>NC_064631.1:591071495-591378370 GCF_023864275.1 Schistocerca cancellata | reverse complement strand
CCAACCCTCATGTCATACTTCCAGTACTTACAATACACTCCACAAAGACGACTAAACACATTAATAACAGCTGAAGACATCACAAAAACACTCGATGAAAAGCGGAACACTCATCCCAGTCACGATGCAGTTACCTATAGCCACTTAAAAGACTGTCTCAGAGTGTGTAGTGAAACACTTGCCATTCTTTACAATACCATCAACTACAGAGGTCATTGCCCGAAGTAGTGGAATATCCAAAGTCTTACTGTTCTGTAAACATAATAAACCATCCTCACAGACTGCGTTCTACCAACCCGTCAGCCTCAAGTCAACTTTCAGCGAAATCCTTAAAATCATCCGTACCTAACGACTCCACCAGCGTCTGACAACACAACTATCCATCCCTAAAACCTAATGACTTTCACTCGAACTATTCCATTGGCGGCCAACATCTTTGCCTGACCTACCTTATCTCCCGCCGCGTATATAAAACGAAAATCCGCCATATTTTTCGCCCTTGATAATCAAAATGCTTTTCAACGTTTATGGTATTTTGGACTGATCTTCAAGTTAGAAACCTATGTAAACCCAGTTAACTACGTCTTCCTTGTAGCATCACTCCTTGACCAGCGCCCTACATACGTTACGTCAACCACACCTGCTCCCGCATCTTTCACCTTCTGGCAGGTGTGCCTCAAAGCTCTGTGCTGTTCCCATTGCTTTACATCACGAACTCGTGCAACACCAACTCCTCCATACCCCCATACCTCCCCCACCCCCCCGCCAGCATCTCTTGAATCTCCTCATCGAGTACTGTAACACACAGTAACATCAAATAAATTCACAGAAAAGCAAGGCACCATCTCTGGTCTCAACGCTCGGTGTTCCCGTAGCCCAGATTTCCGTATCTCCATCTACAACCACCTCATCCCTCTGCCTAACACATTGACGTATTTAGGGCTGACTCTCGACAGAGATAAAAGCGCCTCTCCTTACCACCCAACTCAAGGCCCGCCTTCTAACACTAACAAGACTACACAGGCCTCATCTGGGGTCTACATTCTCTTATCATTATTCTCACCTACAAATCCCTCGTACGCCTCATCTTAGCATATGTCAACACTGGCCAGATCTCTGCCTCCGTAAATTATACAAATCTCTTGAAATCAAGGAAAGACATGGACTCTGCCTCGCCTCGCGCATCCGCCTACCTTCTCCAAATCGCATCCTTTACCATCCCACCACTTCCCGAACCATCTTTTTTCTTGAAGCAGCTTCAAACCCAATACATTAATCACACATTAACCGCAAAAATCAGTCATGGTATACACATCATAGCTCATAAATATCGATGCAGGTACCTTGCTGCGCCACTACATCCATATTCCATCTGTCTTATTCATCTTCTCCCACCGGAACTATAACCAACTCACACTACCCACAGAAGAAATACGTCCCATAACGTACTCTATGTAAGTCCTAGTCGCAACGATCCACCTTACAACGTTTTATTCCCTCCACCACAATCACTTTTTTATCACCACCTGCGTTTTCACAAGGAATCATAGTTACACTATCCATACTGCCTCTATCAAGAAGATGATTATTTTCATGCACTTCCAGTATTAGCTTTAGATCAGGCAGCATTTCCATTACCATCAATGATTATATTTTAACGGCAATACAAAATCATCGAAAAGTTTTAAAACCCATAAAAATCAACCTCCAAAGTATATTTTAAAAGACATAATTCATTTTCACCTGCTTTATTTATTTCAAAACTTCTACCAAATATGTGAAACCTTCGATTTAAGAGCGGCGTTATCAGCTGCCAGCCCGCTCCCCTCATGGGGATTTGGTGCAACAATAAAGAAATAAAAAGATGTTAAGAGAGACACTTGTTTCTGACGAAAATGATGGAGGATTTCATCGAAAGCTCGAGATTTGCCCAGATTGACCCGGAAAGAAAACCGAGAACGTGTTATGCAAGCCGGCCGGAGTGGCCGAGCGGTTCTAGGCGCTTCAGTCTGGAACCGCGCGACCGCTACGGTCGCAGGTTCGAATCCTCCCTCGGGCATGGATGTGTGTGATGTCCTTAGGTTAGTTAGGTTTAAGTAGTTCTAAGTTCTAGGGGAGACTCATAGTGCTCAGAGCCATTTGAACCATTTTTCTCATGCAAGAACTTCGTCACGAGGAACTTCAATCTCACATCAGTAATATGACATCTTACATAAAGAGCCAGCTTATTACTTTAAACGGTTGTCCAACCAGCAGAACACTGACAATTTTATAGCTCTAAAGTAATATTAACAATATTGTCTTGAGGGATAGTGATTGCAGTGTGATGTCTTTTAGGTATAAGGGTCCAGTTTAAAGCCTCCTCATGCGGAATATTGACGAGATCACATATAACACTCCCGACTACTACTGCAATATCAATAGGCCCGTAACCATGACCGTGACTTTGAGCTAATGAAAAAGATATCGGACTATTTTTCGTTATCTTCGTTATGTTCAATAGGGAGCAGCAGCTGAACTAGCTGGAATCGAACAAAGGTACTGTTATAAAGTAAACCGTAAGTATGTAAAAGGAAATGGTCGCCAGGGTAATTAGGCAAAGTGGTACCAAGCGGTTATGTTGTTCATTAAAAAAGTTAACAACTATAAACAACTTAACTTGTTAGGAAATTTTGTTTTGCAAATAGGACACGCAAAAGTAGCATAATGTAGCAAGCAACGGAACAGTGGTTTGTCGTGAGCAATATAGATAGTATCTTAAAACGTTCTGGGATTAAACTGATTCTCAGTATCGCGTACTACGTATACATGAAATAAGCAAGCTAATGTTTATTAGATGAAATCAATTACTGATAGGAGAACCCTATTAACATGGACACGAGGAGCTTTTATACATTAAGTTTAAAAAATACTGGCATAGAATTGATCTTTAAATGGTTCCGTTAACTGATCTGATAACCATCTGTTTTCATTAGCAGCATTTAATTCTTTGCATTAAGTTGGCCATAAATGAAACATGAGGTATCTGAATCTGTTATAAGCTGAACAGTTGCAAGCAGTTTATCTTCAAACAACATAAAAGCTCTTAAAGTTATTGCTGAACTTCGTAAATAATTTTACTGTAAAAACTGTTGCAATACTGACTCAATGTATTGACGATTGAGTACAAAAAGATCGTGGATAATAAAGGTCTAGTAGACCATTAAGATATCTACGATGCAAACCCCCCAGCACGAGTGGCTGTAGGAGGTGAACTAGGCCACACCACTGCATGGACTCAAGAATGTACTCGGTAAGAAAACAATAATATGCAGTGCAGCTCACACAAAAAACCCGGAACTTAGCCCACTACCAAAACACGGTAAGTGCTAAACAGAGTGGGAACCCAATGTGGCAAGTGTGCATATTGGGTAAGTAGCCCCCCCTCCCCATATTGTGACTGTCATGAACTAGAGACAAGCAGACACATCACAGGAAAAGGCCCCTCAAGATTCTACTTTTACAATGGTAGACCGGAAGACTTCCGGTTGGCTACTCTAAAGTTGATAAATTACATAAATACCATAGATGTTCATTTGTATGGCTCAAATGGTTCTGAGCACTATGGGACTTAACATCTGAGGTCATCAGTCCCCTAGGACTTAGAACTACTTAAACCTAACTAACCTAAGGACATCACACACATCCATGCCCGAGGCAGGATTCGAACCTGTGACCGTAACGGTCGCGCGGTTCCAGACTAAAGCGCCTAGAACCGCTCGGCCACAATGGCTGACCCATTCATTTGTAATGTTTTATATTGTATGTATTCTACCCTACATTCTGTTAGCCTATTACGTCTACAAATGTACTTTTCACTGGCTCAAAAATCAGTACGGTAAAGAAATAAAGTCCGCAGCTCGTGGTCGTGCGGTAGCGTTCTCGCTTCCCACGCCCGGGTTCCCGGGTTCGATTCCCGGCGGGGTCAGGGTTTTCTCTGCCTCGTGATGCCTGGGTGTTGTGTGATGTCCTTAGGTTAGTTCGGTTTAAGTAGTTCTAAGTTCTAGGGGACTGATGACCATAGATGTTAAATCACATAGTGCTCAGAGCCATTTGAACCATTTTTTTAAAGAAATAAAACTTCCAATATTGAGTTAATAATTTGAACTGATTAATGGAGAAAGTAATATGAAGACGTCTTCGAATGATTAAGTTGACATCATTAGTTTACATACTGACTCAGCAATTCGCTATTTGCTGGACAATCAGTTGCTAACGAGGTGACTCACTTACCTACTTTCTTTAAAAATAAAATTCCAGGATTTTACTCATTTAGACTTCTCATGTGAAGCTGGGTGAGGACCTCTGTTTACCATATCCTTACACGTTAGAAGAAGTCCGGATTGCATAAGCAATACAAGTGCCTCACCATATACCAGAAATTTTTAATGACCTTAGGACTTGTGCACAGGCACAGATTGTACAACGGAAACAGGGTGACCGTATCGAGTAGTGTTGTAGTCAGGTAAAAATATTGCATATAGCGTCGAAGTTATCTTGTGCTTTTTCTGTGTAACAACGACAGTTGGTTAATGAGGATTGCTCAACAGCGTGTGTGTAGAACTAACTCTTGGGGTAGCATGAAGTTGCGTCTAGCGAAGATCAGCACAGCCTTGACTGACACTACTGATACGAAATGCTCACTTTTCATGTTGACAATTGAGTTCCGTTTCTGACTGCCGAATAACGGCGATGACGTCAGTTATTGCCCTGTGGCGTGTTAAGACTTCTTTCGCAAGCTGCGCCGCTACTGATTAGCACCATAAAGATGTGCCGCGGCTATTGCGTTCTCAACAGCCGCAGCAATTAAAAAGTGGCCCAACTCTTTCTACAAAGTCTGATCTACACGGGAGTAGGGCTACATAAAAATGTTCCACAAACAACGGGCACTACGCTAAGTATCTTATTACGACCGCCGATAAAGCAACAAAGTTGTGTTTGGAGGTCACAGAACCATTTTTCGTGTAATACCATTCCCAAACTGAAGTATTATTCGATGACAATTTTAGTATATCCAGTGAGACCTTCACAAATCATCAGGCTGGTGCACAGACTGGCAACTGCCTCTTAGTGTATACGAACGGAAAGTTATGCACGTCATGAACCGTAAAAATGTAGTAATCTTTCTACATCTACATCTACATTTATACTCCGCAAGCCACCCAACGGTGTGTGGCGGAGGGCACTTTACGTGCCACTGTCATTACCTCCCTTTCCTGTTCCAGTCGCGTATGGTTCGCGGGAAAAACGACTGTCTGAAGGCCTCCGTGCGCGCTCGAATCTCTCTAATTTTACATTCGTGATCTCCTCGGGAGGTATAAGTAGGGGGAAGCAATATATTCGATACCTCATCCAGAAACGCACCCTCTCGAAACCTGGCGAGCAAGCTACACCGCGATGCAGAGCGCCTCTCTTGCAGAGTCTGCCACTTGAGTTTGCTAATCAACTCCGTAATATTATCACGCTTACCAAGTAACCCTGTGACGAAACGCGCCGCTCTTCTTCGGATCTTCTCTATCTCCTCTGTCAACCCGACCTGGTACGGATCCCACACTGATGAGCGATACTCAAGTATAGGTCGAACGAGTGTTTTGTAAGCCACCTCCTTTGTTGATGGACTACATTTTCTAAGGACTCCGCCAGTGAATCTCAACCTGCCACCCGCCTTACCAACAATTAATTTTATATGATCATTCCACTTCAAATCGTTCCGCACGCATACTCCCAGATATTTTACAGATGTAACTGCTACCAGTGTTTGTTCCGCTATCATATAATCATACAATAAAGGATCCTTCTTTCTTTGTATTCGCAATACATTACATTTGTCTATGTTAAGGGTCAGTTGCCACTCCCTGCACCAAGTGCCTATCCGCTGCAGATCTTCCTGCATTTCGCTACAATTTCCTAATGCTGCAACATCTCTGTATATTACAGCATCATCCGCGAAAAGCCGCATGGAACTTCCGACACTATCTACTAGGTCATTTATATATATTGTGAAAAGCAATGGTCCCATAACACTCCCCTGTGGCACGCCAGAGGTTACTTTAACGTCTGTAGACGTCTCTCCATTGATAACAACATGCAGTGTTCCGTTTGCTAAAAACTCTTCAATCCAGCCCCACAGCTGGTGTCATATTCCGTAAGCTCTTACTTTGTTTATCAGGCGACAGTGCGGAACTGTATCTAACGCCTTTCGGAAGTCAAGAAAAATAGCATCTACCTGGGAGCCTGTATCTAATATTTTCTGGGTCTCATGAACGAATAAAGCGAGATGGGTCTCACACGATCGCTGTTTCTGGAATCCATTTTGATACCTACATAGTAGATTCTGGGTTTCCAAAAACGACATGATACTCGAGCAAAAAACATGTTCTAAAATTCTACAACAGATCGACGTCAGAGAGATAGGTCTATAGTTTTGCGCATCTGCTCGACGACCCTTCTTGAAGACTGGGACTACCTGTGCTCTTTTCCAATCATTTGGAACCTTCCGTTCCTCTAGAGACGTGCGGTACACGGATGCAACCTCTGACGGCTTGTACAATGAAACACAATTGAAGTCACTAATATCACCCTGCTACAACGGAAAAAAAGCGTACCGTCAATGAAGAGGTCGTTAGAGGAGGAACAGCAGCACGAGTAGGATAACAATGAGAAAGAGTAATATTTGATGAAAAATATCAGCACACTTGTTAGTGGACGTTACATAGGGTGATTCAAAAGGAAAGAATAGACTTCAGTTGTTTATTACAGACAGACAAACTGTAAAAGATAGAAACATACTTCTCACGTCACTGGATAGAGAAAGTTTCAAAGTTTTATGCTGGCAGAGATACTACACGAAACATTAAACTTAGAGTACCACGCGTTGCTCGAGAAACAGCGAAACGGTAGTCCATTTCATTCGATACATGAATCAACAGATCCCTGTTTATTGAGTCCACAGCTTCAACATTTCAATTTCGCAGATCTTGAAAAGTAGCTGGCATAGGTGCGACAAAGACTCTGTCTTTTATGTAGCCCAACAGAAAAAAATTGCAAGTTGTAGGTTCTGATGACCAGGGAGGCCAAAACCAATGAACAAGATGATGTTGTCCGCCTCTTCCAATCTGAGGTTGTGGGATGGTATTGCTAAGATAACTCAGCATCTCAAAATGAAACTGAGGTGTAGTGACGCCATGTTGTTGTTGTTGTTGTTGTGGTCTTCAGTCCTGAGACTGGTTTAATGCAGCTCTCCATGATACTCTACCCTGTGCAAGCTTCTTCATCTCCCAGTACCTACTACAACATACATCCTAATGAATCTGCTTAAGTGTATTCATTTCTTGGTCTCCCTCTACGATTTTTACCCTCCATGCTGCCCTCTAATACTAAATTGGTGATCCCTTGATGCCTCAGAACATGTCCTACCAACCGATCCCTCCTTCTGGTCAAGTTGTGCCACAAACTTCTCTTCTCCCCAATCCTATTCAATACTTCCTCATTAGTTATGTGATCTACCCATCTAATTTTCAGCATTCTTCTGTAGCACCACATTTCGGAAGTTTCTATTCTCTTCTTGTCCAAACTATTTATCTTCCACGTTTCACTTCAATACGTGGCTACACTCCATACAAATACTTTCAGAAACGACTTCCTGACACTTAAATCTATACTCGATGTTAACAAATTTCTCTTCTTCAGAAACGCTTTTCTGGCCATAGCCACTCTACTTCGACCATCATCAGTTATTTTGTTCCCCAGATAGCAAAACTCCTTTACTACTTTAAGTATCTCATTTCCTAGTCTAATTCCCTCAGCATCACGCGACTTAATTCGACTACATTCCATTATCCTCGTTTCGCTTTTGTTAATGTTCATCTTATATCCTCCTTTCAAGACACTGTCCATTCCGTTCAACTGCTCTTCCAAGTCATTTGCTGTCATCGGTGAAACCCTAAGTTTTTATTTCTTCTCCTTGGATTTTACTACCTACTCCGAATTTTGCTTTTGTTTCCTTTACTGCTTGCTCAATATACACATTGAATTACATCGGCGAGAGGCTACAACCCTGTCTCACTCCCTTCCCAACCACTGCTTCCCTTTCATGTCCCTCGACTCTTATAACTGCCATCTGGTTACTGTACAAATTGTAAATAACCTTTCGCTCCCTGTATTTTACCCCTGCCACCTTCAGAATTTGAAAGAGAGTATTCCAGTCAACATTGTCAAAAGCTTTCTCTAAGTCTACAAATGCTAAAAACATAGGTTTGCCTTTCCTTAATCTAGTTTCTAAGATAAGTCGTAGGGTCAGTATTGCTTGACGTGTTCCAATATTTCTACGGAATTCAAACCGATCTTCCCCGAGGTCAGTTTCTACTAGTTTTTCCATTTGTTTGTAAAGAATTCGCGTTAGTTTCTTCCAGCCATGATTTATTAAACTGATAGTTCGGTAATTATCACATCTGTTAACACCTGCTTTCTTTCGGATTGGAAATATTATGTTGTTCTTTAAGTCTGAGGCTATTTCGCCTGTCTCATACATCTTGCTCACCAGGTGGTAGAGTTTTGTCAGGACTGGCTCTCCCAAGGCCGTCAGTAGTGCTGATGGAATGTTGTCTACTCTCGGGGCCTTGTTTCGACTCAGTGCTCTGTCAAACTCTTCACGCAGTATCGTATCTCCCATTTCATCTTCATCTACATCCTATTCCATTTCCATAATATTGTCCTGAAGTACATCACCCTTGTATAGACCCTCTAAATACTCTTTCCACCTTTCTGCTTTCCCTTCTTTGCTTAGAACTGGGTTTCCATCTGAGCTCTTGATATTCATACAAGTGGTTCTCTTTTCTCCAAATTTCCCTTTATTTTCCCTGTAGTCAGTATCTATCTTACCCCTAAAATTCTACCAGGCGGCTTACTCTTTTATTTCTTACCCCCAATCTATATTCACCTACTACATTTCCTTTTCTCCCTTTTCCTACTACCGAATTCCAGTCACCCATGACTATTTAATTTTCGTCTCCCTTCACTATCTGAATAATTTCTTTTATTTCATCAAACATCTCTTCAATTTCTTCGTCATCTGCAGTGCTAGTTGGCATATAATCTAGTACTACAGTAGTAGGCGTGGGCTTCGTGTCTATCTTGGCCAAAATAATGCGTTCACTATGCTGCTTTACCCCTATTTGATTTTGCGTTTATAACCCTGTATTCGCTTGACCTTAAGACATTAGCAGACAAATTTCGCCGGCTGGAGTGGCCGAGCGGTTCTAGGTGCTACTGTCTGGAGCTGCGCGACCGCTACGGTCGCAGGTTCGAATCTTGCCTCGGGCATGGGTGTGTGTGATGTCCTTAGGTTAGTTAGGTTTAAGTAGTTCTAAGTTCTAGGGGACTGATGACCTCAGAAATTAAGTCCCATAGTGCTCAGAGCCATTTGAACCATTTTTTGCGAATCTTTGTGGTGGAATGCAAGCAAGACGGTACTTACTGTCATAACATACCATGTCCGTCCACGAAGTTCTGACGTTGATTTTATTCCTGGCGTATAAACAACATCAGCCCAGTAAATACCGTGGTAGCTTGAACTAGCAACTGGAAACAACAGATGTGCGTTTAACCAGTCAGTTTTGAGTAGACAGTTTAACTAGTGCACGTGTGGGCGTAGTTTGTCAACACTGCTGAACCACAAATCGCCATGAAGCAACATCTGTAAATCAAATATTCAAGATACTCTCCAGAATGTTCTGCAGAAGAGAAAAGTATGTGCAAACTTTGTCGCGCGTGCCTTGGCTCCTAAACAAAAACAACGATGCATGGACGCCTGCGCGGCTAGACTGAAATTGAAATCGTGTCAGTTATTTCCTGGGAAAAATTAGCGCGGGTGACATAACTTGCAGTTATCAATACGAACATACCACTAAACGACGAAGTATTGACACATGAAGTGTCAGTACATTGAGGACTTAACTGATATTCAACTAAATGTAACTACTGAATTAAATAACACCTCAAAGGACATTTGTGACAGTTTCACATGGCTAACATCGCTTCACTTTCGACTGATGAATGCATCGTGTTTCTCTCTGCAAAGACAATGTACTTTTTAAATAATGTACTGTTTAAATACGCAAATTATTAGCCAAAAACTGTTTGGATGGGGTTATTTTCAGTCTCGTCGTTTAAAAAGTTGCAGACAACCGAAATACGTAAAATTTTGTCAAAAGCCAAAACGATGTGCTGATGCAAATTACTTTTTTAACCCTAGGAATAGCAAACAACGAGATATTTTGCAATGGGTTTCGCTAGCTGCGTGCTGTTGTTCCGTATATTCATTGTTTCGCTAAAGAAATCTATGATAAACATCTACAGTTTGAACGACAAATGTTCTGTCTTTTCTCTCAATAGGAACAGAAAGTGCGCTGACCGATAGATTCTCTCAATAAACTACATTAATTCAATCGCTGCTGTTGAGCTATTCGTAACAGGTGAAATCGCAGATGGTTCCTTACGACGTACTGCACCATCACTCACGTTTCCCGTCCACTATAAGGTACGTTAATAAATTAACGTGGTACTCACCACATTACAGAACAAACAGCAATAGCCATCATGGCACGTCATCTGAAGCTAAGAGTGGTGGCGAATAAATGAGTCGACGTCAATCTGCTTTACACCGCCCGCATTCGTTCTCCTTCCTGCAGACCGAAGCACCACCTCTCGACGCTGCCTCTCCGTCAGGAAGTCATTCGTGGGTGCTGTTGCTGGGCAACTGGCCTGTCATTGTCCAGGCGCAGTCAGAACAAATGAACAGCGGATTCAGTGCGAGCAGCCTAGCTGATTCAAGGCCGCCAGTACTTTAGCGTTCTACTTGCTCCCCCAGGATATCGGACAGGCAGTAGGCGGCACGTTGCATACTTTGTAAGGTCGCTCTTCAGTCACGGCAAAGTCCGGTTCCTCCACCACTGGGGAGGCGCCGGAGTTTCCGCAACGTGCTGGCCCGACTCAGTACCAAATGGTGCTTTCGTAAGTGTGGTGTCTCCGTAAAGAATTCACACGAAGCAAGAGGCTCGGTGAGCTCAAACACCAATTTCTCCACAGTATTACCATCATTCTTTCATCATCACAAAATACGAACTACAGAGCCAATATAGGCCTTTCATCAGATTGAAACTTGGCAATACCACTGAATATCTATTCCAACAGAGAGCGACTTATCATTCCTTGGTCGGTTTGTCAGTCACTAGTAATGTATGAATAAAAAATTATGTCGTAGTTTCACTGAAGTATAAACTTGGTATTTGTTCTATTGTTCATCTAAAAAATGCGTTTGCTGCTATTTTCCATGACCATTTTTATGATTTGTTAACAGCTACTATTGTTACGATCTTCAGTCCGAAGACTGGTGCGAGACAGTCTGTGTAACTATTGTAAGGTCAATCCATTTGTATGTGCTTACTAAAATCACTTACTGAATTTTTACCCCAACCTCGCTCCCCCCGCCCCTCCCACGCAAATAGCCACAACAAATTTTCTTCTGTTACCAAACTGCCTCAGCAGGTGTCGTGTCAATCGATCCCTTCTTTTGAGTCAAATTGTGCCACAAATTTCTTTTTTCTCCATATCGTTTCAGTGCCGCCTCATTAGTTATTCGATCTGCTTGTCTAATTTTCAGAATTCTTGTGTACCACTATGTTTCAAACACTTCTCGTCTCTTCTTGCCTGCTGCTGGCCGGAGTGGCCGAGCGGTTCTAGGCGCTACAGTCTGGAACCGCGCGACCTCTACGGTCGCAGGTTCGAGCCCTGCCTCGGCCATGGACGTGTGTGATGTCCTTGGGTTAGTTAGGTTTAAGTAGTTCTAAGTTCTATGGGACTGATGACCTCAGAAGTTAAGTCCCATAGTGCTCAGAGCCATTTGAACCATTTCTTCTTGCCTGCACCGTTTATCGTCGACGTTCCACTTCCGTACAAAGCTACACTTCCTACAAAAACTTTCTAAACTATAGTTCATATGTTACCAAATTTCCCGTTTTCAGAACGCTTTTCTTGCTGTTGTCAGTCTGCATGTTATATCCTCTCCGTTTTGTTGACTTTCAGGACAGAGTACATCCATTATTCGTAAAATCGGCGAAGAGAAGAACATACGGAAATCCAGACAAGGGAAAGGGACAAGATGATGGGAACTGTATTAAGACCTAAGCGAATAACTTATATGGTATTAGAGGCAGTCGTAGGGAAAAAAAGTCCATGCTCATGCATTTCCCCAAATTTGCACTAAGGGCTCACGCCGATTTTGGTTACACCTTCAGAAATAACCGCCCTTTCTTTCTTTCCCATGTTTGTATTGTACTCCTTTAATAGGTCTTCATTTAAACGTGTAAAAATTAATTTGATTAATGCTCAGAGGAAAGTGTATAAAAAATAAAACTTAAGATGCAATAAATCAAGCTCTTCCTCACAGTAATATACGAGATACAAATACTGTATATAATCCTGGAATTTTAACTATTCTATTAAGTTCATATTTCTTAAATAATTCACTGAATAAATGAAATTAATTAAATCTTATATCAAAAAAAGAACATAAAAATTAAAGATAGTGGTTAAAAAATTTTTCACGTTGAATACATTTCTACATACTGTCCAAAGCATAATTGTGAGCGTTTTTTTATTTAATCGTCCTGTTGTTAGCTCGCAGCTCTAATTGCAGATTATCAAATTCACAATTTAACTGCTACATCCCACACATTTGTAACAATTTTATTCGATTATCCTTTGAAAATGTTCAAAGATATGTGGGGTAAACTACAGATTTACCAAATGTCATTGGAAGAACTTCTGTAGCTCTATTTATTACTTGGTAATCTGAAAGGGGCTAATACTTTAATTGCCACAATGCAGACCTTTGGCTGCAATGGTTTCGACTGTAGTTTTAGAACTTAAAAACGCCGGTTAATTTTGGCATTTCGGAGAAAAATTTCATGGTGAACTACCTCTTTCATGTCAACAAAACTAACCAAAAGCAAGTTGACGGTGGTTCTCAACTGTTTCTGTTTGATCTGTCGTGGTGAAGAAGAAGAGCAGCCACCATGCTTCCTTCCTGAACACATGTAGAAGCAGAGCGGCAGTTGCTTTGCATGCCTTCACTCACTGAAGCTGATGTTAGCAAGATGATGTGTCAAGTTCAGTGCTGGAAAGTATCCAAACCCCTGAAACGCTTTTTACATTAACAAGCACTACAACCTAATATACTCTTCCCCATAGATATCAGCTGATAAGCTGATAACAACAGTTTGCCATAGAGACAAGTAGTGGGGGAACTTGTGCGTTTGCATCGTGACTTCCCCGTTACGTCTGAATCTACAACTATACTAATCACTGTGAAATATTCAGTAGAGGGTGGTTTTTATTCTGTCATAAATGATCGATCTTTCTGTTCTATTTTACAGGTGGAGAGAAGGGAGAAGATGATAGCTATGCGACGGGGCAGTAAATAATGAAGTGTGGTTGAAGCGTTTTCACACCAAATGTGCATATACAAATGTTCGTTAAAAATGTTATTGCAAAATTTTGGCTCTCACGTAAGTCTCAGGGGATGATTTCCACACTTGGTGCATTAGTAAACTTCCACACCCGTGCATTTGTTATAGTTTTTGAACTTTTTATTCACTTAGACATAAGTACAGTTATAGCTAGGGAACAAGAATTTGGCGATTATTATACTAAAATCAGTTTTTCACGACACAGCTCAATCACTATTTATTGGCGTTGTTCTTTTCTTTCACACAATTAAATTAGCGCTGGGGAGACGGTTTACAGCTTTTCTTTAATAATAATTTGACTCCGAGCCCCCAATAGCAGTAATGTAGGCTTCTATAAACGAAAATTACTCAATCAGTTCGAACAGAACCACAAGTCCCACTGTCCTCTTTGTTGTAACAGTTTTGGCGCGAAATCACAGTTCGCCACATGTTCACTTACGACGATGTATACCTGGTAAATCGTACTCACACAAATAGTCGTACCACTTCCATTTCACCAAATATATGCTTGCACACTTGCACTATTAAACAATGCTCTTTGTCGAAATAAACCGAAGCGAAAAAAAGTTCTCAAACGACCACACAGGCCACCCACAAGTGGAGTTGCTCGCCACCCACCCTCCAAAACGACTGACCAACAACTGACCCCTGGCCAAGATGGCCGCTTGCTCGGACGTCAACCCTCCCTGGTTAAACTAGTACCAATCTCACCAGTTAAGGTTACAAATTTTTGTATATTCATCCCTCGACAGAAATAAGTACATCATCGGAACAGCGCTAAAAAGTACATTTTATCTACTATGTTACATTAATTTCCAGGATTATCCTATCGCCCGTAAATCAAGTTTTAGTTTTTGCAAAGTTTCGCCACTTAGCGCAAATTCGTTTGTTTTCATCTGTGCTGCAAAGTGTTACATAGAACTGCATCTAGCACCGTTTTTAGAAGTAATCTATAGTGATCTACACATTGCACTGCTAAAAATCTTCATATCTATAATAATTAATTACTTACGGGCGATATATGTTAATAATAATTTGCAAACAATGAAAACTATTGCGAGTTAAGTGTATAGTATAACTTAACTAGTTTAAAAAACGTGTGACGCCACCCAAAATATTATATAGTGCCGTTCTTTACGTCATGAATTTTCTATTGAATTTTATAAACAATTTTCCCTCAAACTTTGTTTCTGGCTTTTTACGGGCTTAATTATTTCTGAATCTTAATATATGACTACTGCACGCGATCCACTATGACGAAACGTTTTTTATGAGTGGTCGCTCATCCCTGTAAGTTGGTATTTACTATTTTCATTAATCTTTCACTATTCGTGATATTAACTGATTTTGAGGTTACTATAACTTTTACGTCTCGTGACTTGAAATAAAGATCGATCTTTGAGTAGGTGCATATTGCTGACGACAATCCACTGCCGCATCGCTCTTCACCGTAAGTTACATAGTTTTCGCGTAGTGTGCCAAAAACCAAACAATGCCCCAAGCTGCAGGCCACGTGGCCGCCGGAGACCATCCCACCGACCGTTGCAAATCTTGCGCGGGCGCGCCACGCGCTTCCGCAAATCGCGCACCATGTAGCGCGCTCGCTCTCCACAAGGCAATCCTTGCATACTAGAGATGTTCATCTAGTAACGGCGGTTTGTACCGTCACAGCTAGAAGACCTAATATTAATTGCCTGCGGGTTTGAGACATTCAGGGTTGGAAAAAAATCTGGTTGTCTTTCGCATAGTGTGTGTCAGCTTAAGTTACACTCTCTACCAGTCACTGACGCCTGTTACCACTAGCGTCGATATCCTTTGTAAGATTTGGAGGCTCCCTGCTATTTACATCCGATTTGCAATGCACGTATATCAGCAGTCTTTCTGTATCCCTCGTCAAGTCTTTTCTATGCAAAACTGTTTCGAACAAGAATAACAGCTCCCTAGTGTCCGATCAATACAGAGGAATGTTGAATTTCCGCTAATTACAATTGACCTACATTCCATATGTCTACATATTTATGCTCTCAAATACATGATGTTTCAGACAGATTCATCCGATTTTACAACACCACATCTTCTATACAGGGCTGAATGTACCTTGTTCCAGGCCTTCTTACTACAGAAAAGTCTCAGAAAACTACCAGAAATCAAATACTTGTAAAATTAACAACGCCAATAAATGGTGATTGAACTGTGTCCTGAAAAACTTATTTTAGTATAATAATCGCCTAATTCTTGTTAAATACAGTTGGCCACGCAGGATATCATTAACCTGGTGATTGTTATGGCTTGCACTTTCACTAAGTAACTAATACGATATCTGCTAAGCAAAAGGGTTTCTGGCATATGCTTAGGAGCAAGAGACATTATAGCTACATAGTACATTACGGCGAAATGAATATATTTATGTATGAATTGAGTGTTCCATTGGTTCTTAGCAGAATATGTTATACATTACGAGTGAAAGAAACACACATCAATGGTAACATATATTTTTGGGTGGGGTCCGCCTTTAGCAAAAAAAAAGTTTTGTTTTCTGTCCCAGACATGTTTCACTGCAGTTGCAACATCATCAGTGGTTTTTTTATTATTATGGCTGTTAAACATAAAGAATATTCTTTACTGCTTAAATACATGTAAATATTAGTTTCTAAATGGTAATTACAGATTTTTGAAGAGCACATAAAATTGTGTATTCACACCTTCTTACCACATAGTGTGGTTTTTCTGCTGTATTACGTTTTTACTCTGTCAGTTTTTCTTTACAGTTCGTCACCTTCAACTATACACAACTTACTGTAGGAAAAATATGTTCGCAAAAATTACTATTTCCAAACTGTTTGGCTGTTCCTGAGATTAGTAATTTTTGTGGAAGATCGTGTGTGTGTGTTTGTCTGTGTATCTATTTATATTATGTTTCACTTACATTTTCCTTTTTCGTCATCTTCTTCATTGTCAAGTTGTGTGTATTGAGTTGTCGCTGTCATTATCACTGTCGCTGTTTACCAGCTGTAATAACAAGATGGCGGACAGGGGAACAGCTGAAGGTGTGAAAACAAGAAGGTGGACAGTGTAACAGTTGAAGATGTCAATGGCGGTTGTTTTGAATCTATCAGAGATGTGCATCTGTGTGTGTGTGTGTGTGTGTGTGTGTGTGTGTGTGCAGAGAGAAAGAGAGAGAGAGAGAGAGTAGGTTTGAGGATTTATCATTATTATTATAATTTTATTTATTTATTTATTTTTAATTTTCTGTATGTGTATGTGTGTATATGTCTGTGTGTGCGAGTGGGGGGTTGGGGGAAGTTCTATATGTTGGTGTTATCTAATAATTCTTTGAGGGCAGAGAACAGAGATCCATCGCAGAGAGCTGTGCATTCATTTATTGCTTTCTTTCCTTCAACTACGGCTTTTCGTATTTGATAATTTTCTTCAATTATTAGGTTTTGTAGGCGATGTTGCTGCATTTGAGAATTTTCAAATCAGTGTTGATGTCTGTTGGGCTATGTTTATTATCCATAAGGTGTTCAGCAAATGTGGAATGACAGCTGTTAATTTTTGATGCTCTTCTGTGTTCTGTGTTTCTGGTAATAAACTTTCTGTTTGTCTGTCCTATATAAACTGATTTGCTGTCCTGACACGTTAGTTGGTAAATACCAGATTAGTTGGTAAATACCAGATGTGTTTTGTTTGTCTGTGCTTGTGTTGGTTGTTCTTAGTATCCTCTGTGTTGAGTTATCTGGCCTGCAGGCTATTTTTAGCCCGTGTTTTTTTAGTATGCTACCTAATCTGTGGGCTGCTTTGTTGTTGTAGGTGATAGTGAACCACTTGTTTGTTTTTGTGGGTGTTTCTTCTTCATGTGTGCTCGTTCGCGTGTTCAGTGTGTTTGTAAGTTGGTGAGAAGGCTTTTGTGTGTTGGATGTCTTTTTTAATTTTGTGGTTCAGTTTGTCTATAGTATTTGCATCATATCCATTTTCTACAGCTACCTCTCTGATTGTCTGTAATTCATTGTTATAGTTGATTTCAGTGAGTGGAGTTTTGTTCAGTCTGTGTACCATCATTGGAAACCGGATAGTTTGTGTGTGATTGGATGATTGGAACGTTTGTGAATGGCTGTGCTGCTGGTGGCTGCTTTTCTGAATATGGAGAATTCAGCCTCTCTTTTTCCACACACACAAACACACACACACACACACACACACACACACACACACACACACAGACGCACACCTCTGACAGATTGAAAACAACCTCCCATGATATCTTCAACTGTTCCACTGACCACCATCTTGTTTTCACACCTTCAATTGTTCCATTGTCCACCATCTTGTTATTACAACTGGTAAACAGTGACAGTGACAATGACAGTGACAACTCAATATACACAATTTGACAATGAAGATGGCAAAAAAAACGTAAGTGAAATATAATGTAAATAGACACACACACACACAACCTTTCACATAAATTATTAATCTCAGGCATAGCAATAAAAGTTTAGAAGTTGTAATTCTGCGTAAATATTTTGCCTACATTACGTTGTATACAGTTGCAGGTGACAAACTGTAAAGAAAAACAGACACTGTAAACATGTAATACAACAGAAAAAAACCACACTATTTGGTAAGAAGGTATGAATACACAATTTTATGTGCTCTTCAAAAATCTGTTATTACAATTTAGAAACTAATATTTGAATGTATTTAAATGGTAAAGAACATTCCTTATTTTTAACAGTTATAATAATAAAAAACTCACTGATGAAGTTGCAACTGCAGTGAAACATGTATTGGACAAAAAACAAAATTGTGTTTTGCTAATAGCAGACCCCATCCAAAAACATATGTTATTGTTAAAGCAAACACAGACAAAAGAGCTTCAACCTCAAGATGTTTAACACGTCAGTGGTGTAATATACTTCATATTTGTTATTCTACAAAGCGATTTCGGCTGTTACGCCATCGTCAGGTACAGAAATAAACACGAGTTGCTAAAAAAAATTTGTGGCAGCAAAGATGAAATAGTACACATATAGATTATGTCTCGTGATTCGAAAGATGACTGTCGCTACTGTTTAGTTTGGGACAGAACGAATGTGACTGTTTCAGAAAAAAATTATATGTAAACGTACATAATGAGGTTAGATAAAATATGTGACACAATAAAGAACGTACTAATGACAAATTACAATTGTTTTGAGAGGAAAAGTTCATAGTTACATTTGGTGACATGTACAAGGAGGTGACTGAAAAAGATAATCTTGTCCTTGAAAGGTATAATATTATAAAAAGATACAATGTAGCAAGTGACACTAAACAGGTAAATGAAACAACTGTAATTATGCAAGTTAATTTTTAACAGGACAAGCGAAACACAGTAACTGAAATAAAGGAAAGAATGGGTCATATGAGCAGCAGGTGTAATTTATAAAGTGGTTGAGATATGATTATTGGCAGTATTTGTCGAGTAAGAGAACTGTTCCTGATGGTTCTGTACTAAACTTCGGCATGTGGACATACTGTGTTGTTGTGGTCTTCAGTCCAAAGATTGGTTTGGTGCAGCTCCCCACGCTACTCTGTCCTGTGCAAGCCTCGTCATCTGCGAGTAACTACTACAAATTACATCCTTTTGAATCTGTTAACTGTGTTCATCTCTTGGTTTCCCTCTACGATTCTTACCTCCAGTACTAAACTGGTGATCTCTTGATGTCTCAGAATATGTCCTACTAACCGATCCCTTCTTTAAGTTAGGTTGTACCACAAATTTCTCTTCTCCCAAAATCTATTTAGTACCTCATCATTAGTTATGCGATCGACCCACCTAATATTCAGCATTCTTCTGTAGAACTTTATCTCAAAAACTTCTATTCATTCTTGTCTCGGCTGTTTGTCATCCACGTTTCTTTTCCATCCATGGCTACACTCCATACAAATACTTCCAGAAACGACTTTCTGACACTTACATCTATATTCGATGTTAACAAATTGCTCTTCCTCAGAAATGCCTTTCTGCCATTGCCAGTCTACATTTTATATTTTCCCTTTTTCAACCATCATCTGTAATTTTGCTTCCCAAACAGCAAAATTCATCTACTTTAATTGTCTTATTTACCAACCCAAATCTCTCAACATCACCTGATTTAATTTGCCTACATTCAATTATCCTCGTGTTTCTGTTGTTGATGTTCATCTTATATCCTCCTTTCAAAACACTTTCCATTCCGTTCAACTGCTCTTCCTAGTTCTTTGCTCTCTCTGACAGAATTACAATGTCGTCGGCAAACCTTAAAAAGTTTTTCTTTCTTCTCCCTGGACTTTAATTCCAGCTCCAAATTTTTCTTTTGTTTCCTTTACTGCTTGCTCAATATACACTCCTGGAAATGGAAAAAAGAACACATTGACACCGGTGTGTCAGACCCACCATACTTGCTCCGGACACTGCGAGAGGGCTGTACAAGCAATGATCACACGCACGGCACAGCGGACACACCAGGAACCGCGGTGTTGGCCGTCGAATGGCGCTAGCTGCGCAGCATTTGTGCACCGCCGCCGTCAGTGTCAGCCAGTTTGCCGTGGCATACGGAGCTCCATCGCAGTCTTTAACACTGGTAGCATGCCGCGACAGCGTGGACGTGAACCGTATGTGCAGTTGACGGACTTTGAGCGAGGGCGTATAGTGGGCATGCGGGAGGCCGGGTGGACGTACCGCCGAATTGCTCAACACGTGGGGCGTGAGGTCTCCACAGTACATCGATGTTGTCGCCAGTGGTCGGCGGAAGGTGCACGTGCCCGTCGACCTGGGACCGGACCGCAGCGACGCACGGATGCACGCCAAGACCGTAGGATCCTACGCAGTGCCGTAGGGGACCGCACCGCCACTTCCCAGCAAATTAGGGACACTGTTGCTCCTGGGGTATCGGCGAGGACCATTCGCAACCGTCTCCATGAAGCTGGGCTACGGTCCCGCACACCGTTAGGCCGTCTTCCGCTCACGCCCCAACATCGTGCAGCCCGCCTCCAGTGGTGTCGCGACAGGCGTGAATGGAGGGACGAATGGAGACGTGTCGTCTTCAGCGATGAGAGTCGCTTCTGCCTTGGTGCCAATGATGGTCGTATGCGTGTTTGGCGCCGTGCAGGTGAGCGCCACAATCAGGACTGCATACGACCGAGGCACACAGGGCCAACACCCGGCATCATGGTGTGGGGAGCGATCTCCTACACTGGCCGTACACCACTGGTGATCGTCGAGGTGACACTGAATAGTGCACGGTACATCCAAACCGTCATCGAACCCATCGTTCTACCATTCCTAGACCGGCAAGGGAACTTGCTGTTCCAACAGGACAATGCACGTCCGCATGTATCCCGTGCCACCCAATGTGCTCTAGAAGGTGTAAGTCAACTACCCTGGCCAGCAAGATCTCCGGATCTGTCCCCCATTGAGCATGTTTGGGACTGGATGAAGCGTCGTCTCACGCGGTCTGCACGTCCAGCACGAACGCTGGTCCAACTGAGGCGCCAGGTGGAAATGGCATGGCAAGCCGTTCCACAGGACTACATCCAGCATCTCTACGATCGTCTCCATGGGAGAATAGCAGCCTGCATTGCTGCGAAAGGTGGATATACACTGTACTAGTGCCGACATTGTGCATGCTCTGTTGCCTGTGTCTATGTGCCTGTGGTTCTGTCAGTGTGATCATGTGATGTATCTGACCCCAGGAATGTGTCAATAAAGTTTCCCCTTCCTGGGACAATGAATTCACGGTGTTCTTATTTCAATTTCCAGGAGTGTACATATGGAAACATGTTTATCAATTTCCATTATGTCAAGGTATTTCATTTTAATTCCTTTGTTGATGTTATATAAGACTTCATGTTGCACCTTGTAATTGTGGCCTTTTCTAAGCAAGTGGTGTGCAAAGGGGAATCTCCTTTCCTCCGTCCTCAGCTTTTACTGTGTTCCTTCAGGCGGGTGGATATTACCATGTATATTAACTATTTTAAATTACCTGACCAAAATAAAAAATAAGATTAAACGTACTCTCGATATTCTTAATTCAGCTGACGTAGTAAACTAGTTGAAAGTTATATAACCCCCCCCCCCCTCCCCCGCAGTGACAAGCTGGTTTGTTTTGGTGCTAGCAGCTTATTCACTAATACTCGTATTTCTGTTCAGGAGTGCCTAAACAACCTAAATTCTCCAATAGTATTTACATGGCTTTTCCTACCATAAGAAAGTTAACCTAGCGGCGCCAGTTTAGCCCTATCACTTAAAATTTCATTAACAACAACCATCCCAGGAAATCTGTTACGGTAGTTTGTGAGTAGTCCAAGCAGCACTTTCTTTAAGCTAGAGTAAACGCTATTCCTACTTTCTCTGCAGTTCCTTAGGACCACTAGATAAAAAGGTAATTTGACAGTTTCTCGCTTGAGTTTATTATTAATGGACTCACACAATTACTCGAATTACCCGGTCATCAACGACAACAGCCTCCGTTTCCCCGTCATATTGCAATTTAGTCTATCTCAGCGCTCAGTTCAAACTACCTGCAATCGATCAAACAGAAAAAGAATCTGTAACCTCTCTCACTGGATAAGATCCTACCAATAGACAGCTACCTCAAACAGGATGACTATCGTAAATACTACTGAACAAACATTATTCCCACTCAGACACCTGCATAAACGGTTCGAGATGTTATTGGCGCAAAGACAAGCTAATGACCACTCTAATTTTACTCAACCGGCGATTCCTTTAACTGGATTATCTCATAGTAAAATAATAACAGTTGATCATGGTTTTACAGAAACTTACTAATGTGATCCGAAAAGTCCTTTTAGTGGAAACTGATCTACAGACGACAGAGCTGATTGTACTCAAGTCACCCCAATAAGCTTACCTCCCCATAACAATTCAGGCCACTCGATACAGCCGACTCAGTTATGTAGCTCACTCCCTATCAAAATCTCTTCTCATCTAAGAAAACAATCTTAACTAGATAATGAATTACAAAAAGCAAAGGAACATCGATATAAACACTTTTAACAATAGTAATATTGTAGACAATGGCTATCTGTGCCCTGTTTAGCCGCCAGCTTCGATGCTGACGGCGCCCGTTAACATTTATGGAGCTTGCACACAATTAAATTGTTGATGGTGTACTGAAACCGGCCACAAATCGGTTATAGTTTACTTTGTTCAAAAAGGACCGTTACCGGTTTCGAATTGTTCACAATAAATCATCAGACGGCTTTCATGCTGTTATCGAAACAAATGATACATTGCTTCAATGTGAGTTGCCACAGGATAAACTATAATTCATAGTTACAAACTTGTAACCAAAATAGCTACGCAACAGATTTGTGACTGTGGATTATTGTTTCTTCTAGGGCACTCTCAGGACACGCTCTTTTGAATAAAGTAACCTAAAATTAATTTGTGGCTGGTTGATGCATACCATTAACAATTTATATCAATGACAACCACGATCTCTAACGATGTCTTTTTCTGACAAAACTGTAATACGCACAATCTACTATCATTTCCTTCGTGTAGGATATTACAGTGCTTTCACATCTTTCTCTACAACATTATCACAAAATGTTACACGTTATATCATAATATATAAAAAAGGAACAATTGTTTTACATAATCAGCAATAACAAAATTAATTATTATTCCACTCAAAGGCCATCTGTTCCAAGGATACGTGACTACTACACTTGTGCCGCATATATTTTTTTCGCCTGCACATTATGGGTGTACCAAACCAGATATCAAAACTGTTCCCTGATTCTATAATTTTAAACGGAAAAGTGAAATTATAAAAACATCAGAATGCTATGTAGTCATGGTACTTATCCATTTCATCTTAACATGTCGAAAAGAAACCATTGTGACCATGAGAACTGTTAACTGCAATATTTAAACATGTGTTATTTTTGAATCATGAATTAATAGCAAACTTAAAATTTACTTTCCCACCTGCAATTTTGAAATTCTTGTCCCAACGACATCTACATTTATATCTACATGATTTCACTGCAATTCCCAGTTAAGTGTCTGGCAGATTGTTCATCGGACCCCCTTCAAGCTTTCCTTCTATCGTTCCCCTCCGGAACGATCCCTTAAACCTTTCTGTGCGAGCTCTGATTTTTCTACTTTTATCTTGATGATCAGTCCTCCCTATGTAAGTGGGCACCAACAGAATATTTTCGCAATCGAAGTTTGTGATCGAAATTTCAGGGGAAGATTCTAGCACAACGAAAAATCGCGTTTGTTTTAATGATTGCCACCCCAATTCACGTATCATGTCTGTAGCACTCTCTCCCCTATATCACGATAATACAAAACGAGCTGCTCTTCTCTGACCCTTTTCGATGTACTCCGTCAGTCTCATCTGATGCGGATCGCAGACCGCACAGCAGTTTTTCAGATGAGGGCGGACAAGCGTGGTATAAGCAGTCTCTTTAGTGGACCTGTTGGACTTCTTAACTGTTCTGCCAATAAATCGCTGTCTTTGGAATGCTTTCCCCACAACATTATCTGTGTGACTGTTACAGTTGAAGTTATTCGAAATTGTAATCCCTAAGAATTTAGATCTGTGTGATTTATCGCGTAACGGGAATCATGAAATATGTTCTGTTGGACCCTAGATCCCAAGTGTACACGACCCCTTCCATATTTTTATAAGAAAGCAGCATACACATTTAAGAAACACGCAATACTTACACGTTTTTACTTTATAAGTAGTTTTAATTTAATTAGTAAAAATCCATAGGTTCTTGATGATTGTAATAGCTGTCCTTATTGTTCTAAAAGAAATTTTACGGATTGTTAGGTATAATGATAATCTAAAATTTGTAGTGTATAAAAAGAATTATCACCAGGATGCATTAGCTCGTCGGAGATTAACAGTGAGGGCTGGTGTGCTGGGCAGCCTGTATATCGTATTCATGCGGTTTCTCACATCCAGGAAGGCGAGTACCGGAGTGGTAGCCACGTCGCGCCTTTGTTACACGAGTTGCAAACATTTCGAATACGATTTGTAGCTTTCATAAGGATAGCACTTGGAACACAACTTCTGGCCTGCGTCAGGACTGTAGAGGAGGAGGGGGGGGAGGGTTAGGGGGGGGAGTGGGCAGGCGGGGGGGGGGGGGAGAAATGGGCCGACAGGAAGTGCATCAGGGCACTAGCACTGCCAAATGTCGATTAACATGACGACACCGTGAAGATATTGGATAGAAGCCAGGGAAAAGAAGGAGAAGAAGAAGAGGAAGGGTCTACAAAAAAGAAAGGACGTGTAGCGTTTAACTTTCCGTCGACGTAGGAGCCACAATCTGCGACTGGGGAAGGACGTAATACGAAACCGGCCTGTTGTTTTGAAAGAACCCACCCAGGCATTTAAGCCTTATGCAATTTAGGGAAAAAATGAGAAGAGTAAATCTGGGTTGCCAGAGGGAGACGGAAGGGGAGTGGGGTGGAGTGGGGAATTTGAGTCGTCAGCCTACTGAGTGGGGATTCAACGTCTCACATATGCACTCTGGTCAGTCACGTCTCTACATGTCATAAGTCAGTGTGTATTTGTTTATAGATAACTGAATCTCGCTTTGTAGAAAAATTGGTTATCCGATCAGTGTAGTACAGCAAGTGGTTGAATATCAGAGTTATCAGATGCCGAAATAAATGAACAAAAAAGTAGAAGTAGTGACTGTACATCGGGTGATTCATGATACGCAAAAAAGTCAAAGGAAAATACCGTCTTCGTGCTCATTAGACACAAACTATTGGAATTCTAACTATCTAGTCAGCAGAGCGTCCTCAAAAGAGGAGTATTTCGAAGCTCCATCCAATCTCTTCCTATGCAGGGCAGGCGGTTTCCACAAAGATGGCGGCTCCCGACACGATGCGTTCGGCAGCTGCGTGTCCTGCCAGAGTCGCCTCAGCAAAAACCAGACAGGATTCAAAGCTAGAATTTACACGCATCGGAAAAGCTTTCGTTGCGACGCTCTCTTACTACAAAAAAGAACCTAGCTGCAGCTGCTCTCTTTTCCATCTTCTGCCTCTTTTCAGTACTTTGATTTAAGTTTTTTTTACTTTGTTTTAAGTTCTTTTTCTCAGTCTCCTGATTGTAAGTCAAACACGGTCGTCAGACAGGGCAGTCGTGCGCATGCTTCCGCAGCATGTTCTTTCAGAGAGGCAGAGACGTAAGTGATGCTTCTGTCTGCGCTGCAAAACGGCGTCCTTCCTTTGGTTTTTTTCGTAACTCGCCTCGACGTATGATGTCACTAGTTCCTAGCCTTCTTTTCATTTTGACTTCTGGCCAGAAATACACCGCGCTTGCCTTGTGCACGGTATCTCGTCGTACTGTATGGCGCAACTAGCAGCTCTTTCTGTTTCAAGAAATAGGTCTCGGTCGCAAAGAAGTTCTTATGAATGTTTCTATCGTCTTTCAATGTCTCTTCTATCATTTGGTCTACGTGAATAAGCTTCTTTTAGCATTCTTCCTTCTTCCATTCTATTCAGATATGTGAGCCAGTTTTGTTTATTTTGTCTGGTTCTGTTTTTGCTTCTTTTAATTGAGTTTTACCTCTCTATCGTTATTTTTAGATCTATCTAGTCCACGGCAACCTTTCACGCATCTCATAAATCTCGTGCCTAACGTCTGTATCATACTGAGACTCTTTTTTATTTTCACCCATATCTCTCAGACGTGCTACTGAATCAGCCCAGCCATGAATTCTTAAAATTTAATTTTTGTCTATTTCTTCAAAACCATAATATATTGTTTTGATTGTGTCATAGAGGGGACAGCACTTGCGTAGTTTATGTGGCAGAGAAGCAACCAGAAGTGACACACTCGCTCGAAAGTTGTTCTTATTCGGATTATGTTTGTACATTTATTGGCCATGTCTGTCTTGATTTTCCGCAAGGGGGGGGGGGGGGAGGAAGACGACAACATTTTTCTTAAATCTTGAGCACATCTATTGAAGGTAACAGGCAGACCTCGTAAGGTCATCGTCAGATTTGGTGAACAACAACTTGGTCGTCAACAAACAGATTTCGATTTAAGTTAATTATTGTACCTTTCTGGACCCTTATACTTGCTCTAGACGTAGGCCGCCTTGTATGAGACTGTTCCTTTGTTAATTTGTCGTGTAAGTCTCTGAGTCTATTTCCTCTTTGCTCGTTGCGGTATTGTGGACGTTTTCTCTGTTTTCGTCATTGGTTGGACATCAGATGGTTTTCTCCAGCGCTAAGTTACATCCTCCAGGTGGGCAAAGGAAAGCTACAAAAACTCATTCAGTCTTCTGCCTGTCAGACAGCAGGAATTTTCATTAAGCATACTAGGAACTGTGAACCGTAAACAACGCGCATACCACAAGAAACAAAAATCGAGCTTCCTCCAAGTTAATGCTTTGCCTGTAGGAACCACTGGATATGAAAAAAATGATACCGAAGTCCGCACGTGGCCTATGCACCTTTGCCTTGTTGGTATTTTTTACACAACCCAGAGAATGTTAGATATTTGAGCTGAACTGTCGTTTGTTTCTCTTTCATATCAGTAACCAAATCCTGATCAAGAAGTTGAGACTGAAAATGTGGATTTCAATAAAGAGATCTTCTCGGAGGGACGTACAGTAGCAGCACTAATTCGATGCAATGGCGTGTGTTCCACCAAGAAAAAAGGTACCTTCAGGAGTGCCCCAGGGAAGTGTGGTTGGACTGATCTTGAACCCTATTCAGGGTGGAGAAAAATTGTATCATGAAATCTTAACCCTTGGTAGCTAATACCAGTAGGAACCAAAATTACTGATGTAGTGTAGGTCGGCAAACAACCATTTTTAAACTACGGAAACTTTGCGCCACATGCTCTGATTGGCTGGGAGGGATTTCCCAGTTGCCATTTGTCAGCTGACGGGGAGCACTGCAGTTGTTGGCTGACATATAAAAACATCCCTCGCAACGTCACTGCCACAACATGATACGCACATGTGTCGAATACATCTTGCTGCTTGTGCCCACCTCACATCAGTGGGCGGACAAGGGCTGCACCATCTCACATTGCACTGTTGCCATATTTATTCAAGATAGCGAATCCAAGATGGCGGCGATAGAAGTGGCAACATCACAAAGGCGTCATGGCGGGAAATTCAAATTTTGGTGGGAAAATAGGTCAATTGGGCTACCTCCACTAACCTAACCCCTGTCCATCCCCCTCCCTCCCCCTCCCCCATAAAATGGTGGGAAGTTCAAATTTTGGTGGAAAAAAGGTCCCTTGAGCTACCTCCACTAACCTAAGTCATCCGACCGCCACCTCTTCCTAGGAATTGGTGGGAAAAGGAAACCTGTGCTGGGCTGCTGGATAGGATGTACGTAAGTCTTTCTTTTGCATGAAGTGTTTGTTTGAACAATATGAGGCAGCAGCTCCATCCAGTGTGTTCACCATGAGGTCCAGAGTCCAACTGACCTAGTACACAGTACTGCCACCAGAGGGCACTGTTGTCCCTCTCATGATGTAATCGTAGGTGGCGGTCTGAGGGGAAACATGGCAGGAACCAATAGGAGCCCTTAATCCAGTCACATGTTATACTTCAGTCAGTAGGATGGCGATATCTTGTAATGTTACTGGAGGGGGTATAAGGCAGGCTCAGCAGGTGTGGGACCTCAGTCTTGCTCAGTCAGTCAGCAGCAGAAGAAGAAGAAGCATGAACTATCAACAGCAGTCGCAAACCAACACAGCCCTGCAGAACAGGAGGAAGTGGAAAAGTACGTACCATATGTCACATCTTTTTCTGTGTTTAGCATTATTATTATTAGTATTATTATTATCATTATTATTATTGTTATTAGTAGTCGTTTCGCATTTTGGTCCATACGTAATGCTTCCTCATATTTGTTCACACTAGCCTTCGATGCATCCAAGCCGACAGGTTTGAGAGACAGCATCCCGACCTCTCCCACATCTGGACTTGTAGCAATGTCAGCTGCCAACTTGTTGAGACCTGCACTGACCTCTGGATCTGCAGCAGCAACAAACTCCAGGGTGTCCAAACTCCAGGGTGTCTGAACTAGTAGAATCCACATGGGTTCCTGTAGTGCACATAACCCACTTGCTGGAGCAGACAAGGAGGTCACCAGCATACAACCCATCCCTGTGCTAGTGTAGGCACAGAGTGCAGATGCTGTGTATAAGAAGGCATCAAGTGTATCAATGCATTTCAGTTCTACCCACAATTTAACTCCCAGTGTAATGAAATGTCTAACCATTGGTATAGAAGCACATCATGTCTGGAGTTGCATGCAAGAATATAAACTGAAAATGTATCGAAGGGTGTTAGTGTGCCAATTTCTGAGTTCTAATGGGACGAAATAAGTCGTGTGGAGCGCTACATCAATCAGCAGATGACTACAGAGTATTATACGACTCGTTCTCATCCAGACATTCGCCTTACTGGTGTGACACTATCTATTACAACAATGTATGATGACGGTGCACTTTGTGTGAAAACGGGTGACACGTGTGTTTATCTAAGGGACGCCTCAGTTATGAACTTATACCATCTGGATACTGCATTACACCTTGCACTGAAGAGACTGAACTGTTGGTTGCCGAGCATAAACTCTGAATACAATGATGTAAGCTTCCTAAGTATGCATAGTGAACATGCTGATGATATGAAGCAGTACCTTTATTTGTACATGAACGCTGAACTGAAAGAGAAGCAGATTAAATGTGCATGTGAAAAACCCGAGTACTGTGAGGCTTCCATTGGCATGTGAGAGATACGCGCGGAATTTACTGCATATCAAAAAGCTTTGTTTGGGAAATACCGTACAGGTGCGAAGAAGAAGATAAAGAAAGAGTATGATGATGTTCTGAAATACTGTACCCTATGTATAATATTTAAATAAATATTGTACTTGTATATAATTTTAAACCATGTTTGTGTTTCTTTCATTATAGTCAAAGTATTACACTTATTAATATCATTATTTCTCAATGCTACACCAACAACAATGCAGCAGCAGACAATTACGCCAAATATCGCCTCACCACCTACTGACAAAATGAATGATCAAGATACTCTTCATGGGTAAGATATATACAGGGTGGTCCATTGATAGTGACCCGGCCAAATATCTCACGAAATAAGCATCAAACGAAAAAACTACAAAGAACTAAACTCGTCTATCTTGAAGGGTGAAAACAGATGGCACTATGGTTGGCCCGCTAGATGGCGCTGCCATAGGTCAAACGGACATCAGCTGCGTTTTTTTTAAAAATGGGAACCCCCATTTTTATTACATATTCCTGTAGTACGTAAAGAAATATGAATGTTTTTGTTGGACCACTTTTTTCGCTTTGTGATAGATGGCGCTCTTATAGTCACAAACGTATAAGTACGTGGTATCAGGTAACATTCCGCCAGTGCGGACGGTAATTGCTTCGTGATACATTAAACGTGTTAAAATGGACCGTTTACCAATTGCGGAAAAGGTCGATATCGTGTTGATGTATGGCTATTGTGGTCAAAATGCCCAACGGCCGTGTGCTATGTATGCTGCTCGGTATCCTGGACGACATCATCCAAATGTCCGGACCGTTCGCCGGATAGTTACGTTATTTAAGGAAACAGGAAGTGTTCAGCCACTTGTGAAACGTCAACCACGACCTGCAACAAATGATGATACCCAAGTGTGTGTAATCCGCACATCAGTAGCAGAAAAATTGCTCGAGAATAGGGAATCTCAAAAACGTCGGTGTTGATAATACTACATCAACATCGATTGCACCTGTACAATATTTCTATGCACCAGGAATTGCATGGCGACGACTTTGAAAGTCGTGTACAGTTCTGCCACTGGGCACTAGAGAAATTACGGGACGATGACAGATTTTTTGTACGCGTTCTATTTAGCGACAAAGCGTCATTTACCAACAGCAGTAACGTAAACCGGCATAATGTGCAACTTAAATGGGCAACGGAAAATCCACGATGGCTGCGACAGGTGGAACATCAGCGACCCTGGCGGGTTAATGTATGATGCGGCATTGTGGGAGTAAGGATAATTGGCCCCCATTTTATCGATGGCAATCTAAATGATGCAATGTATGCTGATTTCCTACGGAATGTTATACCAATGTTACTACAAGATATTTCACTGCATGACAGAATAACGATGTACTTCCAACATGATGGATATCCGGCACTTATCTCGCGTGCGGTTGAAGCGGTATTGAGTAGCATATTTCATGACAGGTGGATTGGTCGTCGAAGCACCATACCATGGCCCGCACGTTCACCGGATCTGACTTCCCGGATTTCTTTCTGTGGGGAAAGTTGAAGGATATTTGCTATCGTAATACACCGACAACGCCTGACAACTTGCGTCAGCGCATTGTCAATGCATGTGCGAACATTACGGAAGGCGAACTACTCGCTAATGGGAGGAATGTCGTTACACGTATTGCCAAATGCATTGAGGTTGATGGACATCATTTTGAGCATTTATTGCATTAATGTGGTATTTACAGGTAATCACGCTATAACAGCATGCGTTCTCAGAAATGATAAGTTCACCAAGGTACATGTATCACATTGGAAAAACCGAAATAAAATGTTAAAACGTAGCTACGTTCTGTATTTTAATTTAAAAAACTTACCTGTTACCAACTGTTCATCTAAAATTGTGAGCCATATGTTTGTGACGATTACAGCGTCATCTATCACAAAGCGAAAACAGGTGGTTCAACTAAAACATTCATATTTCTTTACATACTATACGAATATGTAATAACAATGGGGGTTCCTATTTTAAAAAAAAACGCAGCTGATATTCGTTTGACCTATGGCAGCGTCATCTAGCGGGCCATCCATAGCGCCATCTGGTTACCACCTTCAAGCTAGTCGAGTTTCTTTCGTTCTTTGTAGTTTTTTCGTTTGACGCTTATTTCGTGAGATATTTGGCCCGGTCACGATCAGTGGACCACCCTGTATATAGCTGATATCTCTGTGTAGCCCATATAGCTCAGTCGGTTAAGTAATAGAGTTATAGTGGTCACAACTACTACACTCCTGGAAATGGAAAAAAGAACACATTGACACCGGTGTGTCAGACCCACCATACTTGCTCCGGACACTGCGAGAGGGCTGTACAAGCAATGATCACACGCACGGCACAGCGGACACACCAGGAACCGCGGTGTTGGCCGTCGAATGGCGCTAGCTGCGCAGCATTTGTGCACCGCCGCCGTCAGTGTCAGCCAGTTTGCCGTGGCATACGGAGCTCCATCGCAGTCTTTAACACTGGTAGCATGCCGCGACAGCGTGGACGTGAACCGTATGTGCAGTTGACGGACTTTGAGCGAGGGCGTATAGTGGGCATGCGGGAGGCCGGGTGGACGTACCGCCGAATTGCTCAACACGTGGGGCGTGAGGTCTCCACAGTACATCGATGTTGTCGCCAGTGGTCGGCGGAAGGTGCACGTGCCCGTCGACCTGGGACCGGACCGCAGCGACGCACGGATGCACGCCAAGACCGTAGGATCCTACGCAGTGCCGTAGGGGACCGCACCGCCACTTCCCAGCAAATTAGGGACACTGTTGCTCCTGGGGTATCGGCGAGGACCATTCGCAACCGTCTCCATGAAGCTGGGCTACGGTCCCGCACACCGTTAGGCCGTCTTCCGCTCACGCCCCAACATCGTGCAGCCCGCCTCCAGTGGTGTCGCGACAGGCGTGAATGGAGGGACGAATGGAGACGTGTCGTCTTCAGCGATGAGAGTCGCTTCTGCCTTGGTGCCAATGATGGTCGTATGCGTGTTTGGCGCCGTGCAGGGGAGCGCCACAATCAGGACTGCATACGACCGAGGCACACAGGGCCAACACCCGGCATCATTGTGTGGGGAGCGATCTCCTACACTGGCCGTACACCACTGGTGATCGTCGAGGGGACACTGAATAGTGCACGGTGCATCCAAACCGTCATCGAACCCATCGTTCTACCATTCCTAGACCGGCAAGCGAACTTGCTGTTCCAACAGGACAATGCACGTCCGCATGTATCCCGTGCCACCCAACGTGCTCTAGAAGGTGTAAGTCAACTACCCTGGCCAGCAAGATCTCCGGATCTGTCCCCCATTGAGCATGTTTGGGACTGGATGAAGCGTCGTCTCACGCGGTCTGCACGTCCAGCACGAACGCTGGTCCAACTGAGGCGCCAGGTGGAAATGGCATGGCAAGCCGTTCCACAGGACTACATCCAGCATCTCTACGATCGTCTCCATGGGAGAATAGCAGCCTGCATTGCTGCGAAAGGTGGATATACACTGTACTAGTGCCGACATTGTGCATGCTCTGTTGCCTGTGTCTATGTGCCTGTGGTTCTGTCAGTGTGATCATGTGATGTATCTGACCCCAGGAATGTGTCAATAAAGTTTCCCCTTCCTGGGACAATGAATTCACGGTGTTCTTATTTCAATTTCCAGGAGTGTATTACGGACCCTTCAAGTGTGTCCTTCTGTATGCATGCCAACTACTTGTCAGTACCTGGCGTAGTTAGGATGATGACAGGGTGGGTGAAACATTCTCATCACAAGGACTTTGTTATCGGTCACTGGTCCTGTGAAGATGCAAAAGAATTCCTGAAGAACAAGAAGTAGATAATTCTCCTTCCTGATAATATACGAGCAATTATTGTAGGTCCATCCAGTTATGGCAAGGCTACAATGCTCATGACGCTGCGAACACTTGTAGATGGAGTCCGGTTTGAACATGTTTGTGTATTTTCAAAAACACTGTTTCAGCCCAAGTATCAGCTATTAAAGCAGACATTGCGTGGGGTAGATGGTGTTACACACAAGACATCCAGTGAAAGTGGTGATATTCCAGCACCTGAAAAAGCAAAGCCGAACGTGTCTTCATACTTGTCGATAAGGCTGTGGAAAACCAAGACAAAATTCGTCATATGGATACTGATGTATTTTATCTAAGCCAAGTCCGCAGCTCGTGGTCGTGCGATAGCGTTCTCGCTTCCCACGCCCGGGTTCCCGGGTTCGATTCCCGGCGGGGTCAGGGATTTTCTCTGCTCCGTGATGACTGGGTGTTGTGTGATGTCCTCAGGTTAGTTAGGTTTAAGTAGTTCTAAGTTCTAGGGGACTGATGACCATAGATGTTAAGTCCCATAGTGCTCAGAGCCATTTGAACCATTTTTTTATCTAAGCCAAACATATTCCAGAATCCCAAAACATTTGGTTAGGGATAATGCAAACCGCATTATAGCCTTTAAACAAGACAATCTGAATTTTAAACACATTTACCATGTAGGTACTGACATGTCGTTCAATGGTTTTTTAAGGATATGTACTGATTCCTGGAATCATTCACAGTATTGGTTTCTCGTTACTGATAAAACAATAAGACTGAATGATTGGAGGTACAGGCGAAACTTTCAAGAGTTTCTGTATGTATACCCTGGTAAGAGAGGTTAGTTCATCAGTAAATGCTGCACTATGGACAAATTCTCAACCCGAGAGAATGGGTGTACACAGACAGAACATTCACCTGTACATGAATGTGAAAATTCAGGCTATTGTGCATAAAGTTGGGGGTACGCATAAGAAACTAGACACGTAATCCCAGACTCTTCTGAGAATGGCGAATGCGTTAAATTAGCTAATGAAACCGGTAAGAAAGTAACCGACTTAACTAAAAAGGCCGAGGCCATTGAGGGGAAAATAGATGTAGAGTTCCTTGTTGTTGAGATGGGGGTGCAGGCACATAGTAAGAGGAAGAAGAAGAGCGGATATATAAAGTCTCAAGCTGCGGAGATGTCTGATTAGTATACACCGAGATGTCAAGAAAGCAGTAAGTGATTCAAGAGCAGAAAGCGGTTCGAGCGAAATTACGCTTGCTAAGGTTAGGGCATATGGATCGACAGCAATCACTAAGAGAGAGCTTTAAGCCGGTTACTGAACCTCTCTCAGGCAGCTCTCAGCTAAAACAAGAACACACGGTAACGATGGTGTTGCCATTGACGAATTCATTATCCGTCACGTCCCTTTTCAGATAGATAGATCATTCGGCGTTAACATTGGAGGACCATACATGTTGCGCACGCGTCTTATAACTGTAACTGATCACAAGGTACAGATTTGTGATCGGCGGTTTGAGAGAACACCTGGCTTAATGAATCTTATTTTCCTAAGACCTACCAAAAAACCCATAAATTATTTAGTTAATGGTAGGGAGGCGTACCGTGAAATACTGCACTTGACTGATGTACATAAGATTGCAAAACGCCTGAGGGAAAATAAATATAAAACCATTATAAAACCAATACTTGAGGGCGAAAACGACAACACCAATAACAGCAGCAGCGGTGATGGTATTGACATTGTGCATAAACCAGTGTACAATCGAATCCCGCAGTATATGTATTATGACGATCTAAACGGGCTAATAGATCGACTACAGCTGCTCATGGCATCAGCTGCTGCATGTAATACTGCTCGTCCGAATGAGGCTGTTTCAGTAATCTCCAAGCTTAGAGAGAGAGGTATAATCGAATAAGTATGGGAACAGTAGTTGGAGAACTGCACAAACCAGCACGCAAATCATGATTAAAGGTCTCGATGACTTATGGCAAGCTGATCTTGTAGATACTAGGGAATATTCAAATGTGAATACTGGATTCAAATATATTTTAGTGGTTATTGATATATACTCCAAATTTTCCTGGGCATTACCTGTTAAAACAAAAACTGGTAGAAATGTCGCGGATGTGTTTTAGCGTTTGCTACAAACAGGACCGAATCGATGACCAGACAGCCTCCAAACATATCACGGTGGAGAGTTTTACAACTGGTATTTCGAAACTGTGATGCAGCAGTATGGAATACTTCAGTACTCAACATTCACTGACCTGAAGGCAAGTTTCGTGGAGCGTCTGAACAGAACAATAAAAGGTCAAATTTGAATGCGTTTTAACCTTCGCGGCTCATACAAGTGGACAGATATTCTCCTAGAAAGAATTGCTCAGTATAATAGAACCAAACATAGCACAATAAAAATGAGACGAATCGACGTTTATGATAATGAACTAATAGATACGGTGTACTATCGCATTAAAACGCTGGATCCAGACAGACAGAAATTTGTGTAGGTGATTTGGTATGTATCTCAAAACACAAGACAGCGTTTGAGAAAGCATTTCTACTGAACTGATCAACAGAGATATTTACAGTTTCAAAGGTGCAAAGAAGGAATCCTAGAACTTATTTATTGCAGGATAGTCATCATCTTCATCATTTTCTTGGGCCTTTTCCCCACTTCAACGCGGGGTCAGCTCTGTTACTATGGATTTGGTGATGTTAGTATCAGAGGGTGATTGGATGTCCTTCCTGTCGCCACCCTGGACCCCCCAAGACGGAATTTGTGTAACCCAGTGTCTGTGTCTAGTGTAAACTATGAAATAGTGTGAACGTTTTTCAAATGTCTGCAAGTCGTTTAACTGAGGCGGGACGTGAGGATCAGCCCAGTATTCACCGAGTGGGATGTGGAAAACCGCCTAAAAGCCACACCCAGACTAGCTGGCACACCAGCCCTCGTCATTAATCCTCCAGGCAGATTCGATCCGGGGCTGGCGCGCCTACCCGAGTCCAGGAAGCAGCGCATTAGTGCCTGCAGCTAACCTGGCGGGTTATATATTGCAGGATAGTAAAGGAGAAGAAAGTGCTGGCTGCTTCTACACCGAGGAGCTGCAGAAAAGCTCAGAACCAGATGTTTTTCTCGTGGAGAGAGTCATAAGACGTTGGGGAAATAGAGAACTCGTCAAATGGCGCCCACTGGGTATTACGTATTATGACACCATCTGCTGTTTCCACTCATTTGGTGACCTGCAACCGCCAGAAGAATTACAACAATACTTCACTCACAGAAGACGTGTGTTCTACAATTATCGGTGCTATCAGGACTTTAATACACACCTCTGTGGACATCTATGCATCATGTTTCTCTTGACGTTTACAAGGAAGAAGAAGCAGACTATATAACGAGGAGCTTTAAACATTCCTTCATCACTTGAGTCTCACATGCACTGTCGTATACTTTGACGTTAAGAGAACGATCATCTGTAATTGCATACAAATTACTTCCCACCAATTGATTTGTTCGTTGGTGAATGGAGTATTGCGTTGATTGGACTGGAGACGTACAACAGCACACCAAATATCACTGAGACTATGAACAAACTGCACCAGGATATCAATGGTGAAAAGGACATTGTGGAAATAGAACCAGGTGCATATGATATCGACGATTTAAACGAAGTCTTAAGACAGTTTGGAAAAGGTGTTGAGCTATGTGCAAACATCAATACTCTTAAATCTGAAATAAGGACTGTAAATGCAATGACTGACATTCGCCAGAAAGGTTCAATAGGGCGCCTTCTGGGTTTCACGAAAGGGCAGGTTTTGAAGAAGGATCCAAGCAAATTTTTCAAGTCAGGGCAGATTGTGGACATACCGCCCGTCACCACAATCCGAGTCGAGTGTAACATTGCAACGAACTCTTATCTCAAGGACAGTCTGATTCATACTATTTACAGATTCTTCCCCACAGTTGCAACGGGGAGTAAGATTGTTGAGACTTCTGCCGATGCAGTATACTAATCCGAGTCGAGTGTAACATTGCAACGAACTCTTATCTCAAGGACAGTCTGATTCATACTATTTACAGATTCTTCCCCACAGTTGCAACGGGGAGTAAGATTGTTGAGACTTCTGCCGATGCAGTATACCTTCCAGTGACAGCTCAGACACTGGATTATTTGGAGCTGCGTATTGTGGACCAGAATAATCAACTAATTGACTTTTGTGGTGAGGAAATCATTCTACGAATACATCTAAGGCAGGATGGGCGTACAGAATAAAACCAGTGTATGCAATCAACAGCACATCACTTCGCTGCCGAACCCCACAGTGATAACTCGTGCGAACTACGAGTTTCTTAAATCAATTGGCTTGAAACCTCGCACTGATGTCCTCACTCAGTCTAACCAGTCCGGTAGAGTATGATGATAGAATTATACGTCAGGAATACTTCTCACATAAACCGTACACTTCAACCACATTTAACAAGAACGACGAAATTAGGATTGTCATCTAGCACCAAGACATACTGACGCTTCTGTGCAAGAGTTTCATATATATTGAGAGGTCATTCATGAAAACCGACAGCAGTGATACAGTGCCATACAAGTTTACACGTAAAGCTTTAGCATTCCTGTTCCATGAGATACACTATGAACTCAATGGGTCTGGGATCGACCGTACATGCAATGTCAGCATAACATCAACCCTTGAAACATACATCTCTGCATCACCCGCGAATTTGCATAGTTTAGAAAATGCGGGATGGTTCATAAACGATCCGGTGGATAGAACAGTTGCAAATTACAAGCGACTCACTGCATGCATACCTCTGAAAATGCTTATGGGCTACTTTGAGAACATGAAAGAGATTATTATGAACGATAAACAGGAACTCATTCTGGTATGGATTACCATGGATAATAACACATATATTCAAGGAGCTCAAGAAGAGAATGTGATCACAATTAGGAAGATAATATGGAAAATGCCTCTCATCAGTGTATCAGACGAGGAGCGTTTGAAGCTTTTGGGACATTTGGGTCACTGACATTTCGCTCATGGGAGGTTTTCGAGTACCCAGTGTTACCGACTGCGAGCAGGTAAACATGGGCCATTAAAACCTCTTCGCAGCCAGAGACACATAGATTCATCATACTTGTGTTTCAGACTGATAGAAGAGGGAATACAGCGAATGATACCATGTTAGACAACTGCAAGTTAACTAATGCCAAAGTCTACCAGAATTCAGAATTCTACCCATTTGACAATTTACACCTGCAGTGGCATGAAAATGTATAGAGTCTAGCATATGACATTTATGCAAGGTTTCATTCCCCTTACTATGAAATTACTGAAGAAGATGGCGGAGTGTGTCTACTCAATCCATGGAAGTTCAAGGAGCTATCACCAACCATCATAACAGACTGCTCGAAACAGAACGAGATAATTAAGTCTGGACATATAGATGTGCGAACTGAATTTGAATCTTCGACAAATTTCCCAGAACTCACGGCCACGTATGCTCCGGTTCTACAAGACCGTGTGATCAACTACTGCCTGCTCACCGGTGTTGTGCAATGAGCTGTATAAATGAACAGGTGCTGCACCATACCTAGAGCATTTTGAAACGTCCCCTTTGAACAATTATACAGGACTGTGCTTAAACTGACACACAATATTTTTAGCGCAACGCAATCTGACTTTCAATAATCCCTACAAAACAATGGCCCTGACTAATACTAACCTATACGTTTCACAAATCACTTACCTCACAAAAATCTTCGTTACTCGAACTACTGCAATACAGCGAGCACCACTACTGCCAGCTAAATAAAAGATTCAAACTACGGAAGGCACTAACTACTGATAGGCATAGTTAGCAAATGAAAGATTTTGATAGAGAACAAACAATGTATTTACCTTAACAGTCATCAAAAGTCATAGTATATACAGCAGTTCATGACATCCATTTTTACAAATTTCAAAACTCCGCCATTTCTCTCCCTACATCCGCCACTGCTGGCGGCTCACCTCCAACTGCACAACGCTACGCGCTGTTCACATCCAGCTGCCGCTGCCCAACACTACAATGGCAGACAACAATGCAAACTAGCCACAGACTGCACACAGCACAGCCAGTAATTTTCATACAGAGCGCTACGTGGCGTTACCAATATAAAACATAAACAGCCTACTTACAATTTCACAATGGCGTCTCAACGTGTGAACATCATTGCGGGTGCTCAGGGTTTCTATGATTGTGAGCGCAGACAGTTCATGTTTAAAGATGTTGCATCTGTAGCGCGCACACAAGATTCGGGAATAATAGAGACATGCCCAGCAAACATTACATCACCAAGGTCTTTCAAGTATATGAAGTGTGCTCGGAAATGGAAGAGTGCAAAATGGTTAACACATTTCTACCATAGAATTCCCTGGGATGATCCTGGCATATCTTATGAAGATATGGTGACGTCGCTTCAAGTATTTGATCACCTGGATACCATCATCTATGTGAAGGGGAAGGAGAAGATCTCATGGAGCGTCAAATACTTAAGTCTGCTGCTATTCAAAACATGGATTTCTAAGGGTGTCCTCTCCATCCACTTAAGAAGAGGAAAATGTGTGAAAACAGTGTTGCTGTGTCTGCTTATGAAAAAGTAAATTACTTTTTAGTTGGATGAAAAATAAATTTTTACCTCACAACCTCTGAGTTCTTTTTTTCAACCCTGTTCTCACTATGACAGTGTACAGCTTTTAACCACATGCTATGTCTGTGGGTTTTTTCAAGCACAGGAGATATAATTTTAGACATGTCTGCTGCATATCTTTGGAAGCGGAGACGGTCACGTGCCTCCTGCTCCCATAACCCAATTCGTGCTGCACAATATGCTTAATTGCATGCAACCATTCTATATATTTTATTATCTTCCATCTTAAACTTTACCTCCTTAACAGCACTCATCTTCAGCAAAACTAATGTCATTTGTGAACTGCACAACCTTTATATACATATACATACATAATGTAACAAGGGATATGTTTCCCTGTAAATAACAACAACAAAGACGTATGATGAAGAATTTTTTCTTCGTTTATTCAGTTCACTCAAATACAATATAGTTCTTGAGATACAATATGGATTTTGAGGTACAATATAGTATTCTTGAATTATGAATTGACTCTGCTAATGCAATGCAGAAATACTTTTAACTTACTCGCCAAAACAGTAACACTGGTCGGATTTTTTTTTTTAAATCTATGCTAAAACTAATGTGGAGATACTTTCTTTACTATATCAAAAACCCACCGCCCAAGTAGCATAGTTTTTACAATAATTCTGATGGGCTATGCGCGCTTAGAATTTAATTTCAACAGCCCCAAGAGCAAAGATTTTTTACAATAACAGTTCTGATGGTCTGTGAGCTATATATATACACTTAAAACTATTCTGACTTGGGTGGCTAGTGGCAGGTGACTTAAAAGCTTTTCTATTTACAAGACGCACATGGATCGTATATATTACCAGCCAAACCCGATATTAGGATGAACTAGTTTCACCTAGGTCAAATTCTTTCATCCTGTTACCGATAGGATAAAACAGCTTAGCCTAGTTGGAATCGGTTCATCCTAGTTAGAATTTACATCCTTTAGGATAAACTGGTACATCTGAGTCTGAACTAATTTCGCCTGGTCGGAACGCATGTCTCTGCCTGTACGAACAGTGAATCCCTGAATCATCACTGGATCGTCCCTCGCTCCTCTGAACCGCTCTTCACTCTCACTGTCCTTTGCTTTGAACGGCATTTTGAATCGACGAGTGCGAGTGTTAAGTTGCTGGTTGTGTTTAAAAGATTTTATTATAATCCTAGTATAATTATTGTGAGGCGTTTCATATTGGATGAGCCTTCGTGTAGTAGACAAGCCAATCAAAAGCTGTGGAGAGAAAAGATTCTGGAGGAAATTTTGCAGAGTGAAAACAAAAAATCTTCTAATTAATGTGTTATCATTAGACGAATATGCGGATTTGGTTAAACAAGTAGAAGACGCGGAAAAGTTGGAGAAAAGAACATCATTACAAAAAAGAAGACTGAAACGATTTGCTGTTTCGAAAATTGGTGATATGAAAAAACTAATTGCATGGTGTGAAGTGAATATAAAATACTTTGTTCCAGCTGATGTGATGTGATGCGACTGACGCAGCTCATGTAGCTGTGGGTCACTATGGTCGCTTTAGCATGTTAGCTGAGACATCAAAAAAATATGCCAGTATCACAAAGGAAATAATGTGCCTCTATTTATCAATGTGTGATGTTTGTCAATAAAAAAAGACAAAAAAGAAAAGAAGACTAGTTCCAGAGCCAATTCTCCATTCGGAAAAGAATAGCAGATGCCAAGTGGATTTGATTGATTTCCAAACACAACCGGACGGGAATTTAAAATTCATTCTAGTTTATCAAGACCATCTCACAAAATTTGTTCTCCTTCGTGCGTTAACATCAAAGAGGGCTGAAGAAGTGGCTTTTCATTTGAATAACATATTCCTAACTGTAGGGGCGGCGAGCATTCTTCAATCTGATAATAGCAGAGAATTTGTCAATCATGTTATAAGTGAACTCGCAAAGCTTTGGTCAGAACTGAAAACTGTGCATGGGAAACCAAGGCACAGCCAAAGTCAGGGTTCTGTTGAATGTGCCAAGCAAGGCATTGAAAATATGATAAGTTCTTGGTGAAAGGACAACAATTCGATGAAGTGGTCAGAAGGGTTAAGGTATGTGCAATTCATGAAAAATCGAACTTACCACTCTGGCATAAAACAATCACCTTATAAAGCATTATTCGGAATCGAACCTAGGGTAGGACTTTCCACTTCCTCGTTGCCTCAAGAAATCATAAATAATATTCAGGATGAAGATGACCTAAAGAAGGCACTCGAAAGTGACAGCAATACTGAACAGTACTAAAACAGTGATGATGATAACATTGTGAAAATTGACGCAAATGATATTCAAAATGCTAGAAAAATTGCGACAGAAAATTTAAAAGAACTGGCTAAAAGAATGAAAACTTTCTCAGACAAATCCTATCCACCAGCTGACATTGGAAACAACGTAAGCATACCTACTCCAGATGTAGATAAAGGCAGAGGTGACCATCAAACATAACTGGAGAAATACTTCAAAAGACTGATGAGGGCCTCTACAAAGTTGGCACCAAACACGGCGTACTTCAACAACTTTATTGCAGGTATAATTTTATTAAAATTTTCTGTAATTTTTTGGAATAAAATATTAAAAATATTTGTTTTAACTTCTTTTTTTATTCTTTTAGAACTGACTTCGACGTCTGCATTCAGAAGTTTTTAGATGTGGGAGATATTAACCAGGATATTGAAATATGTTTAAAGACTGCAGCCACAAAATATTCTGTTGGATCAGATCAAAGTTTCGTGAAATACAGTTGCATGAAAAACTGTATGTCAGACAAATGCAAATGTAAGAAAACAAAGTACTCTGCAATTCTAAGTGCCATCAAAGTAAGCCTTGCAAAAAATAAGTAAATTAGCAAATTGCAGATAAGGTGGTATATATATATATATATATATATATATATATATATATATATATATATATATATATATATATGAGTTGATCTATTGATAGATCTGAAATTACCGAGCATGTAAATTCTAATTAGGATAAACCGATTCGACCCAGCCAAAACTGTTTTATCCCAGCCATAACCAGATGAACGAATTTGCCCTAGGCGAAACTAGTTCATCCTAAAATCGGGTTTGGCCTGTAACATATATATTCGAGGCTCCACATACGTTGCATATGAACGAATAAATATATAAATATTTCCAGAATGAGATTTCCACTCTAGAGCGGAGTGTGCGCTGATATGAAACTTCCAGGCAGATTAAAACTGTGTGCCGGACCGAGACTCGAACTCGGGACCTTTGCCTTTCATGGACAAGTGCTCTACCATCTGAGCTACCCAAGCACGACTCCCGCCCCGTCCTCACAGCTTTACTTCTGCCAGTACCTCGTCTCCTACCTTCCAAACTTTAGAGAAGATCTCCTGCGAACCTTGCAGAACTAGCACTGCTGAAAGAAAGGATATTGCGGAGACATGGCTTAGCCACAGCCTGGGGGATGTTTCCAGAATGAGATTTCCACTTTGCAGCGGAGTGTGTGCTGATATGAAACTTCCAGGCAGATTGAAACTGTGTGCCGGACCAAGACTCGAACTTGGGACCCGAGTTCGAGTCTCGGTCCGGCACACAGTTTTAATCTGCCAGGAAGTTTCATATAAATATTTTCTTACGCTTTTTTTCTTTCTTTCACACATATACTCTCTATGTATGTGTATACATATGTACATAGTACACAAAAATATTTACACGACACATACATATACACACACACACATACACGCCCACACACACACACGAACAAAATTACTTACACTATGATAAAAGGGTCATACTACTACTCTGCAGACTCTCTCTCTCCCTCTCATTCTCTCCCACTCTCACTCTCACTCAATCAGACTCCCCCACCCCTTCTCTTGCTACAAGTGATTTGTGTGAGTATGGGAGAACTTCAGTCCCGTCATCACAAATGACCCTTTTATCGTCATGAGGCGACAGGCCGATTTTACACTGCAGCACAGTGTACACCTCGTGACCTCTCGATCGAATTCTAGTCTGCCATACCATATGCTGTGGCTGCAGTGCAGCACTGCAAACACCGCTCACAGGTACTGCAAATAGTGATGGTTCCTGATGCTGTTGTTGCTGCTGCTGTAGACCTGACTCGGGAACTTGAGGAGTGGTGGTTCACTGCTCGGCCCACGGACTCCAGAGTTTTGGTGCTGGGTCTGCGGCAGCGGCTTCCCGCGCAGCGACTAGTGGATGCCTTACAGGTGATTAGTGCCTTACTGGGCGCCGCTTTGGGGAGGAAGAAGGTTTAGCCGACACCGGTATGCGCATCACACTCTGTGGCGACCTCGGAGACACGACCCGCTGTAGAAGAAGAAATGAATTAAATAAGGGGGTAGTTAAGTACATATCTTACCGCTGCTGGCACAGTGAAAGAAAGAATTCTGACGATCACAAGGTTATAACCAGAGTGAGTCATTACCTTTTTCTCTCTGGCTCTAAGGCATGAGCACTTTATCGGGCGACTCCACCACACCCTCAAAGAAGTCATCATCATCATCATCATCATCATCACCATATAATAGGGCCATATCACAGCGACTCTGTCTGACCCATTCAGACATGTCATCGTCCCTGTGAGAAACGACAACTGCCAATTGGTCTGTTCCGCCTACAACAACAACAGCAAACAAGATATATAAACCGAAAAACAAGCATGAAATAAGGAAATTTTAAATCGCTACTATACAAGAACAAATTACGATGAAAGTTATCCTCACACGGCAATTCTGGTTGTGAACCCACCATAGGAGGCTGGACTTCGAGAGTCTGCCATTGTTCATCCCCCTCCTTTCTCTCCTCACAGTCCAAGATAAAATCGTGGTGTTGTACTATCTACATTTACATCTACATCCATACTCCGCAAGCCACCTGACGGTGAGTGGCGGAGGGTACTTTCAGTACCTCTATCAGTTCTCCCTTCTATTCCAGTCTCGTATTGTTCGTGGAAAGAAAGATTGTCGGTATGCCTCTGTGTGGGCTCTAATCTCTCTGATTTTATCCTCATGGTCTCTTTGCGAGATATACGTAGGAGGGAGCAATATACTGATTGACTCCTCGGTGGAGGTATGTTCTCGTAACTTCAACAAAAGCCCGTACCGAGCTACTGAGCGTCTCTACTGCAGCGTCTTCCACTGGAGTTTATCTATCATCCCCGTAACGCTTTCGCGATTACTAAATGATCCTGTAACAAAGCGCGCTTCTCTCCGTTGGATCTTCTCTGTCTCCTCCATCAACCCCACCTGGTACGGATCCCAAACTGGTGAGCAATATTCAAGCAGTGGGCGAACAAGTGTACTGTAACCTACTTCCCTTGTTTTCGGACTGCATTTCCTTAGGGTTCTCCCCATGGAGGTAAGAATAGAGGAAGACGCCGTGACGTCACAGCTGCGAAGCCATGTGAAGCCGAGGGTAGCCATCTCAATCCGACCAAAACATTGCTGCTGTAAGCTTGTGTGCATAGGCTTGTCGCTCGCTTTTGGAAGGATTTTGCGCTATTATGGTGACTTCTGTGGTGTTCGGATGTACGAATCGTTCTGATTGTGAGGCGAAATCGAAGGGAATAACATTTCATGTGTAAGTTGTCTCGTTAAGTGTGATTTTACAACTTCATTGTGAATGAACGTGTGCTACATCGGTACTTGTACTACAGCGTGTTTTTCTCCTGTATGATTTTAGATTTCCTAAAAATGAAAGTCGGAAAACTCTGTGGGAGAATGCCGTGAGGAGGAAGAATTGGCGTGCGTCTAAAGGGAGCACTATATGTTCTCAGCATTTCCGAGATGAGGACATAGACCGAACTTCCCTTTCAACAGCAAGGCTCCGAGAAAATGCTGTACCATCAGTTTTCCCTACACACCCAAAACATTTGCAAAAGGTATGTTAATTCAAAGAATTAAATTCTTAGTTTTCAAGTTCACGTTTCAGTATAATACGTACGTATCGTCGATAATCGAAGTGTTGAGTAATTCACTTTGTCTTCATCATGTACCAAATTAAAAGCTAACACTACATTAACTGGCGTAAAGTATAGGTAACAATTTGTCCATTATATAGGCCTAAACAGGACACTGTGTAGATTTGCCATTCTATGTACTGTATTTCAGTAAATATTGGTGGTAATGAACAGTGTTTCCCAGTAGTGTAACGTAACTGAAATGTCCCAGTACGTACTACAAACAAGATGTATTTATGGGGCTTTGGAGGGAGGGTATAGTTAACTTAGTTTTCAGTTTCTATTATTTAGTTTGTGATACACGTTTATTATTGAATTAACAAAATCGTATCGTTTACATTGATGGCTAGCTATTCGTAATATTACATTAAAAACTATTTTAAATCAGAAGAAACGCGGGATTTCGCCTTTACGAGATTTTATTTTAAACAAAAACTTTGAAACACCCAATCTGATGACGTTACATGCGTACATGGTGCAATTAGCGACTGTAATACACGCAGCACTATAGCACACTGGCAATGTTTTGGTCAGAGTGTCATGGCAGCGAGCCACGCCCCCATGGCTTCAAAACGCAGTACGGCTGGGATACGTAACGCCATCTCCCCTTATTCTTACCTCCATGGTTCTTCCAATGAATCTCAGTCTGGCATCTGCTTTATCGACGATCAACTTTATATGATCATTCCATTTTAAATCACTCCTTATGCCTACTCCCAGATAATTTATGGAATTAACTGCTTCCAGTTGCTGACCTATTTTGTAGCTAAATGATAAGGGATCTATCTTTCTATGTATTCGCAGCGCATTACACTTGTCTACATTGTGATTCAATTGCCATTCCCTGCACCATGCGTCAATTCGCTGCAGATCCTCCTGCATTTCAGTACAATTTTCCATTGTTACAACTTCTCGATATACCACAGCATCATCCGCAAAGAGCCTCAGTGAACTTCCGATGTTATCCACTATAACGAGAAGACGGAATTAATAAGGTGAATTCAACATACACACGAAAATTTACACTCAAAATTATTTACTCACTTGCTAATCTTGTCTCCAGAACTCTATGTCTCTTGCCGCTACACTCTGAAGCATTGCTGCAGCTACCTCTCTCCATCTTGCTGAGAGAAAACAACAAGTACACACAGAGATGACAGAACACACAATATGGCAGCAGCGGACTGAGGACAATGGAGACTGGTTGTGGGTTTATATGTAGACCGAGGCGACCAATGAGAGAGCTTCATTTGAATGTACAACCAACGAAAAGATTTTACGGAACGTCACTGTTTCTGGCAGGTTTTCCAAGTAACAAGAATGCTTTTATGATCAATGTGTTTTCGCAAGTGTGCACATACATCATGATAGCTTTTCGTAGTAAAAGTTTACTGTTTCTGAGATGTATGTTGAAAGCAGGCTATTACGATTTCCGGAAAGGATAACATGTGATGCCTCGTTAGGTCCATCAGGAAGTATGCAGTCGGTGTTATTCTGGGCTATTTTCGCGAACAGGTAGTGCTAGAACAAGAATTTCCATGCAGACAAGATAGGACGTCATGCAAGCTACAGAAAAAGCGATGGTTAACTATTTCTGTGACACTTTACCAATTCCGAGAAGGGACTGATAAGTAATGGACGGGCTGTCGCGTTAGGATCGCGAGGGAGAATGCAATCGGTGTTATTCTGGGCTGTTTTCGTTAACAGGTCCTTTTATGACTACAATTTCCATTCAGACAAGCTGAGACATCACAGAGGCTTCTACAAAACCGACAGTTAACTATTTCTGCAGCACTTTACCAGTTCTGAGAAGTGACTGATAGGTAATGGATGGTCTGTCCCATTAGGGTCGCGATGGAGAAAGCAGTCGGTGTTATTCTGGGCTATTTTGTGAACAGGTCCTGGTGGGACCAGAATTTACATCCAGACAAGCTGAGACATCACGAAAGCTCCTACAAAAGCATTCGTTAACTATTTCTGCAGAACTTTACTATTTCTGAGAGGTAGACTTGACTCTTATTTACAAAGACATAGAAATAATGAATAGTTTACTTTCTTTCCATCTGTCTCGTTTTCGTTTGACTGCCCCTTATACATTAGGATCTGGATGATAGAGCGAGCAGTACCCTGTGACTGATTGCTGATGACGCTGTAGCATACCGGAAAGTGTCTCTGTTGGGTGACTGTAGGAGGATGCGGAGTGACTTGGATCAAATTTCTACTCGGTGTGACGAATGGCTGCACTAAAGGTGGGAAACATTCACGTTAATGCACATAATAAGGCAAAACAATCATGTAACAATCATGTAATGTGTGTTTCTTCACACAATCACGTTCGTTAAACATACTAGGGTAACATTGCAAAGCGGTAAGAAAGGGAATGAGTTCGCAAAGTCGGTGTTAGGAAAGTCGAATGGTTGACTTTGGTTCATTGGGGATATTTTAGGAAAGTGTAGGTCTTCTATAACAGAGATCCTATACACATTAGTTGTGCAGCTCATTTTTTGGTTTCTTGGGAGAGTTCTAGGAAAATTTGGGTCTTCTGTAATGGAGACCGTATACAGAATATTTGTGCAGCTAATTATTGTGTATTGCTCGAGAGTTTGGGATCCGCATTAGGTTGTATTAACGGAAGACATCAAAGCAATTGACAGGCATCATGCTGTATGTGTTACCGACAGGTTCAGTCAACACACGAGTATTACAGAAATGCTCCATGAACTCAAATGAGAATCCTTGAATAGAAGAAGACTTTTCTTCGCAAAACGCTGTTTAAGATCTTCAGACAGCTGGTATTTCCAGCAGACTGCAAAACGATCTTATTGCCACCAACGTATAGACAGAAGGCAAGTTGAGAGAAATCAGGATTGGTACAGAAGCATATAGACACCTGTTTCCTCCTCACTCCCTTTTCTAGTGGAACATTGACTACCATTAATACGAGGTACCCTATGCCATGCATTGTATGGTGGATTGTGAAGTAGTAGTAGTGGTGGTAGTAGTAGTAGCTTTATTTATCTGTAGATCTCTTTTTATAAGGATATAGAACATATCAAAGTATTTACAAGTTTAGACCAATTTATAATAAGCTAATTCGTATACACATATATTTACAGACTTCTAGTTAGACATAATCATTAGATTTACTCCTAGTATACAATCCTTTTGCTACAAATAACTTATTAAATAATGTAATGCCGCACCGTTCATTCATTTCTCACTATCAGTCATTGCACACACTATACACACATTGTTTCATAACACTTCACTCACTACACACACACACACACACACACACACACACACACACACACACACACACAATGGTAATTTCTGGGCCATTTTCTGTACCGCAACTTCCCATTTGCTATCCTGAGCTGGCATCCCTTCATAATGAGTGAGATGTTGAGCTCAGAAAGAGGAGGAGGTGTTAGTATTGTGCTATGCGTAGCTTGGGGGTAGGCATTTCTGGAAAGGGAAAAAAGAAGGAAAAAAAGATAAAGTGAAGGTGTTTTGTGGATTGTTGGATGTTTTGTAAGCATTATTATTGTTGTTTATTTGTACAACACTTTTTATCAAACCCCTACTCTGTTTTATCTAAGTAATCCTTTAGTGTATAAAATGTATTGTATAACAGGTAGTTTTCGGCTGCCTTTTTAAATAAGTGTATTTTTGCAATTTCTTTAATCTCTTTTGGTAATTTATTGTACAGTTTTATTCCTTGGTAGGAAATGCTGTTTTGAGTTTTATGTTTATTTGTTCTTGGTAAATGTAAGTTGAGTCTACCTCTTGTTGCATGGTCATGGACAGAGCTGTTTGTGCAATAGTTACCAATGTTATTTTTGATGTATACAACTGACTGGTAAATGTATTCACATGGAGCAGTTAAAATCCCCAATGTTCTGAACAGATCTTTACAGTGAGCTCGACTAGTATTTTTGATTATTATTCTAATGGCTCTTTTCTGTGGTTTGAAAATTTTGTTCACATTTTGTGCATTTGTTCCCCAAAAAAGAATGCCACGGCTAAGGATTGAGTGTACATATGAATAATATGTAACTAAAAGACACTCCATGTTACACACTGATGATATGATTCTAAGGACATAACATGCTGATGAAATTCTATTTGCAAGTACCTTTGCGTGTTCACACCACTTCAACTGAGAATCAATATTCATTCCTAGACATTTTGCATGCTACACAGTCTATAGAGGTGCCATCTACATTTAATTTAACATCGTCTTTTTTTCTCTTCAAACTGATGTTCATGGCATTACTTTTCTTTATGTTCAATGTCATTTTATTGCTTATTGACCAATCATAAACTTCCTTGACAGTTTCATCTGCTTTGTCGGAAAGGAGTTCTCTTGTTTGCTCAGTGACTATAATATTGCTGTCATCAGCAAGAATTTTTTCGCCATGAGTAACACTACTGGGAAAATCATTCATGTATATCATGAATAGTATTGGTCCTAATATGCTACCTTGTGGAACCACTATATTAATGTATTTTGGTTCTGATAAGTGTTTTACTAAATGTTTGGATCTATTTGAAGCATGTGTTATATCTACTCTTTGTACCCTATCTGCTAGGTATGATCGAAAACAGTCATTAGCTGCCCCTCTTATTCCTCTAAGTATGAGAGGTGTCATCAAAAAGTAGCGGGAATTTTCGTTTTTCTAAAAGAATCTTCATTTATTCAGAAACATCAACTTTGTCCCGTTCAAAGTAATCCCCCTCAGACATATATATTTTTGCCAGCCCATTTTCCTATCTCGGAAGCTTTTCGTTATGGTATTATGGTGTTCAGCTCCTTCAGCAATTCTGTTTTTATCTCATCAATGTTGGAAAAGCGACGTCCTTCAGGCTTCTCTTCAGCCCTGGGATTAGCAAGAAGTTGCAGGGGATATTGCCCGGCGCGTAAGTTGGCTGAGGCAACGCAACGCTTTCTTTTTTTACCAAAAAATCGTGAACAAGCTCTTAGGTGTGAGCGGGAGCGTTATAGTGATCCAATTTCCACGAATGGTTTTGCCACAATTCTGGTCGTTTTCTTCGGACTGCTTCACGAAAACGGTATATAGCTTACATGTAATGTTCTTTACTGACCGTACGACCATAAGTCAGGAACTCATGATGCACTGTCCCATTGTAATCCAAGAAAACAGTGAGCAGAACCTTCACATGTGATCGAACTCGTCAAATTTCTTTCGGCCTTGCCTTTTCACGCAGTTTCCAATGGGGCAACTGGGCCTTGTTTTGACGTAGAGCCGATATATCCTTGTTTCCTCATCTGTTCGTTGTCGACTTCATTCAGCAATTCCCGAGCGATGTCTACGCGACGACGTTTTTGGTCGAAATTCAAAAATTTCCTAACAAACTACACGTTTCATGCCCAAAACACCCGAAAAAAATTCTTGGCATCAGCCGAAGGATATGCCAACATCATCAGGAACCTTTCTGATACGATTTAGCGATTTTCCGGAACCATTTTTTTTATCCTTCCTCAGTGTCATCAATAATAGATGTGCTAAGGCGTCCTGGGTGGTCATCGTCTTCAACGTCTTCTCTAAGATCTGTGAAACTTTATACCACTCTTGTCTTACACGTATTAGATTCGCCAAAAGACACAGTCAACATTTCACGGTGCTGCACTTTATTAAATTTTTCAAGCAACATTGAATGCAAATTCTTTGATCCGTCTTCTTCGAAAGTAAAAATTCTCCGACCACTCGAAAGCAATCAGGTATAGCCTTTTCGAATATCAACACTAAACTAAATATTCAAAACAGCTTCAAATGCAAACATCAATCAGGAACTTGTGTACCAACAAGTAGCATTTCAAAACAGGATGTATAAACCTTGCGAAATTAAGAATTACCTATTGCTTTTTGGTCATACATCGTAAGTAAGTGTAGATGTGTATGTTTCGACAAAATTCCTCTCTTCATCTTCTGATAAGAACATCTGAAGGTGACGAACAGGAAACTCCCTGAAACGTTGCGGTAACACAGATGCACTCGGTCAGCATGACATGAGTTCTGTGACCACATTTTCACTTTCCTGCCGCACTCTCGTACGGCACCCGGTTTAGTGGCCGGTCTGAGCGGAGTCTCAGGTACGAGCTGCAGCTCGGGCCGTATTTTTCGCCCGGGTAAGCGTCGCGTGTCGCCTCGGGTCTAGCGAGCACTTTGCCGGCCGCGGCGAGCTGACGAGAACCGGTCAGGTCTGGCGGCTATTGCCGGAGGCTGGCTCATAAACAAGCGGGCCAAATAAAATCGGCAGGCAGGCAGCGCGTCGTATCGTATCGGCCGCCGGCATCAGCCGAGGCGCGGAGTCCCGCCGTCCATTATACGGCCGGCGCATGCATTATACATCGCCGGGCGAGACGGTAAACTGCGATATCGATAAATGGAATATTTCCCCCCTCCCACTAACCTCCCCCCCCCCTCCAACCGCCTATTGGCCTGCCCTCCGCTGACTGCTCCCACTTTGGGACAGTTGACCGAGCTCTTGACTGCCGGGTTTCCTCTAAAACGGGGTTCAGAGTTCGGACTCCACCAGACCATCAATCCCTTCTCATACCCCGAGATCACTCGGCGCGTATGTTTCGTTGATAAATCCTACTAACACTGCAGGTGACTAGCTGTCTTCCATTTTCAAAAATCGACGGCTATTTTGGGTCTGCTTCTGTTTTATTTTTCACAGTAGCCAGAGTAGCCGTCAGTAGTAAGACGAGATTGCGAATGAATACAAAATTGTCGTATTTCTAATTCTACCAAAATTAACATGGTTCTGCAGCTCTGCCGGCCGCGGTGGTCTCGCGGATCTAGGCGCTCAGTCCGGAACTGCGCGACTGCTACGGTCGCAGGTTCGAATCCTGCCTCGGGCATGGATGTGTGTGATGTCCTTAGGTTAGTTAGGTTTAAGTTCTAGGGGACTCATGACCACAGATGTTAAGTCCCACAGTGCTCAGAGCCATTTGAACCATTTTGCAGCTCTCTTCACCACCTGCATCTCCATTTTCAGCTCTCCTACCAGCCTTTCTTCATCTCTCCTACCAGCCTTTCTCTCTCTTCCCCTTTCTCTGTTTGCTTGTATAGTAGCCGTTTCACATCTGTCATTTCACTTTAGATTTTCTACCAACTCAACTCGAAAAGGTCTACGGGTAAACGCTGGGCGAAGACAAGAATGGAAACCTGTCAAACTTAGCAAAATATGTTCTCAGTATTTTCTAGAAGAGAGCATAGACCAAACATCACATACCTTAGTTCGTATTAAGGAAAGTGTTGGATTACGGAAGCAGTCTTTCTCCATCACGTACTTACCGTCTTCGTTATTCGAAAGGTGTAACAAAATCAAACTTCCATTAAAAAGGTGAAATTCGTCGTATTACTGTATCAATAATGCACTTGAGACGAAATAAACGTCTGAAAATATCTTCCCGATGAAGTGTTATTCACGAAAACACTGTAAAATTTTGTATTCAAACAAAGGTTGAGTGCACAAGACAGAAATTGAGAACAAGAAGCAATCGTGAACTCTAGTTTGCTAACGTTTAACAGGCGGCGCCGGCTTCAAAGCAACTTACAGCGGGAGTCTGTAGCATCTCCCCTTATTATACCTGCATGATGCAAACACGGAGTGAATTTCATCCTTGACAGAGCAGTTCAAAATGTTGAAGTTAAACAGTATGCAAATGTGAAGGCGGTGAACCAGAAAACATTACATGTAATCATCGAAAAATCTTTGTATGCCTATGTGTATTTTGTGTGCGTGTGTGTGCGTGTGTGTGTGTGTGTGTGTGTGTGTATGTGTGTGTGTGTGTGTGTGTGTGTGTGTGGAGGGGGGGGTTGACATAAACGTAATTACACTAAGTGAAAAAGGAGATAACCACAGTTTTTATGTGGAGATACATTGAGCAACTGGTGTGAGATAAGATGAATTTACAGTTTAAGTGTTAATAATAATAATAATAATAATAATAATAATAAACTTAATTTAACAAAGGGAAAAATGGAAATTGAGTCTGATTATTTAATACTAGCATAGTATTCCATGTGACAAAGAAAGTAATGTTTTCCTAAGTAAAAAGTTTGTCACTTTCGTATCTTACGTACCAATAATATCTGTACAAGTCTCACCTCAAGTTTGGAAGTGTTTGCGATATCCAGGTGCCACCTGAAGATGGTTGAGATGCCGAAAGCCGATTCGTGAAAAAATAAATATAATTTTGCAAAACAGTAGGAAGCTTTTTCCTTCTCAATGTTATTATTGTCTTCTGCCAAGCACCGAGGGAACATTCAGTTAAAGTAAATAAACAAAACCCGCCCAGATAGCCAGTCATGTTAGCACCCCACTTCCAGGATTCGGAGAGGGTGTCCTGAAATTCACACCCAGTGAAATTCGGACCCAGAAAAGGTCGAGGGAAGGTGCTCCAACCTCTCCGCACAGCAGGTGGAATCGCCGCTCGACAGGTAGGAGAGCCGAAGGCCTTTTTTTACGTCAATGTGTGGCCGCAATAGTGTTGCCAGCAACATTGCTGCAACGCATCAATGCCCAGGCCACATCAGTCACAGTTCTCGTCTGCATCTGTTTGCCTTTCACTCTCATCCGCGATTCTTCTTCCTCAACCGACAGGGCCCGGGTTCGATTCCCGGCTGGGTCGGAGATTTTCTCCGCTCAGGGACTGGGGTTGTGTTGTCCTAATCATCATCATTTCATCCCCATCGACACGCAAGTCACAGAAGTGGCGTCATACCGAAAGACTTGCACGCGGCGAACGGTCTACCCGACGGGAGGCCCTAATCACACGACACTTTTTTTTTAGTGCTGCTGTTCGAGTCACCTGAAACAGCATTATTTCTTTCTTGGAGATTAGGTTCGTCTAATGAATTATACGGACCACTACTCCGAGAATACAGAAGCAGCTACAGGTATGTAAAATTGGGTAAACGAGACAACCAACGAGAAATCCATGACCGTGATAAATACACCTACAGGGTTATTACAAATGATTGAAGCGATTTCACAGCTCTACAATAACTTTATTATTTGAGATATTTTCACAATGCTTTGCACACACATACAAAAACTCAAAAAGTTTTTTTAGGCATTCACAAATGTTCGATATGTGCTCCTTTAGTGATTCGGCAGACATCAAGCCGATAATCAAGTTCCTTCCACACTTGGCGCAGCATGTCCCCATCAATGAGTTCGAAAGCATCGTTGATGCGAGCTCGCAGTTCTGGCACGTTTCTTGGTAGAGGAGGTTTAAACACTGAATCTTTCACATAACCCCACAGAAAGAAATCGCATGGGGTTAAGTCGGGAGAGCGTGGAGGCCATGACATGAATTGCTGATCATGATCTCCACCACGACCGATCCATTGGTTTTCCAATCTCCTGTTTAAGAAATGCCGAACATCATGATGGAAGTGCGGTGGAGCACCATCCTGTTGAAAGATGGAGTCGGCGCTGTCGGTCTCCAGTTGTGGCATGAGCCAATTTTCCGCGGGCTACGCGTGAAACTTGCCCGCACGCGTTCAACCGTTTCTCCGCTCACTGCAGGCCGACCCGTTGATTTCCCCTTACAGAGGCATCCAGAAGCTTTAAACTGCGCGTACCATCGCCGAATGGAGTTAGCAGTTGGTGGATCTTTGTTGAACTTCGTCCTGAAGTGTCTTTGCACAGTTATGACTGATGTGAGTGCATTTCAAGCACGACATATGCTTTCTCGGCTCCTGTCGCTATTTTGTCTCACTGCGCTCTCGAGCGCTCTGGCGGCAGAAACCTGAAATGCGGCTTCAGCCGAACAAAACTTTGTGAGTTTTTCTACGTATCTGTAGTGTGTCGTGACCATATGTCAATGAATGGAGCTACAGTGAATTTATGAAATCGCTTCAATCATTTGTAATAGCCCTGTACAACAAGAGCAAAAGAAACAGAAAGTAACGTATACAAAGAGCGAATTCTGAAAAAGGACGTTCTCACTGCTATCGTTTTAGAAGGGCTGCAGTACTGAAAAGAAATTTTATTGTACGTCGGTTATTGAGACGCTTGAGCGTTTCCCAAGATTCATCACGCGTTTTAAATGAGAATCAATTTGCATACTGTTATTACAAATTTTATTACGATGGGTGTATACATTACTTTCACGTCCTGTAACTCTGATCAGCTCTGGTCTACTACTTTAATAAATTCTTTGAGCCCTTCCACCAAAGCATTAACTTTAAAAATATAAAATTTTTCAGTGCGTTACGTCTGGCAGCTCCAAAATGTGGAAGAAAAGACTTTTTAAACATGTACAACCACGTTGCTAATTAATTATTTAGTGTCAGATGACTAGTTTCGGAATGCGCCCATTTTCACAAGCCACTTCTTACACAGAACAAAATCTGTTACAAGTAGATGCGCTGATTGTAGATAATAAAGGTATCATAAATAATATGGTTCATATGACAACTTTTTACGTACTCTATATTTGGGATGTGTGGACAGTTCTATTTATGTCATCAAACTTGAATGCATCTCAGATCTTCCTTCGAAGATGCCACAGTTGTATTTAAACCTTACTGTACCGTATTATGTTAATGTATGTGCAATATTGTTACCTTCATTATTCAGCATTATGTGATCGACATGACAACGATATTTTATATATAGCGGAGAATTTGTTCTCATTGCATTACGCTGGCTTATTTATTTCAGGCATTATCGCAGTTTTGACAAACACTCTAGACACCAACATCATTTATAAAGTAGCCAAGAACATGATGATATAACTTCTCTGGCAGTTAAAAAACAAATTTAATAAATCCTACGTTGGACAGAAGGACGTTTAAGTGGGACTGGACGTGAAATGACTGAAATTTTAGAAAACGTATTTTTGTCACCATCCGAAAGACAAATTTCTCCCTTTTCAAAAAATGTATTTTTATGTACTTTTCAACTGTTTATTTGGTCTTTAACCCTCTTTGAACAAGTGCCCGCAAACCAGCCACTCTCATGCGACAGGCAAGGAATATCTTCATAAACATTTCTGGCCTGGCAAAGTCATGGAAACAATAAAGCCAATATACAGGGACCTTGCAGATACAAAATTACTTTGCAGATGTCTTCACGGCCATACACCAAACCCTAATGAGAGTTTCAACGGCTGCGTGTGGCAAAGAGTACCAGAAACAGTGTTTGTTCGATTGACAGTTCCCAGGTGTAATGGATGCTGTCGTCTACTTCAGTGATGGTCTAACTAGCAGGACAAAACTGACAGATTAGGCATCCAACCAGGAAATAATATGATAGCTGTGTTGAATGCCAAATACTGTCAGCTCTGGATCACGGCGTCCCGAGTTCGATTCCCGACCGGGTTGGGGATTTTCTCTGCCCGGGGACTGGGTGCTTGTGTTGTCCTCATCATTCCACCATCATTCATGAATGTGTCTAGACTGGTCTGTGTACAGATTGGGAACGTGTACGCGCGCTAATGACCGCGCAGTTGAGCGCTCCACAAACCAACCATCATCATCATCATCACAAAAGATTGTCAGCAAGTTGTTGAAGCTAAAAGGGTTGCGAAAGTCAGCACTAACGGTACAAAGTAAGGAAAAGATTCCTGAAAAAGTCTACAGAGCATGCAGAAGCAGCTGGCCAGCAAGAATAATACTGCTGGAATGTTCTGAAAGAGGCATACGGTGAGTCATAAACACTGGGAACAATATTTTCTCATTTTCTCGAAATTACGTTTTGAGGACATATATCTTTTTGAGGTACATATATCTTCACAATGAATTGAGCTACGTTGATCAAATTCCTCCAAAGTGAACCGTCTGTTACACAGAATGTCGTATTTCTTAAACTATAACAGATAATTAAATAGCTTTCCTTGTACAGTTTAGTTAATCTCATTCAGTGTTGGTACAAAACCGCAACTTACTTCGCATTGCAGATTAAGAGTAACACGCGATGAAAGCGAAGCCTAGACATGCAGCCCGTTGAGCTCCAGGTCCCCTTAAAACGAGATATACAGGATACATAAACAGAAGCGGAAATAACCTTTCAGTGTTCAGTACGCATCTCAGAAAATAATACACACTCCATTGAAAATATCTAGAGAAATTTCACTACTTTAGAGGTGTCTTTAAAGCCCAATTGATTGACATGGCAATAGAAATACCTGTAAAAATCTACATTCACACGACTACGTTCCCAAAACAAAAAAAATCAACAAAGAGAATCAAGCAGCAGAAAAATCATAAAAAGTTTCCATAGCACCTTAATCAGCACATGAAAGTCACTCCACCAAGCATTAATCATCAAATATGCGACTTCAAAAAAAAATGGCTCTGAGCACTATGGGACTCAACTGCTGAGGTCATTAGTCCCCTAGAACTTAGAACTAGTTATACCTAACTAGCCTAAGGACATCACACACATCCATGCCCGAGACAGGATTCGAACCTGCGACCGTAGCGGTCTCGCGGTTCCAGACTGCAGCGCCAGAACCGCGCGGCCACTTCGGCCGGCTATGCAACTTCAAATGATTCATAGAAACCATCAAGATTACCTTAATCAGCCTATGAATCGCAATCTACACAGTGCGAATTATAACAGCAGAATGCTATTGTATGTAGATTTCATTGAAATACAGATTAAAGAATACGTTTGTTTTCAAATAGTGCTGAAAGGAAATGAAATATTTGTTGTACAACTGTGATGTGATGGAACATTGTCGTACACTGGATATAGTCATTGATCTTGAAACGTACGCGAAGTAAATATATAAGACAATAAAGTTCGTTGCATAAACATCTGTCAAAATTGTGGTAATATTTACGATAAATAAGTCAGGGTGACGCACAGTGCAGTTAATTGAGGAACTTCTCCATTGGATATAAAATATCGTTGTCACGTGAATCACAAGTGCTATGACATAAACAGAACTATCCACTCCAAACACATCCCAAACACAAAATACGTAAGTAATTACCATATGAACCATACTATTACTGATAGGCTACATTTATTATCCACATTCGACGCATCGGCTCATTACAAATTTTATTCTCTGTAACAGGCGGCATTTGGAAATTGACAAAGCCAGAAACTTGTCAACCAGCGCTAAATAACTAGCAGCTCTGGTGTAAACTTCTAAAAATGTAATTTTTTTCAGCTCTTGAAAGAGGAATATCAGACCTCTGTATCAACCACCACTAGCCGAAAACTGAACGGTTGCAACTAGTATATAGTAGATAATAGTGGTATTGATTTTAGCAGAGACAAACCCGAGCTCCACATGGATGGTGTGCAGTAGCTAACTAGTGGTGAAGTAAATATAAAATCTCAGGTACAGCTGGAGGAACTTCATTTTTAATACAAATCATACCAGCTGTGTCCCACTTTCATCCAGTTTGAATGCGGATGTACGAACACTAAGACATTAGTCATTTCCACAAAGTTACTGTTTCATTTAAAGTATTCCTCCCACATCACGACAACAAGATCACGGAAACGATCGTGTTCGGCAATGTTTCCAGATCCATTACGCGTTCTCACCTCCCTCCCTATGAGGATATGGTTAGCATTGTCGAACATGATCATTTTGGTGGTCCATGTGTTACAGTGTAGGGAGGCATACAGACCTCCAAATTCCTGAACACGGTAAGCTCACTGGCCAACGTTATTTTGACTCTGTAATCCTTCTCGATGTGCGCCTTTTCACGCGCGCGTTCGGCCCTGGATTCATTTTTGTGGATGGCAGTGCACGACCGCATCGAACAGCGCAGATGGAGGCGCCCTTGCAACAAGGGAATATGCGGCGAGCGAACAAGTCTGCTCGTTCCCCTGACTCATCGAGCACGTGTGGGATGCATTGGGGAGACGTAGTGCAGTTACAGCCACATTCACCGACGCCCATCCAGCAGCTGCCCACCTCACTGGTGGAGGGAGGAATGAAGTGCCCCACGAGAAGCCTTTGCCAACCTTGTGGCCAGCATTAGAGCATGTTGCAGAACATGCTCTGCCGTTAGTCATAATCACACATCCTGTACAATGTCCAAAGGACACCTACGAATCGCAGTGAATTCAGTGTAATATTGTCTTTGTATAAAAGTGTCATCTGTGTTCGTCTCATTGCGTATTTCTTTGAGTTACCTTCTGTATTCTACTGTAGCAGTTTCTTCTATGTATGTTCGAAGTTTAATCGAGTTGTGCTACTTGGCAGTGACACATCAGGTGAAATCTACTTTCATCCTTGAGATTTGCATACCGTTCTAGCATCCATCCTGACGTATCAGAGTCAGTATGCTACTGGAGCAAGATACAGCGTAAATATGGTAGATAAAGACCGAGGTTTGACTACTGTAAGCAGTTTCATATGGATGTAGGTTGTAGCAGTTATGCAAAGTCTAACGTGGAGACACGCACCAAATTAATTTCAAGACCAAATACCACCACGACAGCAGTCTGATCATAAATGTGTCAAGTAATTTTCTCATTACGCTTTTATCGAATGTCATTGATGGCATCCTAGGTCGCCGATGTAGTGGTGAGAATTCGGCCACTATTAAACATTGTTTAGGGAAAAATCATTTGATCAGCATTAAGAACAACTGTAATTTAAGAAAAGGGAAGGTATCAGTGGATTGGGCATGGGATGACGCTTCAGCACAGCAAGCTAGTATCATTTATTTCATGTATTGTAAATACACACATCAAAAAAAGTTTTGCATCTCCTCGGCTCCAAGAGTTTCGGAACCTGTATAGAATACTGAGACAAAGATCAAGATGGACACCATTTCCGCCCTTTTTTTTGTTCATGAAAGCCGCACACTGCATGCTGTACCACCATACAGCGAGACCTGCAGACGTGGTGGTCCAGATTCCTCTACACACCGGTACCTCTAATACCCAGTAGCACGTCCTCTTGCATTGATGCGTGCCTGTATTCGTCGTGGCACACTATCTACAAGTTCATCAAGGGACTGTTGGTACAGCTTGTCCCGCTCCTCAACGGCGATTCGGGGTAGATCACTCAGAGTGGTTGGTGGGTAACGTCGTCCATAAACAGACCTTTTCAGTCTATCCCAGGCATGTTCGATAGTGCTTATGTCTGGAGAACAGGCTGGCCACTCCAGTCGAGCGATGTCGTTATTCTGAAGGAAGTCATTCACAAGATGTGCATGATGGGGGCGCGAACTGTCGTCCAAGAAGACGAATGGCTCTACAATATGCTGCCGATGTAGTTGCACTGTCGGTCGGAGGATGGCATTGACGTATCGTACAACCGTTACGCCGCCTTCCATGACCACCAGATGCGTACGTCGGCCCCACATAACGCCACCCCAAAACATCAGGGAACCTCCATCTTGCTGCACTCGCTGGACAGTGTGTCTAAGGCGTTCAGCCTGACTGGGTTGCCTCCAAACACGTTGTAGGGAAGCAGCCTACTCACGCTGTATAAAATTCACATCAGTCTTTCCATTGTGTGCCAGCCTAGCTCTGACGTCATAAATGTTGCGCAATACTTTAAAAATCAAGTATATAACCTGAAACGGTTCTAGCATGTCAGAAGTAATACTAAATCAATATGTGTTGAATATCAGTTCAATAACTTTAACCATTTTCGAAATTTGGACGTTTTTCTGTAAAAATCATTGGCGCAACAGAAAAGAGATAGAAACTTAAAAAAATTTATATTTAGATTCCTTTTTCATAATAATTTAGTAGAAACAGTCTTCTGGATCTCACAAATTAAAATTGTTGTTGAAATTCATGATTTTCTGGTTTTTGCCTTAAAAATTAAGGAAGCAAGATAGATTAAGTAGGCGAATAAATAAGGCTAGGATGTTTAAATTTAAGTAGAATGGAGATCCGCTATAATCATAAAGATGTGAGAAGTTTCAATTGAATAACTATAAAACTATAGCGATAGCGTATCTCCAAAGGGCAAGTTCAGAGCTCGTCTACTGCGTGTAGTGTAATTAAATTAATTCTCTCGCCCAAAATATTTTACTTAGCCACGTCAGACTTTTATTATGATTACTTACCTGTGTGCTGAATGCACATTTAAATTGAGAGCTTCATCGGCCATCAGCAAAGGAAGCGATGATTTATTCAATAATTTTATGTGGTGCATTACTAGCTCAGCGGGTAGTCGGGAGAGCCAATTTGATCAGGTGTTCCCTTAACCGTCCGCACCGCGGCTTTATGTACAAGAACGCTGCGCGAGGAAGCAAGGCCCCAGTTCTCTCCAGACGCTGAATAGCACATCATCTGTGTCAGGAGTCGCGTCGCGTCGGTATCATTGCTATAAACAGTCGGATGCCGTATTAAGTTACTCGGGATACGCGTGACCATGAAATCATTTTCGAGTGAAGTGTTAATTTTAGGATGACTTTAATGATATATCTTCAGTTTGAGTATGTCGTATTTTCACGTGCCGTCGCGGGACAGACATTCTACCATTATTTAGCGTGGCATTTGATGACCATTATAATTAAATTATGGTGAGCATTCATTTAAACATTTAATTTGGACAGTTATAGTTGCATCAGCGCATTAGACTCTGAACTGCTCTGTTAGTCAGGTTGTGTGGATTCTTTTTTTTTTTTCATCTGTGACTTTCAGAATACAGAGAACATTTTGTTTTTCACGATCGTTTTTGATTATGAATCCCAGACAATATCCTAATTCCTCAGAGCTATAAGCTGTAGCTATAAGTGTATTTCTCAGGTGAAGTGGGCACTAGGAATTCCAACTACAGGCCTCACGTTTTGCTAATCACTTTCTGGTTGCCAATATTGTAGTTAGAGAGCCAGTGTTGAGAACTACAAAAGACAGCATAAATAATAGGAACATTTATATAACCATTAATTCCACCCGCCGCCCCACATATGGTTAACCGGCGGGGAAATCTTTTCTTTTCTACATAACATTCTATCTACATTTAAATAACAGCATAAATTCCACCAGCCGCCGCACAACGTCTCCGACGGTTGTCTGGTAGAAATAATATACGACACCCATCGGTGAAGAGAACGTGTTGCCAATCCTGAGCTGTCCATTCGGCGTGTTGTTGGGCCCATCTGAACCGCGCTGCATCCTGTCGTGGATGCAAAGATGGACCTCGCCATGGACTTCAGGAGTGAACTTGCGCATCTTGCAGCCTATTGCGCACAGTTTCAGTCGTAACACGACGTCCTGTGACTGCACGAAAAGCATTATTCTACATGGTGGCGTTGCCGTCAGGGTTCCTCAGACCCATAATCCATAGGTAGCGGTCATCCACTGCAAGAGTAGCCCTTGGGCGGCCTGAGCGAGGCATGTCATCGACAGTTTCTGTCTCTCTGTATCTCCTCCATGTCCGAACAACATCGCTTTGTTTCACTCCGAGACGGCTGGACACTTCTTTTGTTGATAGCCCATCCTGGTACAAAGTAACAATTTGGACTTGATAGAACTGTGGTATTGACCGTCTAGGCATGGTTGACCCGTGTACCTCCTTCGTGATGGACTGACTGGAACTGATAGGCTGTCAGACCCCCTCCGTCTAATAGGCGCTGCTCATGCGGGGTTGTTTACATCTCTGAGTGGGTTTTGTGACATCTCTGAAAAGTCAAAGGGACTGTATTTGTGATACAATATCCACAGTCAACGTCTAACTTCAGGAATTCTGGGAACCGGGGTGATGCAAAACTTATCTTGGTTTGTGTATTTTACCACAGTTATTTGTGAAAGAAGAATGCACTAGTTACTTGATAACTTATGTACGTGTAATCTATTATATGGTGTTTGGTATCAACACAGTCGTAAGATAATGAGTTGTTACCTAAAACACATTGTGGGATCAAGCTCACTCGTGTAATATAGGATGCCTAGGAAGTTATTTTCTCGAATAGCTAGACAACATACAAGACAACATATAGTAACTGAATTGACAATATTTAACTCTGCCTTTTCACAATGAAGTGTCACAAGCAGTTGGTATGCGAATAATTAATGTCTATCGATACATACAAGTTCCACGCAAGTAACTGATACAGATCACAAGTCTCAGCGAAACAGTTAGGATGACGGCTCGTCTCCTGCAGCGGCCCTTCTACGAGGTGCATTCAAGTTCTAAGGCCTCCGATTTTTTTTTCTAATTAACTACTCACCCGAAATCGATGAAACTGGCGTTACTTTTCGACGTAATCGCCCTGCAGACGTACACATTTTTCACAACGCTGACGCCATGATTCCATGGCAGCGGCGAAGGCTTCTTTAGGAGTCTGTTTTGACCACTGGAAAATCGCTGAGGCAATAGCAGCACGGCTGGTGAATGAGCGGCCACGGAGAGTGTCTTTCATTGTTGGAAAAAGCCAAAAGTGACTAGGAGCCAGGTCAGGTGAGTAGGGAGCATGAGGAATCACTTCAAAGTTGTTATCGCGAAGAAACTGTTGCGTAACGTTAGCTCGATGTGCAGGTGCGTTGTCTTGGTGAAACAGCACACGCGCAGCCCTTCCCGGACGTTTTTGTTGCAGTGCATGAAGAAATTTGTTCTTCAAAACATTTTCGTAGGATGCACCTGTTACCATAGTGCCCTTTGGAACTCAATGGGTAAGGATTACGCCCTCGCTGTCCCAGAACATGGACACCATCATTTTTTCAGCACTGGCGGTTACCCGAAATTACTTTGGTGGCGGTTAATCTGTGTGCTTCCATTGGACTGACTGGCGCTTTGTTTCTGGATTGAAAACTAGCATCCACGTCTCATCCATTGTCACAACCGACGAAAAGAAAGTCCCATTCATGCTGTCTTTGCGCGTCAACATTGCTTGGCAACATGCCACACGGGCAGCCATGTGGTCGTCCGTCAGCATTCGTGGCACCCACCTGGATGACACTTTTCGCATTTTCAGGTCGTCATGCAGGATTGTGTGCACAGAACCCACAGAAATGCCAACTCTGGAGGCGATCTGTTCAACAGTCATTCGGCGATCCCCCAAAACAATTCTCTCCACTTTCTCGATCGTGTCGTCAAACCGGCATGTGCGAGCCCGAGGTTGTTTCGGTTTGTTGTCACATGTTGTTCTGCCTTCATTAAACTGTCGCATCCACGAACGCACTTTCGACACATCCATAACTCCATCACCACATGTCTCCTTCAACTGTCGATGAATTTCAATTGGTTGCACACCACGCAAATTCAGAAAACGAATGATTGCACGCTGTTCAAGTAAGGAAAACGTCGCCATTTTAAGTATTTAAAACAGTTCTCTCTCTCGCCGCTGGTGGTAAAATTCCATCTGCCGTACGGTGCTGCCATCTCTGGGACGTATTGACAATGAACGCGGCCTCATTTTAAAACAATGCGCATGTTTCTATCTCTTTCCACTCCGGAGGAAAAAAATCGGAGGCCTTAGAACTTGAATGCACCTCGTAGTGCGGCCGACGATCGCTGGAGCGGCGCTTATATTCTGTTCAGATAGAGGCCGCTCCCGTCGTGGTGCGGTCCTAGTCAGCGTGCTGATGGTTGACGTCGTCGCACAGCCTTCCCTGTTGTTACGTTCCAGGCCGACGTGCCGGCGCTAGATGCTACGCCGGAACGCACATGTCTAACTTAAAACTTTTATCCACACTGCGACTGTAATGAATAATGGTTTCTCAAAATCTTTATACATCTAATTTGTACCTTATTAAATCAAGTCGTGGCCCATATATTAGATTTGAAATAAAACAAGGAGAGAGAGAAAAGAAAAAGAAAAAAGAGTGGTCAGCGTAGATGGCTGCCATGCGGAGGACCTGGAATCGATTCCCGATACTGCCAAAACTTTTCCTCGGTGGAGGGACTGGCACCCGGTGTACTCGCGATGCCAACTGAAAAGCTACTTTGACCTACCAGTAGCGGCTCCTCTGTCTGCAAAACGGTTGGTAGAGGTGTGCTGACCAGATGTCCATCCATATCACATCTGAATTACTCCACATAGCAGAGGATGACACGGCGGCCGGAAACAACCCTTGGGCCTTCGCTGCATGGCGACAACTGTACGTGGGTGTCTATTATCATACTGACAACGCGTATCACCTTACTATCGAAGAAGTAGCAGTAGCACGTGCATAACAACCTATGTGCATTGTAGCGGACACAGGTTGCTTTACCCTGCAGAAACAGCAGATGTGACCGAGTTGAAACCAATGGCCTGACATGCTAGGAAGTTTGGGATGAGACCTGTGTGTCTCGAGTGAATACACTCTGGAATAGATAGCTCACCATGTTTACGCCACACAAGGGTAAAGGCTCGCGGGGTAGCCGCGCGGTCTCGGGCGCCTTGTCACGGTCCGCGCGGCTCTCCCCGTCGGAGTTTCGAATCCTCACTCGAGCATAGGTGTGTGTGTTGTCCTTACCATAAGTATTTTTAGTTAGATTAAGTAGTGCGCAAGCTTAGGGACCGATCACCTCAGCAGATTGGTCCCATAAGACTTAACCACAAGTTCCCAATTTTTTTTTTCCAAGCTTAAATCCTTCACCCACATACAGACAGAACCTAATGTCTTCATGAAGACAATAGTCAATCCTTACACGACACCAGAGTAGCAGGGTAGTGTGGCCAGAGATACATGTGGTCTTAGTTCTACTGCAAGCACACAGTTCCCAATACTCCCTGATGACACAGCAGATGTAATGTGAGTCCGAATTTCGTCCGTAGGTGACGTTTGTTCTGCCGCCGTTGCTCGCATAATGTGTCGATACGGATATTAGTCTGTATTACGTGGACGTCCAGGACCTGGTCTACAGGTCTGGAGATGTTCCACAGATCACCGTTGAGAGCAGCGACACAGCACCGATGCATTGTGACCGTCGTGTGCAGCAATCCGCCTTAACACCCAACCGGACTCCCGCAGCCCCGCAGCCCCCCTTAAAACAGCTGCAGCTATTCAGCGGGAGTACGTACCCGTCGGTGGGGCATGGCTGTATCATATAATGAATGATGCCAAACCTATTCACCTTCAAACTCAGCACAATCAATCTCCCCTCAGTTTGCACTTATCACACACTGGCGGCACGGAATAATGTCCTTGAGGTAGGGTTAACTCTGATACAACGGGTTTTCGGTTACAGCGTTTTCTTCTTTTTCTTTTTCTTTTTCTTATTCTTTTTTTTTCAATTCAAGTTTAAACAATGTTAAAACAGCTCAAAATAACTGGTTTCTGAAATAACCGATTTTCGAATTTTTATTCGTAGTATTTCCTTTAATGAATGTACAAATCGAAACAAGAATGATGAACTTTGACTCCCCCGTTTCAAGATATATAAAATCAAAATGTTAACTTAAATAGGCAAATAGTAGGAAACAGTCTGTCCACCGTTCGCCGCTTTTCTCGAAAAGTGTTAAGAAGCTGAATAATAACGAAAATCAACAGAATTCCCCCATCGAATCTAATGTTTTGAAACTCTGCTCAGAAAGCATCGAGGATCATATCAAAACTTGGGCATTACGAATAGTCAAAGCTGCAACCAGATAAAGGCATATTACACTGAAGAGCAAAACAGACTGGTACACCTGCCCAATATAGTGTAGGGCCCCCGCGAGCACACAGAAGTGCCGCAACACGACGTGGCATGGACTCGACTAGTGTATAAAGTAATGCTGGAGGGAATTGACACCATGAATCCTGCAGGGCTGTCCATAAATCCATAAGAGTACGAGGGGGTGGAATTCTTTTCTGAACAGCACGTTGCAAGGAATCCCCGATATGCTTAGTCATGTTCATGTCTGGGGAGTTTGCTGGTCAGCGGAAGTGTCTGAACTCAGAAGAAAGTTCCTGGAGCCACTTTTCGGAAGTGCGAGGTGTCGCATTGTCCTGCTGGAGTTGCCCAAGTCCGTCGGAATGCACAATGGATATGAAGGGATACAGGTGATCAGACAGGATGCTTACGTACATGTCACCTGTCAGAGTGTATCATTCTAGACGTCTCAGGCGTCCCATATCACTCCAACTGCACGCGCCCCACACCATTACAGAGCCTCCACCAGCCTGAACAGTCCCCTGCTGACATACAGCGATTCATGAGGTTGTCTCCATATCAGTACGCGTCCATCGACTCAATACAATTTGAAAAAAAAAAAAAAATGTGGAAATGTGTGTGAAATCTTATGGGACTTAACTGCTAAGATCATCTGTCCATCTGTCCCTAAGCTTACACACTACTTAACCTAAATTATCCTAAGGACAAACACACACACACATGCCCGAGGGTGGACTCCAACCTCCGCCGGGACCAGCCTCACCGTTCATGACTGCAGCGCCTCAGACCGCTCGGCTAATCCCGCGCGGCTAATACAATTTGAAACGAGACTCTTCCGAACAGGCAACATATTTCCAGTCATCAACAGTCCAATGTCGGTGTTGACCGGCCCAGGCGAGGCGAAAGCATTGTGTAGCGTAGTCATCAAGGGTACACGAGTGGGGCTTCGGATCCGAAAGCCTGTATCGATGATGTTTCGTTGAATGTTTCGCATGCTGACACTTGTTGATGGCGCAGCACTGAAATCTGCAGCAATTTGCGGAGCGGTTGCACTTCTGTCACTTTGAACGATTCTCTTCAGTCGTCGTTGGTCCATTTCTTGTAGGATCTTTTTCCGGCTACAGCGATGTTGGAGATTTGATGTTTTACCGGATTCGCCGGCCGGTGAGGCCAATCGGTTCTAGGCGCTTCAGTCTGGAACCGCGCGACCGCTACGGTCGCTGGTTCGAATCCTGCCTCGGGCATGGATGTGTGTGATGTCCTTACGTTAGTTAGGTTTAAGTAGTTCTAAGTTCTATGGGACTGATGACCTCAGATGTTAAGTCCCGTAGTGCTCGGAGCCATTTGAACCATTTTTTTTACCGGATTCCTGATATTCAAGTTACACTTGTGAAATTGTCGTACGGGTAAATCCCCACTTCACCGCTACTATGTCCCATCGCTCATTCACCGACTATAAGACCACGTTCAAACTCACTTAAATCTTAAAAAAACTGTCACTGCAGCAGCTGTAACCGATCTAACAACTGCGCCATATTCTGCCTGTTTACATATGTTCGTATTTAAATACGCATGCCTATAATAGTTTCTTTGGCGGTTCAGTGTATGTAAACATGGACAACAGATCAGCCACTTTCTGTTTTTATTCTAAACTATAAATAAACTGTTAAGTTTTAAGTTTTATCCTTATATGATGTCGGAGGTCCATTGTGACTCCTCCAATTCTCAATCTTTTAAAGCAAATGGGGTACTGAACTTCACTGATACCACACTCCGCAATGTACATCCAAACACTAGACGCCACCATTCTGTAATACAACTACTGTCCGACGACAACAACCTGAAACTTCTATACAGACGCAGACGAGGGAAGTCTAACTACGACTATGGGATTACCTACTTGTAAACCTAATGATGCTACCCCATTCTACGTTGCCCGGACTGGTATCTACGGCCCTCGGCAATCGTCGAGTCTACGCATACCTGTGTAGGTGGCCCTAGCATTCTTTCTTTAATTTTATTTTAATTAAATTTATATATGCGTATCTTTGTCTATAATGGAGGAAACGCATTTGGTGATCTGTTGACGCTGTTTTGCTATTTAGAGTGTTAACTTGATCTTATAGAATGAAAGTCAAGCATTTGTCATTTAGGTATTCTACGTGTAATCATATTAACTCAGTGTTTCCCAACCTTTGAGTAATCACCCCCTGAGGAGTAAAAAAGGAATAAGTTCAGTTGTATTTCGGTCATGAACCTAAACTATTTTTAAAAGATCATTACTATTACCATTATTTCAAAAACTGTAATACTTATTACAAACGTTACCAATAATTAGACATCTTTTTAAATAATTGGCAATAACAAGTGACACAATGTAGTGGAGGTTACAGCTAGAGAAACGAATGTATAAACATCGCCTTCCTCACAAGGTCCACACACTACACACATACTTGTACCTTGTACAATGTGCCTGTGCCACAAAAACTGAGACATATGTACATATCACATACACTTAAACATCGCATGAAAATGCATTCTCCAAGCTTAAGTTGATTCCAGCAATGGATCAGAAATTGCTTCATTCTTCACTTCGCAACAACAGACGAACTCACTGACAGCAAACCATAAAAGTAACTATGAAACACTATTGTAGAGACCTAACTGTATTATAATTGTTGTTATTGTTATTATAATTATTATAAATGGCAGTGCTGAGACACAAAGTACTGGCAGCCTGAAGTCTTCCAATTTTTGCTAGTCCACAGGTAAGGAGTCCAGCAATCAAGTGAGGTACAAATAGTAGGCCTCAGTGTAGCACACGCATTTTAAGTCAGTTGATTGTTCGGCCTGGTGATCAGACCATGAATTTTTCAGTCTGCATTTTAACCTAGCCTTTCACGATGTAATGAATAACCAGAAATGACTCGAGCTTCGGATTTCAAGTTAAAATGTAGGAGCCCTTTCCCCGTTGGATAACGGGAGTAGGTTAGGGACATGCAAATCGCCGAAGGGGCGCACAATTGAAAGACGTTCCAGCCTTTGAGCCACACGAAATCATTAATATATTAAATGAGATGTAAGGTGTGGGTGGAGTAAGTGTCTCTAGAAAGTGGAGTGGTGCAAAGGAAGCATGTTTAGTAATAAGCATCTACTCTCAATGCGGACAGTTAGCTTCCTTTTCTGAGAAGGAGCTGTTGGTAGCAAGCCAGCCGGTGTGGCCGAGCGGTTCTAGGCGCTTCAGTCTGGAACCGCGTGACCGCTACGGTCGCAGGTTCGAATCCTGCCTCGGGCATGGATGTGTGTGTGATGTCCTTAGGTTACTTAGGTTTAAGTAGTTCTAAGTTCTAGGGCAGTGATGACCTCAGATGTTAAGTCCCATAGTGCTCAGAGCCATTTGAACCATTTTTTATTGGTTGCACTAGCGATGCACTGAGAATTTCTACGTCATTCCATAAAAAAGTGTTAGAAATAAACAATACCCAGCGTCTCACCGAAGCGTTAGTTTCTCGTTTAATAAACATACGCACAAAAACTAAATATCATTTATCTTCCGTCATATTAAAAATGAAAGAGTTCAAAGAAATTCTTTTCCATTCGGCAATATAATTAGGTGCCATTGTTGACAACGGTGGAGGGAGCGGGGGGGAATGGGGGGGGGAGTGGGGGGAGGGGTGCTGGTGTGTACTAGCTAACATCTGTTTGCATTCGATGGTAACGATCTCAGAAACCTTGGGAACCACTGTATTAACTGTTGTCCAGAAATTTTAGTCACGTACAGCTATTTGCAGAGCGCAGTCAAATTGTCTCCAGTCTCTCTCTCACTCTACCTGAAAAAGGAATGTGCAGACCATTATTAAATTTCCATCCAGCTCCAACATTTAATGGCAGGAACAGACGTGACACTACAAACCAGTGTGGTTTTCGATGGAGCTGTGAGGCCTGACGTCTCAGGGGCACCACTAAGCACCTGGAAGTGCGTGTCGCTTGCGAGCCACGTGGATACCCCAGAGACGCCTGGGCCGAGGTCGGCTGCCGGGACACACAAGCCTCCAGCGGCGTCCGTCTCCTCTCCAGGCCGTCGGCTGTGGTTCGGCCGCCGCCGGCCGGACAGGAATTTCCAGTTTTTCGGCTGGCTCGTTCAAACAAACGGCCCGCGCCGAATTTATGGTTCCGTGCAGCGTTTTAACCGGTCCCGGGAATGCGCGAAGTCGGTTAACTGTGGCCCCAATCTAAATTGCATCTCTGTAAAAGTCCAGTTGACGCTGCACCGCCGACGGCCTGTGCATGCAAGCCGCATGTATAACTCTTCGGTCAGTTCAAAAAGAAAACGATTTAAAGAGGTAGAAGGGGGAAAAAAAGGAGACTCGGCCAGATAGGTGGCCGTACTTTATGATGATTTCTTTCCCCGTGACCGGCTTGGCGCTTTATTCAAATTCTTCAGAAGTTCACCAATATTCTTTTTCGTTGTTTTTCACGAGCTGTGGGACTTGGATGTAAAAATGTTATTCCTAATTAATCTGTTTGAAGTATCGTATCGTCAATAGCCCGTCCCACTAGAATGAACGGGAAACGATCTCGAGTTGATTACGTAACGATCACTTAATTTCGAATGAAAAAAAAAAAGGTTCAAATGGCTCTGAGCACTATGGGACTTAACATCTGTGGTCATCAGTCCCCTAGAACTTAGAACTACTTAAACCTAACTAACCTAAGGACATCACACACATCCATGCACGAGGCAGGATTCGAACCTGCTACCGCAGCAGTCGCGCGGCTCCGGACTGAGCGCCTAGAACCGCGAGACCACCGCGGCCGGCAATTTCGAATGAGTTGACTTATAAGATTGTATGAGTGATCACTAGAATGGTACATCAAAGACTATGGGTCGAAACCGTTATAGATTTACAGGAAATGTTTTCGCAATTGCGAATACGAAACACTGTCGGCTGTATATTGGAATGACAACAACGCAAATTTTTGCTGGAGCGTGACTTGAACGTGGATTTCCCGCTTTATTCTAGCGGTCGACTTACTTTTGTTGTAAAAGCATGTCGTCGTGACAAACGCCTAGCTCCGATTGTGCAAGAAATGTTAAAAAGATAGGGATATACTTTTGCTTAGCAAGAGTGGATGAAATAAATTGCAGAGCATCTGCGTAGGCAGCGTCCAATACCCGGCTCTGAGATCGAAGATGCAGTGCAAAAATGGATAAAATTCAAAAGCATTATACAATACGCCTTAGGCCAGAGTGTACCGAGCAAGGTAGTGAGTGATGGAAAGCCGTGTAAAAGTTACTACTACACCATCACAAGCTTAAGCAAACTCAAAGTCTAATTGACAGACAGACGGTACACGAAGCGAAATTGGTCCTAAGGATAGCTATGCGAAAAACATTCAGTGAATTGAAAAGCTAAATTTTGCCAGACGATCTGACAAGACGCTAAGGAGTTTTGGTTCTACGTTATCTCAGTTACTGGGCCGTAAACCTCCGTTCAGTGGCTCAGTGACTGTACTGATACCGAAAGGGAAGGAGACACGAACGCGTAATTGAAAATCACCTAAAACTGCTTAGTGGTGGAGAGGCCACTGGATGAGACAAGATACCTGTGGCATTCTACAGAGATTATGGAAAAGAATGTGCTCTCGTTTTAGCAACAGTTTAGCGATTGCTAACTGCAGCAACGAATGGTAACTGGCGATTGGAAAACAGCGCAAGTCATTCCTGTTGTCGAGACCGGACCGGTACCCGAATTACAGACCTACACCGTCACTTCAAAAAGTTCCTGGACTGATTTCATTCCTGGCGTATGAGCGACTTCAGCGCGGGAACTACGGTGGCAGCTTGAACTAACTGTAACGCCGGCCGCGGTGGTCTAGCGGTTCTGGCGCTGCAGTGCGGAACCGCGGGACTGCTACGGTCGCAGGTTCGAATCCTGCCTCGGGCATGGGTGTGTGTGATGTCCTTAGGTTAGTTAGGTTTAAGTAGTTCTAAGTTCTAGGGGACTTATGACCTAAGATGTTGAGTCCCATAGAGCTCAGAGCCATTTGAACTAACTGTAAACAACAGGTGTGCACTCCATCAGTCAGCCGTGATCAGGCAGTATCAAGTAGAGGACGTACGGCTGTAGTGTGTCAACGCTGTTGTGCCGCAAATCGATGTGGAGCAACATCTCTGCATAGAGTGTTCACGTCATTCTGCAAAATGTTTTCAAGAGGAGAACGATGTGTGCAAAGTTTACCCCGCACATCTCGACTCCCGAACAGAAGCAACAACGCATGGACGCCTCCCGTCACTTCACTGAAATGCAAATCTCGGAAAATTCTTTTCTGCAAAAAATCATGACGGGGTGGCGAGACTTGGTATTGTAAGGACGAACTTACCTCAAAACGATAAGGTGCACAAATTCACACGAAGGGTCAAACGACATTCAAGTCAATGCGACAGGCGAGTGGAACACCATCCAAAATAAGGACTTTTCTGAGAGTTTCGGATGATTCTATAGACCTGTGCGTTGTGATCAAGCGGGGGAAGACTATGTAGAACATCTACAGCATTAAAACGAGCATCTTAACGTTTGAAACTTCCTGGCAGATTAAAACTGTGTGCCCGACCGAGACTCGAACTCGGGACCTTTGCCTTTCGCGGGCAAGTGCTCTGCACTGTGATTGGCACGCTAGATGGCGCTGCCATAAGTCGAACGGATATCAACTGTGTGTGTTTTTTTTTAATAGGAATCCCCATATTAACGTTTCTCAACTCTTACTAATTCAGTCTCTAAACTTTTTCGACCAACGGGGAGGGGTCGGAACACTTGCACGGAGTGACACTTGCACGGAGGGACACTTGCGCGGAGCCTGGGGCTCTTGCCGGGCTAGCCGCCTCGCCACATCACAGACACACAAGATGTCCAGCAGTTCAACACAGCTGCCCGCGCGAGCTAGCTCACTCTCACACCACAGCAGTGAGCAACCATGCATCACTTTCGGATCGCTCATTAACGCTTTTCGTGGCAAATTTATTTTTAAGACTGTCGTATAATGAGAACTAACAATGAAATTCATTATAATGAGAACTGACAAAGAAATTTAACATCTCTTTTAATATTTTGATGATGCGTAGAACGGAGGGGAGCTAAGTAAGAAACATGATATTTCTTACGACTGTTGCAGCCTTATGACGATTGCTGTTTTAGGACGAAACTGACATATATAGAGTAGTCCATTGATCGTGACCGGGCTAAATATCTCACGAAATAAGCGTCAAACGAAGAAACTACGAAGAATGAAACTTGTCTAGCTTGAAGGGGGAAACCAGATGGCACTGTGGTTGGCTCGCTAGATGGCGCTGCCATAAGTCTAACGGATATCAACTGTGTTTTTTTAAAAAAAATAGGAATCCCCATTTTTTGTTACATATTCGCGCAGTACGTAAAGAAATATGAATGTTTTATTTGAACCACTTTTTTCGCTTTGTGATAGATGACGCTGTAATAGTCACAAACGTATAAGTACGTGGTATCACGTAACATTCCGCCAGTGCGGACGGTATTTGCTTCGTGATACATTATCCGTGTAAAAGTGGTCCAACTAAAACATTCATATTTCTTTACGTACTACATTAATATGTAATAAAAAATAGGGGTTCCTACTTTAAAAATGCAGTTGATATCCTTTTGACCTATGGTAGCGCCATATAGCGGGCCAACCATAGTGCCATCTGGTTTCCCCCTTCAAGCTAGACAAGCTTCGTTCTTTGTAGTTTTTTCGTTTGACGCTTATTTCGTGAGATATTTGGCCCGGTGACGATCAATGGACCACCCTGTATACATAGTTACCATTATATTTAAGCCTTAATAACACAGACTGTGAATGAATATAACTTATTTTGCTTTTCACTAAGGAAACAATGTCTGGTTTCGAGTAATGCTAATCCTAAGACAAGCTTTTAAGTTAAAGTCTGCCAGTGACCGTCTGTGGATGGATTTCGTTCTCTTCACTGAAAAAAAAAAGTACATGTATGTATGTCTAAACGTCGACGTAATCGTAGCTGCAGACTTATAAAGCCGTGAAAACTTACATTGAGGAAACAGAAGTCCACAGACCAATTGTGCTATGAAACTAATCACGCAAACATCTCACTGTAGGTTTTTGCTATCTGATAGTAGCCTAGTTTCCAGAATATGTCGCAGGTAGCGGCGGACAGGCCGGTGTATCCTACTTCTGGAACGCCTTGTCCACTATCTCCTGGGCTCCGTACAATTGTCAACACGTTCACTCTCCGTACAAGTTTCACAAACTTCAACGGAGCATACTGCTGACGTCTTCTGTTGTAGAATTATGGAACGTAATTCATGCTAAATGTAAATGTCGTATGACTAGGGCCTCCCGTCGGGTAGACCATTCGCAGGGTGCAAGTCTTTCGATTTGACGCCACTTCGGCGACTTGAGCGTCGATGGGAATGAAATGATGATGATTAGAACCACACAACACCCAGTCCCTGAGCGGAGAATATCTCCGACCCAGCTGGGAATCGAACCCGGGCCCTTAGGATTGATATTCAGTCGCGCTGACCACTCAGCTACGGGGGCGGACGTCATTGATGCTTATACACAACGATGTTCCTCAAGAACGAAAATCTTTCTTATGAAGATCAACATGGATTCCACAACCAGGTATAGTCCGCCGCTCGTGGTCTCGCGGTAGCGTTCTCGCTTCCCGAGCACGGGGTCCCGGGTTCGATTCCCGGCGGGGTCAGGGATTTTCACCTGCCTCGAGACGACTGGGTGTTTGTGTTGTCCTCATCATTTCATCATCATCCGGGAAAGTGGCGAAATTGGACTGAACAAAGATTGGGTAATTGTACGGGCGCTGATAACCATGCAGTTGAGCGCCCCACAAACCAAACATCATCATCATCACAACCAGGTATCTTGGGAAACTCAGCTCTTTCTGTTCGTCGTTGAAATCCTGCGCGAGATGGGCAGATGCGCTCACTTTGATGCCGTACTCCTGGACTTCCAGAAAGCCTTCGGTGCAGTTCCGCACATGGGGGCCCTTTGTAGTAGCGAAAGTTTAATTACAACCACACTGTATAAACGATCAAGTGGATAACGTCGTAACCCCCCTGAGGCTATTCGTGGACGATGCTGTTGCCTGTAGGAAGGCTGCAACGCCCAGAAACTCTGGCGAAATGCAGGAAGACCAGCAGAAGTTCGATGATTGGTGTAGCACCCGTTAGCGGAACCCAAACGTAAGAACGTACAGCGTACTGCGCATAATTAGATCAAGATTTGTTCTACAGTTCGATTACGCCGTTGGCGACGAATCACAGGAAACAATAACTGCCGTAAAATGCCTAAGAGTAGCAGTCTGGAGCGACCTAAAGTGGAACGACCACATAAAGCAAATTATAGGTAATGCAGACGCCAGACAGTTTCATTGGAGAATCTTAAGGAAAGAAGTGGAATAAAAGTCACTCGTTCGATCGGTTTCTTGATTACTGAAACGTCCTGGCAGTTTAAAACTGTGTGCCGGACCGAGACTCGAACTCGGGACTTTTGCCTTTCGCGGACAAGTGCTCTACCATCTGAGCTATCCAAGCACGACTCACGAACCGTCCTCACAGCCTTAATTCCACCAGTACCTCGTCTCCTACCTTCCAAACTTTACAGAAGCTCTCCTGCGAACCTTGATTACTGTTCACTGGTTATGGATCCTTAACAGGTTGGATACGTAGAAGAGATAGACAAAATCCAATGAAAAGCGACACATATTGTTACGGATTCGTTTAGTACGCACGAAAATGTTACGAAGTTGCTTAACTAATTCCACTGGCAGACGCTGAGAGAGTTGTGTTACGCATTACGGAGACATTTACTGTTGAAATTCCAGGATTATGCGTTCCAAGAACGGTAGAGTAACATATTCCTTCCTCTCTCACATTTCGTGAAATATCCACGAAGAAAAGCTTGGAGGAATTAAAGAAATGAGAAAAAAATTGTACAAAGTCGGTAATCTTCCGTAAGGTCGCTTGCGGAGTTTAGATGCAGATGTAGCTGCACTGAAAATGAAATTTCTCTGGGGTATTGTTTTCTTATTCATCGAATGACCCAGCTGTAAATCTCTCTTGTATTTATTCGCCAATTTACATACGATCGCCACTTCTTGCTACTTCCCCTCTGGGATTGTAATAGGTAAGCCAACATTCTCAGTATGCATAAACAATTATTCAGGGTAAGAGCGTTCTGAGATTATTCGCAGAACATACGTTATCGTTGGATGACTGAAATTAGGTACTAAGCGATCTGGACCGTGCTTCCATATGGTGTACTAAATGGCAGCTCTATTTAAATGTGGATAAATGCTAGATAATTACTATTAACAAAACTGCACTGGATTTCTAGATTAGTAGTAAATTTCTGGAGGACGTCACATTGTATAAATGCCAAGGTGGTCACATCACGAAGTCATTAGAAATGGAACGAGCACGTGAAACATGTAAAAGAGAACGGTTTATTTCCGGAGGATTATGTGAAAGCTGGATGAATCTGTAAATGGAATCGCATACAAGATATTAGTGCGATTAATGCGGGAATAATGCTCCAGAGTTCGCAGTCATCGTTTAGCTTGCATGATGTTGTAGGTATTTGCAGACACATAGCAGGATCTGAGCAACACGCAGATGTGTAACAGTGACACTCAGGATAATTAAATGGAAATATTGGTAAGAAAGGTAACGTTCTTCTCACAGAATTCTGTTGTGTACATTTAAATAAACGGTATCTGAGGTAGATACAATTTTATTGATTCCATCGTGCATTTCGTGCAGGCATCACAAGTACAAGGTAACAGAGAGAGTGAATAAGATACGACAGGGAGTGGCTAGTATTTGTACCATATAGTCTCTTCCATACGCTATAGTGTGGTTGGCGGAACAGGTATATAAATGTCGGAGACACATTTAAATGTTTTATGTCTGAACAAAACTCTTCACCGTAGTTCAGGAAGAATGGTGACAAATACAGCATTGCACGTACCGAGAATTTAGTGGAACCTATTTCTTTTTAACAAACAGCAGGAGATTAATCTGTAACGACGTTCGACAGTGACGTCATTACATTTGCAGTACGAGGTCATATCCGACAAAAATGGAGCGCGAATTCGGATGTTATCATTTCAAAAGGTCATCCTTCAGCCCGTAAGACGTACATTGATGAAACAAAATGCCACTTTGTAATGTTGGTGGCACCTGTCACGATGAGGAAACTACATAAGCGAACCAGAGACGAATGGGGCTCATTCTAGTTACGGTACAAGCTTCAATCGGGAGCATCCACTGACATAAGCAACCTTGACAAATGGCAGATTATCATGGCTCGACGGGTTTGAACGAGTACCTCGGAATAGGCGAAGCTGGTCAGTCGGTGGCTAATGTCGTGAACAACTATAGAAAATGCTTGAAGGATGATGAACCCACCAGTTGTCGACAAGGACAGTCGCACCTCATTACATAACGTGGAGGCTGGAGGCTTGCCCGTTCTGTAGATCAGGATAGGTGACGATCTTTGGCAGATCTGATGCTGGTACAAACAAAAATTTTTCGGAGCACTCCGTTGAGTGGACATTACTGAATATGGGGCTCCACAGCCGACGACCAACGGCATCGTCAATTACGGTTGCAGTGGGCATGAGATCATCGATATTGGACCATGGATGAATGGAAACGTGTCGCCTTGTCGGATGAAGCAGTTTTCTCTGTCTGAATATGCGGTCCTCCAGGCGAATGCCAACAGGAAAAATGTACCGCATTACGGACTCAGGTCAGGGGGACCATTAGTGTGCTAAGGTGGATGTTCACTTGGACTTTCACGGCACCTACTTTAGTAACTGAAGGTGACAAGCCTACTGTGGACTACATGAGCGTTGTTGCGGACAACCTGCATCCTTTCATGCTTAGTGTCTTCCCTGATGGCAATGGCATCCTCCAACAGGATAACTTTGATGTCTTGGCTACCAAGTTCACCTGATGTGAAGACACGTCTGAGACACTATCGAGCGGCATCTCCGCGCCACAAACCACCGCTCAATAATTTGTTGGAACTGCGTGATCTGTTTGTAGATGTCTGTAGACATATGCTGCCAAATACCTCCGGAAATCTACCAAAGACTTGTCGAGTATCTGCCACGTAAAATAGCTGCTGCGTTTGTGGCGCGGTGGGTTAATATTATAATTAATAATGCTAATATATATAATCAGTCATAATTAATAGGAGAAAATGTTTGAAATATCAGAATATTGTTGAATTGCTGTAAATAGTGGAATATCGTTCGCGATCTTTTACCACAGCCTGGAAACTATTTCTGTGGGCAGCCAGAAAGCGATGGAGAACATACTGAGCAAAGTTCCCAATCTGCCAGTCCACATTCTTGTGCAGCCTACTGAAAGAAATATTTCTATTCTCTATTTTGCTCAGCGGGATCAGGACTATGATTATAAATGAAGATTTTGAGTTCTAGTTGAAATAGTTGGTAAAGTTTCACACGCTCAGCATTATAATATTTATTATGTTAATACTGACAATAAATCTCTCTATCCTAAACAGCACTGTAGCACTATGAGCAGTTCAGAGGCGACCTCTACGGTAAGTTCCTATTAAACTGTCTTTCGCCCTGATTTCCGATAATCAAAATAACTGTTCTCCACAAAAGTGTGAAACGTTCCCTTTCAACAATTATACATGACTGTGCTTAAACTGACACACAATATTTTTTTAGCGCAACGCAATCTGATTTTGAGTAATTCCTACAAAGGAATGGCCCAGACTAACATTAACCTGTACCTTTCACAAATCACTTACCTCACTAAAATCTTCGTTACTCAAGCTACTGCAATACAGCGAGCGCCACTACTGCCAGCTAAATAAAAGATTCAAACTACAGAAGGCACTAACTACTGATAGGCATAGTTAGCAATTGAAAGATGTTAATAGAGAACAAACAATGTATTTACCTTAACAGTCATAATATATATAGTAGTTCATGACATCCAGTGTTACAAATTTCAAAACTCCGCCATCTCTCTCCCCACATCCACCACTGCTGGCGGCTCACCTCCAACTGCCCAACGCTAGGCGCTGTTAACATCCAGCTGCCCAACACTACAATGGCAGACAACAATGCTAACTAGCCACAGACTGCACACAGCACAGCCAGTGATTTTCATACAGAGCGCTACGTAACGCTGCCAATAAGAAAATATAAACAGCCTACTTACAAGTGGAATAAAATTGTCACCAATTGCCACGTGGATTTCTTAACGTTACGGGTGGCACACTAACCATTACTTCTGCGAAATGTAAGCGATCCAGGACGGTGTACAGTCCTCACAAGTTCACTATCTATTAATGAGAGGTGGCATGAGCCCCCTCTCATATTTCTATCGATTCTCCTCTCTAATTGCATGCGGTGGAAAGTTGCTATTCCTTCACACGCGGACTTCCCACGCAGCGTCTCTCGTCACCCGGGTGGTCCAGTGACAGGCGGGCTCTGTTGACTTTGAAAGGGTAAGCCGACAGGTGTGAGGGAGTCGAGTGAATGCTTTCCAGACGCCGACATTGTCAAGAGGCACGCCCGCAGGGCCTGAAGTAGCGGCTGGGCTAGAGGTTCCGTTACTTCACAGAAACGTAGCGAAAACATTTTCTGGCGGGCTACCAGCGAGGCGTGGGAATGACTTGCGTACACAGGCAGCTATCGCGGGAAAATTCCCGCGCTTTCTGCAAAATAGTAACTGTGATTGGCTTGCTCAGTGCATAGCTCCGTGACGTAGCAAGATCAGCGCAGAAATTGGCGCCAAGAATCTCCATTGGTGGAATGGTAGTGTTTCGGCAATGGAGTGGAATTTTCCGCCGGTTTTCGAGTTGCTGATTGGAACGTTTAACCACGGCCACTGTCGTGGGGGCGGGAATGTTCTGTGTTCGGTTTTGTACGGGTGCTCTTATGGGTAGTCGCCTCTCGCCTTTCGGTCGAGGATGTCGAAGCAACCAGCCATCGGCTCCGGTATGCGAGATCATGTCCTGGCAGTCAACAAGACAGTTTGGTAATGTATGTCCGCAGCACTGGCAGACAGGGATTTTCCTAGGTGATAATCAGAGCTCAGCAGAGCGCGCCTGTTCGTCTATTTTCTAACTTTGTTCTGTCTTGGGTAGCAGCAATTAATGTTGGGTTGGCTATGTGTTTTCTCTAAGATTTGAGTTGCAAGGAATTGGCTGCACATACCACTTCGTCATAATCCTCACAATCTAGTTTAGGGACAACTTCACATTCACAGCGTTTGTTTGAGTATCCAATTTGAGCCAATTTGATGTATTGTACATGTTTTATGTGTTTTTGTTTATTATTTTGTGTTTAGTCTTAATAAATCATATTGTTATTTTGGACAGATCTTTCGTTCTGTTAATCGGTAGAGCAACCCCATCATCCCTCACTATGTTAATGAAACCTTCGTTTATTTAACTTATTTACCAAATTAAATTATTGCAGGTGCCAAACTCTCTTCTACTCCACTGGCAGGGTTGATTAGACTCAGTTCGCGTATTCTTTTTATCCTTGTGCAACAGCAAAAGTTGGAGTTAGAATAGGGGGGGCTTAGAGCATCATGTACATATGTAGATTCTAGAAGAATTGAATGTTAAATACACTGCTAGCCCCGGCTCCTCGCATAAAATGGCGACCCTTAGCCTCAGATCTTCCTTGGAATCGCTGATAAGCAAGCGGTGTTATCAGTAGGGACACTCAGAATTTTTTTTGCTTAATTTTTTATTGATTAATACCCAAGTTTTTTCTGGTAGTTCCGCATTTAGTTTTAAGTAGCAGCGCATGATTACAGTTTTTGTTTTTAGTGTATATATTTTTTTTGTTCATTTTTTTTGTGTTCCTTTGATGGTGTGTCCGTATCACATCACACTTTCTTGGGTTTGTGTGCGGTTTCTGTACCAGAACAAATTGTGCGTATAATTACAGCGTTGGAGCGGCGTTGTTGAAACTTTATGTCTATGTGTAAAAGTATATGGAGTAGATTAATTTTATTGTGCATTTTAGATAAATTTGTTTTTCATGAATGATAACGAGAAGTAAGGCACGACTATTATCGAGCGACGCTAAAACAAAAGAGGATAGCATAATGGATAAGGGGCAGATTACCGATGGGAATAGGTTCGGAGATGAAATGGGCACATTTTTAGCAGGACAGGACGCCAGGGTCATTGATGAGGAAGGTGATTTGGACGCGATCTTAGAGCAGCGTTGCGCCCGTGATTATGATAATGAGGTAGAGGATGAAACAGAGACAGGCACACAGGTCGAGACGGTAGCAGAAGTTTATAATCAAACGAACGAGAGCAGACAGGGGCCAGCTCGGCCACGTCAGAGCTCTAGCGCCCAGGTGTCCAGAGTTACATCACCCATGTGTGACGAGGATCAAAATGATGACATTAACCAAATACTGAGCTTCCTACGATCAATGAAAGAAGAAGCTGACGAACAACGTAAGAAGGAGAAGGAAGAAGATGAGAAACAACGTAAGAGGGAGAAGGAAGAAGCTGACGAACAGCGTAAGATGGAGAAGGAAGAAGAGGAGAAACAACGTAAGAAGGAGAAGGAAGAAGCTGACGAACAGCGTAAGAGGGAGAAGGAAGAAGGGGAGAAACAACGTAAGAAGGAGAAGGAAGAAGCTGACGAACAGTGTAAGAGGGAGAAGGAAGAAGAGGAGAAACAACGTAAGAAGGAGAAGGAAGAAGCTGACGAACAGTGTAAGAGGGAGAAGGAAGAAGAGGAGAAACAACGTAAGAAGGAGAAGGAAGAAGCTGACGAACAGCGTAAGAGGGAGAAGGAAGAAGAGGAGAAACAACGTAAGAAGGAGAAGGAAGAAGCTGACGAACAGCGTAAGAAGGACACTTAGGCAATAATTTCGCATATAGGGGAAATTCGTGGGGAATTACTAACAATAAAGAAAGAATGTGGAGAAGTAAAACAAATGTCAATGGCTGCACAAAAAGTAGCAGGCCTGGCCAAAACGGCAGCAATAGGGGCAATGAAAGTCGCGGAAGCAACTTCTAAACTCGCAGGGCGCTTGCGACGTACAACACAATCCCACTCAAAATCCCTAGCATTCTTAAAAACTCAAGGTAATATCGCGGTTGCGAACTCCACGAAACGAATGGAAGAAGTAGAGAGTCGGATAGCAAAACTAGAGCAAAACGGGCATACGAGCACTGCGCGTTCGGATACCCATGATGGAGTACACAGAATTGTGTCTCCGAGGAAAAGCCCGCCGTTCTCTAGCCCAATGACCGAGTGCGGAACTAACAATGCACACGCAGAAACAGCGAGTAATAGCTCCAATAATTATAGCCCACTTAGGAGAGTGAATTCTGAGTGCCACTTCCACTGTGATACAGAGGTAGCACATCACAGTTATCAGCAAGATAGAGCAGGACACTCAGCAGACGTGCAAGTATCGGAAACGAGTGACAACACCAGTGCGAGGATCAGAACGGATTTTGATCACAATCACTTCCTGTCGATACTAAAATTCCAGAAGTTCAAAGAAAATGGAGGGTCGATGCATCCGAAGAGCTGGGTGATGCAGTTCACAAATTCATTACCGGCATCATGGCCAACCCAAGCAAAATTAGAATTCATGTGTGGACACATCGAAGGCCAAGCCGCGGAAAAGATGCGGGGTGTGGCAGTGACGTGTCGGACTTATCATGAATTTGTTGGTGCATTCCTGCGGACCTACTGGTCAAAGGAAACGCAAGACAGGATTAAAGAGGAAATAATATTTTGTCCTGAACTGGAAGTGTCCGGGTATAGGAGCGCAACCAAATTTCTTGATGAGTTACTCAAGAAGAATCGATTTTTAGATAGTCCATATAGCAACGGAGAAATCATTAAATTTTGCTTTTCCAAATTGCCAGTTAGGTACCAACAGACACTTGTCGGCAAGTGTGGATCTGACATAGAAGCATTCAAGAGTCTATTGCGCGAACTCGAAGTAGTCTTTGATAAACAAGACGCAAAGGACAGGAAGAAGGGGCAAAGTAACAAATACCACGGGCCAGCAAGGGAAGACGACAACAGATCGCATAATCGCACTCGTCAGTTAGGAAACCAGGGTTACGGAAGTCAAGGTTACGCTATTCAAGGTTATGGAAACCAAAGACACGGAAACCAGAACGTCAGGGAGCAGGGTCAATCTAGACAAGGAATCTGGGATAGGAGGAATAACGAACGGCAAAGCGACCGTAATTGGAGAGAGCGAAACCAAGGACAACGGTGGAACCAGGAGATTGAAACTAGACCCGCAAATCCTAATGCACGTCAGAGGAGGGGGAGCTTAACAAGGGATTGACGCCAGACTAATGCGAACACAGGCCGCCGAAATTTCGCACGTAGTCTCGGACCTGGCCAACTACGGATGATACATTACGAAGATTTGTCAGAAATCCTGCTCGAGGAACATAAAGCAACTCCTCGACAAGATCGGCAGCCTCTTATCACAGTAGCAATAGCTGAAAAGGGTATGAATGCGATAATAGATAGTGGAAGCTACATAACAGCAATATCTGAGGCAGCATACAAGAGGTGCTCTCAGGAGATGGACTGGCCTGCAAAGCTTGATGACTGCAAAGCTTAATCACAGGCGGCTCATTAGGTGGGCATCATATCTGCAGCAGTACAACTTTTCGATAGAATATATCCCCGGCAGTCAGAACATTATTGCAGACGCCCTATCACGGTCACCGATCGGATTTGAGCACAACATGGAAGAAGATCTGGAGGAAAATCACTACTGCCTTTTCTATATGCAGAAAGTAGCCTTTGAAAATTTTATTACCTGTAGTATGCAGGGCATCAAGAAGGAGCAAGACAAGGACCCTGCCCTAGTGTTATTGAAACAGAAATGGATAGACAGAAGACACACCACCATCAGGCAGTTCTACCTATTGCGGAAAGGCATAATTTTCCACCTAAATTATGCCAATGACACTGAATGGAGGGTATGCATCCCTGAACACCTAATAAACAAGGTTATATGGCATACTCACCTCAGCTATGGACACTTCGGACCACGCAAGTGCAATCTCAAGCTAAGGACCATGAGTGAAGGAATCATTAATGTCGATGCTGAAGTTCAATCTGCATCCCCAGAAGACAGCTGGTCCGTCCAGTAAAGAGTGTGCTGCGACAGATTTTATAGTATTCTTCTTGTCTGCTGCTGATGTTGTCATCTCCACGTCCTCAATAGTTTTATATATTGTTTGTCTTGAACGTCGACGATATCTTCTGTAGTAAGGCATCGACAGATTTTATAGTATTCTTCTTCTTGTCTGCTGCTGATGTTGTCATCTCCACGTCCTCAATAGTTTTATATATTGTTTGTCTTGAACATCGACGATGCCTTACTACAGAAGATATCGTCGATGTTCAAGACAAACAATATATAAAACTATTGAGGACGTGGAGATGACAACATCAGCAGCAGACAAGAAGAAGAATACTATAAAATCTGTCGCAGCACGATGCCTTACTACAGAAGATATCGTCGATGTTCAAGACAAACAATATATAAAACCCATATCGTCGACGTTCAAGACAAACAATATATAAAACTATTGAGGACGTGGAGATGACAACATCAGCAGCAGACAAGAAGAAGAATACTATAAAATCTGTCGCAGCACACTCTCTACTGGACGGACCAGCTGTCTTCTGTGGATGCAGATTGAACTTCAGCATCGACATTAATGATTCCTTCACTCATGGCTATGGCTGGTTAACTGTTGCAATTGTACGAGGTGGATCAGGAGTTCCAAACGTATCTGGCCTGGAGAGCTTCGTAGACCGAGATGTCATCGCCTACAAAACCTATCATGTTACCGAAAATGCTAATAAAGACTTTGGCAAATCTACCTATATGTCACCCTCTCTCTTTACTTTATATACTCGTAATAGACGTAAGCTATCAACTAATGAAACTGTATTTATTTGGATCAAAGGCAAAGGTACTTGTGAATATGTAAAATTTGTTGGTGATTGTACTTTGTATTTTCATAAATAAAGTGATCTGTAGCGTAGCTTAAAAACGGACAAGGGTACATCTAGAATCTGTCGGCATAGAGTTGGTAACAGCATGTCACGTCAGCTCTCTGAGCGCTTGACCTTTGACCCTACAGTTACTTTCGAAACATGGAGCGTCGAATACAGAGGGTACTGTCGGTGTGTAAAGACTGCCAAAAGGCTAAGCACACCACTGTGAGCATGCAGGCACCATTATACCCAATCGTACCGACCAAATTAAGGCAATTAGCAGCAACAGATTTGATGGGACCTTTGCCAAGAACAAGAAGAGGATATACTTACATATTGTGTTTGTTGAACTAACGTCCAAATACGTTACTTTTACGCCACTGAAGAGGGCGACAGGACAAACTGTATCACGAGCCCTAATCCGGGATTTCCTACCACAGGTTGGTCATGTGAGTAAAATTATTTCTTATAACGGGCCACAGTTTAAGTCAAAAACTTGGAAGGAGACGTTGCGTCGATGTAAAATTGATCCCATTTTTATATCTTCACACCATCCGAGCTCGAATGCTGCAGAACGGGTTATTAAAGAACTCGGAAACTAGGGCCGGTTGTACTGTAACAAACAGCACACGACATGGGACGTTTTCCTTAAAGACTTCCAGGAGCTGATCAATGAGGCACCCCATGGGATAACAAAATTGGCACCCATTACAGTACTGAAAAACCGGATTCCTAAGGACTTGATAACCGAGGTCGTAAACTTCCCACCAAGGGCGCGAACGCAGCACCGAGCCATAGTGGATTTGGCTCTCAAGAGGATACGTGCTGCAGCAGAGGTCAGGAAGAGACGTGCCAACAGGAGAGCTCGTCTACGACACTTCCAAATTGGACAAAAGGTGCTCGTTAAGTCTTTCCGACTTTCGAACAAACAAAAAATGAAATGCCAAAAATTCTATTCTGTTTACAACGGCCCGTACCGTATAAGGAGAGCAGCTCACCACAATGCTTATGAATTGGAGACGCTGAAAGGAAAGAAGTCCATAGGACTCCACCACATCTCTCACATAAAGGAGTTCGTGGAATAGTAGTAGTGTAAGTGGTGTACATAGTAGAATGGGCAAATACATTAACCTTGATATAGTAGTAGTGGAAGTGGTGTACATAGTAGAATAGGCAAAGATATGAACCTTTCTTCGGGGAACAATAATCGTTGCATTAATAGATTAAGACTGTTAAAAAATTAACACGCTGCGTTTTCTCGCATTAGAATTTACTGCTGTTAACTTTTTGTCTATGTTCGGGATCTCCTCTGTCGTGGCGATAAGAGGCACTACCTTTCCATGAGCAATGTTTCTGTCCTTTCCTATCTGATGTCCATGTTAAGGGGTAAAGATTAGTGACGAGATGTCGCACAAACGGGCGCATACAAGAACGTGCTCTTAGAAGCGTTCTGAGAAGTCGTGATACGCTCCATAGCGGCCACAACCAGTTCGTGAGACGTTCATAACAATGCTTGCAGACACGCGTCAGTGCACTGCAAGATTGTGGTATATTGCGTGATTTCGAGGATGAATATGGGCAGTATAGTTTCTGCAGAGCTGCGCCAGCATCGTTGTCTTGCAAGTCGGGGTGAACCTGTGAGCGTTTGACTCCAATGGTGCCCTAGACGAGAGAAATGCGGGCATAAAGCCTACCATGCCAATGTGCTGGTTGGGGATTTAGCGTGCTACTTGTGACTGTCACAGATGAATAACCAAGGAATTATACTTGGAAATTCGTGACATACTGTGTAGCTGATGGGTGGTGGGCGACGGAATCCTCAACAGGAACCAGTCCTGGCTTGGTCATATTACATTGCCTCTGGAAAGGTGTGCTTTGATCGCGAATACTGCATAACATAAAAAAAAGAAGTTGCAACCATAAATTTATTGTCTTATATAGCCATGGCTAACCCAGTCTCTGGAGTTTCAGTGAGGCGTAGTGAGAAATCGGAGGCCAAGTCGTACGGCGCGCACATCACTGTCGTCAATAGTGGCGAGCAGCGAGACATCTCAGCGGAACAGGAATTATGTAAGAGTGTTGTATAAGGTAAAAAAATAATAATAATAATAATAGAGAGAGTACCATATACTAGGATAAATTAAACTTTAGGATTTTACAATAACTAGATCCTTAATGGTGTGGCGGTTTTCTACCACAAGTCTTCAGCAGAGCGCGCCTGTTGAGATGCTATTTTTCAGGTCACCAAACCACAGACCCGAGATGGAGGGACGATAGGCGAGCGAAAGTAGCATAGTTGCATGTTCTTTATAGCACAGTAAAACTTAGACCTGCATAACGACATAATTTAATTAAAAGACATAGAATGTAGATCGTTGGCAAATGGTAGTTAATTCTTGAGCATGTCTACTGTCGATCTATATAATTAATAATAATATTAGTGCGGGCCCACACATTTAGCTGTTCATCCAGTGTAGCGTCACACATCATGTACAGTAGTGAGACCGGTCTCTATTTTGTTATAATGATAGCCATAGATTAATAGCTATAAAAGTAAAATAAGAGTGTCTGAAATGACAGACCATCAATGTGTCATTCTGTAAATCTATTATAACATAGAAGGTCATGAAAAAAAAGTTAGGCATAAGATTTTTGTCAGAACTGTGCAGATGACAGGTATCGTGGCAATGCAGAGGCCAGCCAGCGCAAAAACAAGAGGTCTTCGGCCACCTGACGCGAAGGGCGCGAGAGCATCCGGTTCTACAAGCTGACAGTCACCGGGCCATATACCTGAGGGATTAGGCAGCAGACAGCCCTTGCCGGGCCACAAGCGAAAGTGGGGCTGGCCGTTGACACTGACATGCGACCCACATGCGACAGTCTGCTAGCTCTCCGGACGCGGCAGCCGTTTGAAGGGATTCCCTGCGGCAGACCACGTTGTCGTGAGTACTTGAAGAAGATCACATATCGTGTCAGAACCTGCGCCTCATGTGCCTCAGGACAGAAAGGGACGCTATATACTCACCTGTTTGGGTTTTTACAACTCACTAGCATTGGCCGATCTGCATACACAAAGCACTATCGTGCCACACTAACAAATGTATGGTCTCATTTCTAACTTCTCCTCTCTATTAGAGAGCAGTTTTAGCAATCGTCGCTCCTAGTTTGATCCTGTATGGATGACCTCACACACTTGTGGAGTCACTCCACGTGCCATCATCCCTCGTCGAACTGCAATATTGGGAAACGTAAAGTACTGTCCAGCAAGAGAAGAGACCTAGACTAGTGATGTATCCCAACAAGTAGACCTCAGAGACAATTAATCGACGTGAGGAGAGCCTATCACTGTGTCTTCCTACCGTACTGCCGTGATCATATGCATGGGTCTGACTACAATCTCAACAGTGTACTGCAGACGCTCCAGCACTCCCTATTGCTGTTGCAACAATGTAGCAACAACACCCGACGTTTAGCCCTATGTGATGTCAGTACTGTGGCCCCATCCCAAAAGCCTCACTCCGATGCTCAAGACATGGAACCACGTGCATCAATGCATATGACTCAACATACCAACCCCCTCGGAGAAACTAATGAATTTGTGAAGTGCTTCGAACATTTCTAACAATGTGATTTAGTGCCTCATTCTCAGCACAGTCATGAACAGTGTGCAATGTGCACGCACAACTTAATGTCCCATGAACCTTGTTTTTTTTTCTTAAATTTCATTCTCTAATGTTGTTTTTGTAATGTATGTGATACCTTGTATGTGTTTGTTTTACACTGTAATTCTTATTACAAGTTACTGTATTGTTCTCCACACCATGTTTTTTTTGTATCTTGTATTTATTGTTGTGTGTATGCAAACAGTGTGCCTGAAGTCCCCATAAACTGAAGCAGATACCACCACTGTCATTGTGAATGGACCATCGGTTCAGGGAACATTTTGTAAAGGTTATTCTTGCTGCAGGGAGACAGAATGAATCGGAGGTTGTAATTAGATTCTGAAAGCTCACAAAGAGATTGTTAACTTAAATAGTATCATGTGTGAGTGAGTTCTGGTTAGTTTAATGATTAAAATTGTTTTAACATCTTGGGCATTTAATTGCGGAGCACTCCAACTCTGATTTTAAAGAATAAATTGCTCCATATTTGGCTCACATGTCCGGGCCATATTTAGAGAGTGAATGTCTGTGTGAATCGGTGTTTGGAAGGGGCTCCCTGGGTATGGATGTGTGATGTGTGTGTTAGTGTTCCATATTAAGAAGGTGAAGTTGGCTACACCACAAATAATCCTCCCTCTATGAGCTGCATTTTTCAGTTGCAGTGATTTTCTTTATAGAGTGCGGCATGTGCAGCCAGTTTGCGAGATTGTTATTGGGCGATTGACTCACTACCTTGCTCCTAAGTGAGCCAACTGCTCACCAATTACAATCTAAAATGGCGTAGGGGCTATGAGAGGTGGCATGAGCCCCCTCTCATATTTCTGTCTTACGATTCTCCTCTCTAATTGCATGCGGTGGAAAGTTGCTATTCCTTCACACGCGGACTTCCCACGCAGCGTCTCTAGTCACCCGGGTGGTCCAGTGACAGGTGGGATCGGTTGACTTTGAAAGGGTAAGCCGACAGGTGTGAGGGAGTCGAGTGAATGCTTTTCAGACGCCGACATTGTCAAGAGGCACGCCCGCAGGGCCTGAAGTAGCGGCTGGCCTAGAGGTTCCGTTACTTCGCAGAAACTTAGCGAAAACACTTTCTGGCGGGCTACCAGCGAGGCGTGGGAATGACTTGTGTACCCAGGCAGCTGTGGCGGGAAAATTCCCGCGCTTTCTGCAAAATAGTAACTGTGATTGGCTTGCTCAGGGCATAGCTCCGTGACGTAGCAAGATCGGCGCAGAAATTGGCGCCAAGAATCTCCATTGGTGGACTGGTAGTGTTCCGGCAATGGAGTGGAATTTTCCGCCGGTTTTCGAGTTGCTGATTGGAACGTTTAACCACGGCCACTGTCGTGGGGGCGGGAATGTTCTGTGTTCGGTTTTGTACGGGTGCTATTATGGGTAGTCGGCTCTCGCCTTTCGGTCGAGGACGTCGAAGCAACCAGCCAACGGCTCCGGTACGCGAGATCGTGTCCTGGCAGTCAACAAGACAGTTTGGTAATGTATGTCCGCAGCACCGGCAGATAGGGATTTTCCTAGGTGATAATCAGAGCTCAGCAGAGCGCGCCTGTTCGTCTTTTTTCTAACTTTGTTCTGTCTTGGATAGCAGCAATTAATGTTGGGTTGGCTATGTGTTTTCTCTAAGATTTGAGTTGCAAGGAATTGGCTGCACATACCACTTCGTCATAATCCTCACAATCTAGTTTAGGGACAACTTCACATTCACAGCATTTGTTTGAGTATCCAATTTGAGCCAATTTGATGTATTGTGCATGTTTCATGTGTTTTTGTTTATTATTTTGTGTTTAGTCTTAATAAATCATATTGTTATTTTGGACAGAACTTTCATTCTGTTAATCGGTAGAGCAACCCCATCATCCCTCACTATGTTAATGAAACCTTCGTTTATTTAACTTATTTACCAAATTAAATTATTGCAGGTGCCAAACTCTCTTCTACTCCACTGGCAGGGTGGATTAGAGTCAGTTCGCGTATTTTTTTTATCCTTGTGCAACAGCAAAAGTTGGAGTTAGAATAGGGGGGGCTTAGAGCATCATGTACATATGTAGATTCTACACTCCTGGAAATGGAAAAAAGAACACATTGACACCGGTGTGTCAGAACCACCATACTTGCTCCGGACACTGCGAGAGGGCTGTACAAGCAATGATCACACGCACGGCACAGCGGACACACCAGGAACCGCGGTGTTGGCCGTCGAATGGCGCTAGCTGCGCAGCATTTGTGCACCGCCGCCGTCAGTGTCAGCCAGTTTGCCGTGGCATACGGAGCTCCATCGCAGTCTTTAACACTGGTAGCATGCCGCGACAACGTGGACGTGAACAGTATGTGCAGTTGACGGTCTTTGAGCGAGGGCGTATAGTGGGCATGCGGGAGGCCGGGTGGACGTACCGCCGAATTGCTCAACACGTGGGGCGTGAGGTGTCCACAGTACATCGATGTTGTCGCCAGTGGTCGACGGAAGGTGCACGTGCCCGTCGACCTGGGACCGGACCGCAGCGACGCACGGATGCACGCCAAGACCGTAGGATCCTACGCAGTGCCGTAGGGGACCGCACCGCCACTTCCCAGCAAATTAGGGACACTGTTGCTCCTGGGGTATCGGCGAGGACCATTCGCAACCGTCTCCATGAAGCTAGGCTACGGTCCCGCACACCGTTAGGCCGTCTTCCGCTTACGCCCCAACATCGTGCAGCCCGCCTCCAGTGGTGTCGCGACAGGCGTGAATGGAGGGACGAATGGAGACGTGTCGTCTTCAGCGATGAGAGTCGCTTCTGCCTTGGTGCCAATGATGGTCGTATGCGTGTTTGGCGCCGTGCAGGTGAGCGCCACAATCAGGATTGCATACGACCGAGGCACACAGGGCCAACACCCGGCATCATGGTGTGGTGAGCGATCTCCTACACTGGCCGCACACCACTGGTGATCGTCGAGGGGACACTGAATAGTGCACGGTACATCCAAACCGTCATCGAACCCATCGTTCTACCATTCTTAGACCGGCAAGGGAACTTGCTGTTCCAACAGGACAATGCACGTCCGCATGTATCCCGTGCCACCCAACGTGCTCTAGAAGGTGTAAGTCAACTACCCTGGCCAGCAAGATCTCCGGATCTGTCCCCCATTGAGCATGTTTGGGACTGGATGAAGCGTCGTCTCACGTCGTCTGCACGTCCAGCACGAACGCTGGTCCAACTGAGGCGCCAGGTGGAAATGGCATGGCAAGCCGTTCCACAGGACTACATCCAGCATCTCTACGATCGTCTCCATGGGAGAATAGCAGCCTGCATTGCTGCGAAAGGTGGATATAGACTGTACTAGTGCCGACATTGTGCATGCTCTGTGGCCTGTGCCTATGTGCCTGTGGTTCTGTCAGTGTGATCATGTGATGTATCTGACCCCAGGAATGTGCCAATAAAGTTTCCCCTTCCTGGGACAATGAATTCACGGTGTTCTTATTTCAATTTCCAGGAGTGTAGAAGAATTGAGTGTTAAATAGACTGCGAGCCCCGGCACCTCGCATTACTACTGAAAATATGCGTTCAGTAACAGCCCGCCTCCGATGTCATCTGAGGGCAACGCGCACTCCGGCGTTTGACTGACGCGGATCGTACATTGGCTGGGTGCGACGTGAAGCCTAGTCTTGCCTCTCGGGTTGTATTTATATATGTGGCGCAGCGGACGGTCAAGGGAACACTTACTGTCATCCACCCTACGCCCAGGGGAGCAGCATCTAAACGGCCGCTTTCTCGGAAACATAATACACTCCTGGAAATTGAAATAAGAACACCGTGAATTCATTGTCCCAGGAAGGGGAAACTTTATTGACACATTCCTGGGGTCAGATACATCACATGATCACACTGACAGAACCACAGGCACATAGACACAGGCAACAGAGCATGCACAATGTCGGCACTAGTACAGTGTATATCCACCTTTTGCAGCAATGCAGGCTGCTATTCTCCCATGGAGACGATCGTAGAGATGCTGGATGTAGTCCTGTGGAACGGCTTGCCATGCCATTTCCACCTGGCGCCTCAGTTGGACCAGCGTTCGTGCTGGACGTGCAGACCGCGTGAGACGACGCTTCATCCAGTCCCAAACATGCTCAATGGGGGACAGATCCGGAGATCTTGCTGGCCAGGGTAGTTGACTTACACCTTCTAGAGCACGTTGGGTGGCACGGGATACATGCGGACGTGCATTGTCCTGTTGGAACAGCACGTTCCCTTGCCGGTCTAGGAATGGTAGAATGATGGGTTCGATGACGGTTTGGATGTACCGTGCTCTATTCAGAGTCCCCTCGACGACCACCAGTGGTGTACGGCCAGTGTAGGAGATCGCTCCCCACACCATGATGCCGGGTGTTGGCCCTGTGTGCCTCGGTCGTATGCAATCCTGATTGTGGCGCTCACCTGCACGGCGCCAAACACGCATACGACCATCATTGGCACCAAGGTAGAAGCGACTCTCATCGCTGAAGACGACACGTCTCCATTCGTCCCTCCATTCACGCCTGTCGCGACACCACTGGAGGCGGGCTGCGCGATGTTGGGGCGTGAGCGGAAGACGGCCTAACGGTGTGCGGGACCGTAGCCCAGCTTCATGGAGACGGTTGCGAATGGTCCTCGCCGATACCCCAGGAGCAACTGTGTCCCTAATTTGCTGGGAAGTGGCGGTGCGGTCCCCTACGGCACTGCGTAGGATCCTACGGTCTTGGCGTGCATCCGTGCGTCGCTGCGGTCCGGTCCCAAGTCGACGGGCACGTGGACCTTCCGCCGACCACTGGCGACAACATCGATGTACTGTGGAGACCTCACGCCCCACGTGTTGAGCAATTCGGCGGTACGTCCACCCGGCCTCCCGCATGCCCACTATACGCCCTCGCTCAAAGTCCGTCAACTGCACATACGGTTCACGTCCACGCTGTCGCGGTATGCTACCAGTGTTAAGGACTGCGATGGAGCTCCGTATGCCACGGCAAACTTGCTGACACTGACGGCGGCGGTGCACAAATGCTGCGCAGCTAGCGCCATTCGACGGCCAACACCGCGGTTCCTGGTGTGTCCGCTGTGCCGTGCGTGTGATCATTGCTTGTACAGCCCTCTCGCAGTGTCCGGTGCAAGTATGGTGGGTCTGACACACCGGTGTCAATGTGTTCTTTTTTCCATTTCCAGGAGTGTATTTTATAGCACTGTTGTGTATTAATTTAGAATCTTCGTAAGTATTGTATGTTTTAGTTCACCTTCGTTTAAACTGTACCTTCTAGAATTTTCAGAACGGAACTGACAGAGGAACCTGACCTCTGAACTACAACTTCAAGAGATCTTGTATTTGTTATTATTTACATCCAGGCCTTAAAACTTGTTATAGCTTTATTATTTAATAAATTTCGTCACGTGCTGTAACCAAACCTTTCTAGCATTATTATAACAGATAATCTAATACAAATAAGGACGTTTAAGTTTCAAAATAAGTTTTCTGCAAATTACTCGAAAACTATTAGAGGTAATTCAATGGGGTCATAAAATTAATGTTTTATTTTCATATTTCTATGTCTAATATTTAGCGTCTTTAATTTTTCTTAAAAATGCGGATTCTGAACAATATATTTCTTTAATCACGTTGAGACTTGTACCAGTTAATTTTGACATACATCTGCACATTAAGATGAATTTTTGAGTTTCTAGCTTTATTATTTAGCGTCACTTTTTTTAACGATGTATTTAGGGGAAAATATTGAGATTTGACAGTTTAAACATTTATATACTAAATCACATGCTAAGAAAGTTTGGAAGAGCAACTTTAGCTTTTAATTCCATTCTTAAATTACGGCGCAATACTTGTGTGCTACACACAGACGCTTTGTCCGGCTCCGGTAGCTGAGTGGTCACCGTGACGGAATGTCAATCCTAAGGTCCCGGGTTCGATTCCCGGCTGGGTCGGAGATTTTCTCCGCTCAGGGACTGGGTGGTGTGTTGTCCTAATCATCATCATTTCATCCCCATCGACGCGCAGGTCGCCGAAGTGGCGTCAAATCGAAAGACCTGCACCAGGCGAACGGTCTACCCGACGGGGGGGCCTCAGCCACACGACATTTTACAGACGCTTTGTGGTGACGTGGCGCTACTGGCAGTGAACTGGCGTGAGTCCCACCACACTCGCTCGCCTCTGTATCTCTCAGATGATACAGCGCTTTTTTCGCCACACATTACTTTCTGTAGGTGGACTAGCATAGGTGGTCACAACGTGTCCGCTCATCAGTGTAGGGTTAGATGACCGGAAGGGGCTTGAACTCAGCTCATTTAGGAACCGCGTCCATTGTCATAGTCCTCGTGACATGTATGTCGATGTGGTTCCCTATCGATGAAATATAACAGCAGTAGCAATACGTGGTCGTACGTTCTACTACTTACGTGGCTAGCATGCCTGTTGTGGTATCGTCCAAACATCACAGTACCACACCAGAGCCGGGAACTTGCATTGATACGACAGCAATCCGCAACGACGAATGGGAGAGGCTGAAGATGACACGCCCTCTCTCTCAGCACAGCATCGCCCTTGCATGGAGGTCAATATAGTGCTCTGCCCACATAATAACCTCAGCTGAAGCAGTTAACACAAACGAGTAAGACTAAAGAATGATTCAAGTCCCATATAGGAATGCACTTTTATAAATGCTGAACATCGTATTTCAAAGCACAGCTTGTTAATTACTGCATCAAGTGACTCCTTAGTAGTCAATGGGAATTGTAAATAATCAAGCACTTCTATGGCAAAGGATTGTATCAAGTTATGCTACTCTTTATTCACTATGTTGTTGTTGTTGTGGTCTTCAGTCCTGAGACTGGTTTGATGCAGCTCTCCATGATATTCTATCCTGTGCAAGGTTCATCATCTCCCAGTACCTACTGCAACCTACATCCTTCTGAATCAGTGTATTCATCTCTTGGCCTCCCTCTAAGATTTTTACACTCCACGCTGCCGTCCAATGCTAAATTTATGATCCCTTGATGCCTCAGAACATGTCCTACCAACTGGTCCCTTCTTGTCAAGTTGTGCCACAAACTCCTCTTCTCCCCCATTCTATTCAATATCTCCTCATTAGTTATGTGATCCCCCCCCATGAACCATGGACCTTGCCGCTGGTGGGGAGGCTTGCGTGCCTCAGCGATACAGATGGCCGTACCGTAGGTGCAACCACAACGGAGGGGTATCTGTTGAGAGGCCAGACAAACATGTGGTTCCTGAAGAGGGGCAGCAGCCTTTTCAGTAGTTGCAGGGGCAACAGTCTGGATGATTGACTGATCTGGCCTTGTAACATTAACCAAAACGGCCTTGCTGTGCTGGTACTGCGAACGGCTGAAAGCAAGGGGAAACTACAGCCGTAATTTTTCCCGAGGACATGCAGCTTTAATGTATGATTAAATGATGATGGCGTCCTCTTGGGTAAAATATTCCGGAGGTAAAATAGTCCCCCATTCGGATCTCCGGGCGGGGACTACTCAGGAGGACGTCGTTATCAGGAGAAAGAAAACTGGCGTTCTACGGATCGGAGCGTGGAATGTCAGATCCCTTAATCGGGCAGGTAGGTTAGAAAATTTAAAAAGGGAAATGGATAGGTTAAAGTTAGATATAGTGGGAATTAGTGAAGTTCGGTGGCAGGAGGAACAAGACTTTTGGTCGGGTGATTACAGGGTTATAAATACAAAATCAAATAGGGGTAATGCAGGAGTAGGTTTAATAATGAATAAAAAAAAATAGGAGTGCGGGTTAGCTACTACAAACAGCATAGTGAACGCATTACTGTGGCCAAGATAGACACAAAGCCCATGCCTACTACAGTAGTACAAGTTTATATGCCAACTACCTCTGCAGATGATGAAGAAATAGATGAAATGTATGACGAGATAAAAGAAATTATTCAGGTAGTGAAAGGAGACGAAAATTTAATAGTCATGGGTGACTGGAATTCGTCAGTAGGAAAAGGGAGAGAAGGAAACATAGCAGGTGAATATGGATTGGGGGGAAGGAATGAAAGAGGAAGCCGCCTTGTAGAATTTTGCACAGAGCATAACTTAATCATAGCCAACACTTGGTTCAAGAATCATAAAAGAAGGTTGTATACCTGGAAGAATCCTGGAGATACTAGTAGGTATCAGATAGATTATATAATGGTAAGACAGAGATTTAGGAACCAGGTTTTAAATTGTAAGACATTTCCTGGGGCAGATGTGGATTCTGACCACAATCTATTGGTTATGAACTGCAGATTGAAACTGAAGAAACTGCAAAAAGGTGGGAATTTAAGGAGATGGGACCTGGATCAACTGAAAGAACCAGAGGTTGTAGAGAGTTTCAGGGAGAGCATAAGGGAACAATTGATAGGAATGGGGGAAAGAAATACAGTAGAAGAAGAATGGGTAGCACTGAGGGATGAAGTAGTGAAGGCAGCAGAGGATCAAGTAGGTAAAAAGACGAGGGCTAATAGAAATCCTTGGGTAACAGAAGAAATATTGAATTTAATTGGCGAAAGGAGAAAGTACAAAAATGCAGTAAATGAAGCAGGCAAAAAGGAATACAGACGTCTCAAAAATGATATCGACAGGAAGTGCAAAATGGCTAAGCAGGGATGGCTAGAGGACAAATGTAAGGATGTAGAGGCTTGTCTCACTAGGGGTAAGATAGATACTGCCTACAGGAAAATTAAAGAGACCTTTGGAGAGAAGAGAACCACTTGTATGAATATCAAGAGCTCAGATGGCAACCCAGTTCTAAGCAAAGAAGGGAAGGCAGAAAGGTGGAAGGAGTATATAGAGGGTTTATACAAGGGCGATGTACTTGAGGACAATATTATGGAAATGGAAGAGGATGTAGATGAAGACGAAATGGGAGATAAGATACTGCGTGAAGAGTTTGACAGAGCACTGAAAGACCTGTGTCGAAACAAGGCCCCGGGAGTAGACAACATTCCATTTGAACTACTGACGGCCTCGGGAGAGCCAGTCATGACAAAACTCTACCATCTGGTGAGCACGATGTATGAGACAGGCGAAATACCCTCTGACTTCAAGAAGAATATAATAATTCCAATCCCAAAGAAAGCAGGTGTTGACAGATGTGAAAATTACCGAACTATCAGTCTAATAAGTCACAGTTGCAAAATACTAACGCGAATTCTTTACAGACGAATGGAAAAACTGGTAGAAGCCGACCTCGGGGAAGATCAGTCTGGATTCCGTAGAAATGTTGGAACACGTGAGGCAATACTGACCTTACGACTTATCTTAGAAGAAAGATTAAGAAAAGGCAAACCTACGTTTCTAGCATTTGTAGACTTTGAGAAAGCTTTTGACAATGTTAACTGGAATACTCTCTTTCAAATTCTGAAGGTGGCAGGGGTAAAATACAGGGAACGAAAGGCTATTTACAGTTTGTACAGAAACCAGATGGCAGTTATAAGAGTCGAGGGGCATGAAAGGGAATCAGTGGTTGGGAAAGGAGTAAGACAGGGTTGTAGCCTCTCCCCGATGTTATTCAATCTGTATATTGAGCAAGCAGTAAAGGAAACAAAAGAAAAATTCGGAGTAGGTATTAAAATTCATGGAGAAGAAGTAAAAACTTTGAGGTTCGCCGATGACATTGTAATTCTGTCAGAGACAGCAAAGGACTTGGAAGAGCAGTTGAACGGAATGGACAGTGTCTTGAAAGGAGGATATAAGATGAACATCAACAAAATCAAAACGAGGATAATGGAATGTAGTCAAATTAAGTCGGGTGATGCTGAGGGAATTAGATTAGGAAATGAGACACTTAAAGTAGTAAAGGAGTTTTGCTATTTGGGGAGCAAAATAACCGATGATGGTCGAAGTAGAGAGGATATAAAATGTAGACTGGCAATGGCAAGGAAATCGTTTCTCAAGAAGAGGAATTTGTTAACATCGAGTATAGATTTAAGTGTCAGGAAGTCGTTTCTGAAAGTATTTGTATGGAGTGTAGCCATGTATGGAAGTGAAACATGGACGGTAAATAGTTTGGACAAGAAGAGAATAGAAGCTTTCGAAATGTGGTGCTACAGAAGAATGCTGAAGATCAGGTGGGTAGATCACGTAACTAATGAGGAGGTATTGAATAGGATTGGGGAGAAGAGAAGTTTGTGGCACAACTTGACTAGAAGAAGGGATCGGTTGGTAGGACATGTTTTGAGGCATCAAGGGATCACAAATTTAGCATTGGAGGGCAGTGTGGAGGGTAAAAATCGTAGAGGGAGACCAAGAGATGAATACACTAAGCAGATTCAGAAGGATGTACGTTGCAGTAGATACTGGGAGATGAAGAAGCTTGCACAGGATAGAGTAGCATGGAGAGCTGCATCAAACCAGTCTCAGGACTGAAGACCACAACAACAACAACAACAACAGTTATGTGATCTACCCATCTAATCTTCAGCATTCTTCTGTAGCACAAACCACATTTCGAAAGCTTCTATTCTCTTTTTGTCCAAACTATTTATCGTCCTTGTTTCACTTCCGTACATGGCTACACTCCATACAAATACTTTCAGAAACGACTTCCTGACACTTAAATCTATACACAATGTTAACAAATTTCTCTTCTCCAGAAACGCTTTTATTGCCTTTGCCAGTCTACATTTTATATCCTCTCTACTTCGACCATCGTCACTTAATTTGCTCCCCAAATAGCAAAACTCCTTTACTACTTTAAGTGTCTTATTTCCTAATCTAATTCCTCAGCATCACCCAACTTAATTCGACTACATTCCATTATCCTCGTTTTGATTTTGTTGATGTTCATCTTATATCCTCCTTTCAAGACACTGTCCATTCCGTACAACTGCTCTTCCAAGTCCTTTGCTTTTCTCTGACAGAATTACAATGTCGTCGGCGAACCTCAAAGTTTTTATTTCTTCTCCATGGATTTTAATACCTACTCCGAATTTTTCTTTTGTTCCCTTTACTACTTGCTCAACATGGAGATTGAATAACATCTGGGAGAGTCTGCAACCCTGTTTCACTCCCTTCCCAACCGCTGCTTCCCTTTCATGCCCCTCGACTCTTATAACTACCGTCTGGTTTCTGTACAAATTGTAAATAGCGCCGGTCAGAGTGGCCGAGCGGTTCTAGGCACTACAGTCTGGAACCGCACGGCCGCTACGGTCGCAGGTTGGAATCCTGCCTCGGGCATGGATGTGTGTGATGTCCTTAGGTTAGTTAGGTTTAAGTAGTTCTAAGTTCTAGGGGACTGATGACCTCAGCAGTTAAGTCCCATAGTGCTCAGAGCCATCTGAACCATTTTTTTTGTAAACAGCGTTTCGCTCCCTGTATGTTACCCCTGCCACCTTTAGAATTTGAAAGAGAGTATTCCTGTCAACTCATGTAGTAAAGTGAAATCGTATTTCATATGTTGTAGTTCCAATCAGCCATCTCCTGCAGCACTCAGGGAATCCACAGTTATGGCCGAACGATTGTAATTCCGTCTGGTCATAATACCTGTAATAAATTTTTCAGTTAATATTGTTGCACACGTAAATTACAATCGTAAAAGCCACTGCACGGGCGGCAGCGACGGGCGGCTGGACGCTATACTCCTAGCGTCGCCCACGGGTGCCGCCGCTGACGTCACTGTTTACTCCCGTCAACTGCAACGCGGCAGCCTCGGGCCACCACCACCGGTCGCGCCGTTTCGAGCTTACATCAGCCAATTGAGAGCATTTCCCCGAGTTCTATTTCTGTGTCTGGCCGCCGCTGTCGGGTTAGCCTTAACTGGCTGCGGGCGATCGCATTAAGTGGGGGCGAGCTGCCTGCCCCTGGGTTCAAGTGGGGACCCCGCTGGCTGGCGACCCGCAGATGGCTCACCACGGCGCGCCGAATGACCAGGGCGAGGCCCGGGGAACGGCGCTGATAATGGCACGCGGTACTTGACATTCTTTCAATACTTCTCGTTCTCTAACCCAAAGGCAAGCATGCCGTCGAAAGTCAGAGCCATTACAGGGCCCATATTTTATTCATCAAAAGTAGGCGAGATGGTAGTCGTGCATCAGGTACCCCATTTGGGTACAGTCTAGATAGGATTTCCATTTCCGTAATTTAAGGGAAATCTCACGGGCTCGTCGGTGGTTTGACACTAGTTGAAATACACTACTGGCCATTAAAATTGCTACACCAAGAAAAAATGCAGATGATAAACGGGTATTCAGTGGACAGATATATTATACTAGAACTGACATGTGATTACATTTTCACGCAATTTGTGTGCAGAGATCCTAAGAAATCAGTACCCATAACAACCGCCTCTGGCCGTAATAACGGCCTTGATACGCCTGGGCATTGAGTCAAACAGAGCTTGGATGGCGTGTACAGGTACAACTGCCCATGCAGCTTCAACACGATACCACAGTTCATCAAGAGTAGTGACTGGCGTATTGTGACGAGCCAGTTGCTCGGCCACCATTGACCAGACGTTTTTATTTGGTGAGAGATCTGGAGAATGTGCTGACCAGGGCAGCAGTCTAACATTTTCTGTATCCAGAAAGGCCCGTACAGGACCTGCAACATGCGGTCGTGCTTTAACCTGCTGAAATGTAGGCCTTCGCAGGGTCGAATGAAGGGTAGAGCCACGGGTCGTAACACTTCTGAAATGTAACGTCCACTGTTCAAAGTGCCGTCAATGCGAACGAGAGGTGAGCGACACGTGTAACCAATGGCACCCCATACCATCACGCCGGGTGATACGCCAGTATGGCGATGACGAATATACGCTTCCAATGCGCGTTCACCGCGATGTCGCCAAACACACGGATGCGACCATCATGGTGCTGTAAACAGAACCTGGATTCATCCGAAAGAATGACGTTTTGCCATTCGTGCACCCAGGTTGGTAGTCGAGTACACCCATCGCAGGAGCTCCTGTATGTGATGCAGCGTCAAGGGTAACTGCAGCCATGGTCTCCGAGCTGATAGTCCATACTGCTGCAAACGTCGTCGAACTGTTCGTGCAGATGGTTGTTGTCTTGCAAACGTCCCCATCTGTTGACTCAGGGATCGAGACGTGGCTGCACGATCCGTTACAGCCATGCGGATAAGATGCCTGTCATCTCGACTGTTAGTGATACAAGGCCGTTGGGATCCAGCACGGCGTTCCGTATTACCCTCCTGAACCCACCGATTCCATATTCTACTAACAGTTATTGGATCTCGACCAACGCGAGCAGCAATGTCGCGATACGATAAACCGCAATCGCGATAGGCTACAATCCAACATTTATCATAGTCTAAAACGTCATGGTACGCATTTCTCCTCCCTACACGAGGCATCACAACAACGTTTCATCAGGCAACGCCGGTCAATTGCTGTTTGTGTATGAGAAATCGGTTGGAAATATTCTGCATGTCAGCACGTTTTAAGTGTCGCCACCGGTGCCATCCTTGTGTGAATGCTCTGAAAAGCTAATCATTTACAAAGCACAGCATCTTCTTCCTGTCAGTTAAATTTCGCATCTGAAGCACGTCATCTTCGTGATGTAGCAGTTTTAATTGTCAGTAGTGTATGTTTCCCGATCAATATGCCCCAGGCAACAACTTGAAGACATAGTGCGTTTATGTACAACTGTTCTTGCGTGTAAAGCATGGATAAGTTGCTAGATGTATATACATAAAAGCAAGGCAATGAACAATCCCGAGACTGATTTTGAACACCACAGAGCTTTACTAGGTATGGTCATGTTGGAGGTGCTGTTGCGTTCCTCCGCACTTTGGACTGACTTACCTCGCCATTTACAAGGGGGAGCATACAGATTAACGTGGAAGCCGAAACACGGTGGAACTGGGCATTTTTGAAATCAACAAACATTGCCAGAGATAAAAGATGAGTGACTGACTCACCAGGGATCGGACCTGAGCACACACACGAAAATATATATATATATATATATATATATATATATATATATATATATATATATATATATAGGGCGAGTCACATAAGACTTAACGCATCTTTTATTTCGATTCGATTCGATTCCAGATATCGAAACGAGATTTTCGGCAAGTGATTGTATGCTCAGGGGAACGTGCTTTGGTCAACTCTTGTATCGATGGAGATATTGGAGCAAGTATGGTTTCTTAAATAGAATGATGCCCTTTTTTTAACGGATCCGAGTGTTCAAATGTGTATGAATTCCCAAGGGACCAAACTGCTGAGTTCATCGCTCCCTAGACTTACTCACTACTTAAACTAACTTATGCTAAGAACAACACACACACCCATGCCCGAGGGAGGACTCGAACATCCGGCGGGAGAGGCCGCGCAATCAGTGACATGACGCCTCTAATCGCGCCACTTCGCGGGGCAACGGATCCGAAACACGAGCACAGTGATATAGTGTTAGTTATTTTTGAGATTTCAATTCTTCATAAAAATATTCGAGAAATGTTCTAATATTGAAAAGCCAGTAACCCGAAATCGGCTACTGCGTTGTAAACAGGCTGATGCCGCACTACGTTGCATAAAGCCTTTCGACTGTTTACTTGTCTGCACTAGCACTAGCAGGAATTGCGTTGTCTATCAGCAGCTCATTTCTGCTTCTACATTTCTTGCATGCAGTCAAGTATACCAGTGAGGAGAAGATAGGCATGCTACTTTTATACTGCGAGTGTCAAACAAATGCTTCCAAAATGGTAATGGAAAACTGCCTGACGGAACTGTAGTTTTCCTAAGTCCCATTTGATGCATCACATGCCAATGTTCCGTATACAATAACCGTAGCTAACCCTGCATCTGTGCCGTATAGGAAATGTGGTTTAATCTGCGTAGCGTAGGCCTGTCTTGCTGCATATAACGCATGAGAGCTCTGCTTAACGCAATATCCGACTCTGGCGGCAGTGATTTTCAATTTTAGGGCATTTCTCGGACCCTTTTGCGAAAAGATTCAACGTCCGTACTAACAAGCGCTATGTCACTGTAATTACCTATCCAAGAGTTATTATACGCTGTTCCATTAGAAAAGAAAATACTTGTTTCAATATCTCGGTTGAAACCAGAGTTCAGAATATTATCCGTTCAAAAAATTACGTGTCAAAAAATGGTTCAAATGGCTCTGAGCACTATGGGACTTAACATCTGAGGTCATCAGTCCCCTAGAACTTAGAATTACTTAAACCTAACTAACTTAAGGACATCACGCGCATCCTTTCCCGAGGCAGGATTCGAACCTGCGACCGTAGCAGTCTCGCGGTTCCAGACTGAAGCACCTAGAACCGCACGGTCACTACGGCCGGCATTTACATGCCGCTCAGCACACTATCGACTGCGGAAAACTTCGCTTTACCATAGGAAACCGTTCAGGAAATAAAATGGCAGTTTCTTCTCACACGACTCAGCCTCTTATATAGAGACTAAAAAAAAAAAAAAAAAAAAAAAAGAAAAGTCAGCGGATTACGTAGGAATTATCCAAACGGAACGAAAGTCGGTAGATGTAATTTACGTGTACATAAAAAATATTATTGCAGTTTCAGAACAACTGGATGGTTTATTCAGAAGAAAGAGTTCCGCAAACTGAGCACGTCAATAGCTCATTGGTCCACCTCTGACTTTTAAGCAAGCAGTTATTCTGCTTGGCGTTGACTGGCAGAATTGTTGGATGTGTTCCTCAGGAATATCGTACCAAATTCCAGTTCATGCGTTATATCGTCAAAATCACGAGCTGTTTGAAGGGGCCTTGAACGTATTTCCTAGACAGTTCTAGATATGGATTCCGCAGGACACGGTTCAAAACCATGTTCAGTCATCCAGATTTAAGTTTTCCGGGATTTCTCTAAATCGTTACAGGCAAATGCCGGAATGGTTTCTTGAACGGGCACGGCCGATTTCCTTCTCCATCCTTGACATCATCCGTGCCTGTGTCCCGTTTCTAATGCTCCTGATGTGATGGGACGTTAAACCCAATCTTCCTTCCTTCCTTCTAGATATGGAAGAAAGGTTTCGCACAAGACACAGAGTGCTGTGAGTATTTTATTATATGGTATATACCTCTTATCTGTATTGAAAGTGATGCTAGCATATCTTTCATGGAACAGAATGTGAAAAAACATTACCTTGTTCTAATTTTAAAAATCCAAGGTTATGTAATACATCTGTGTATAACATAGATATGAGAACTAATTAAATTGTAGTATATGTGTAGATTTCTGTTTTATTCATGTTTGGGACATTTATTTCCATATACTCAGCGACTTACTAAGCGTTATGAATGTCCAGGTTTCCATAAAATATGCTCTTATATTTGAAATTGTTTTGGAGAAATGACTTATGCTTCGTTAGTGTGCACTGATTTACTACTGCAGTATATAAAAAAGAAATACGTAGTGCATAAATGATCAGCTGCAGTATTTCGGTTCCTGAGAGTATTTTTGTTGTTGCGTCATTGCAACAATAAGAAAATGTATGTCTTCCTCATCGGATGCGTTTCACTTTATTGAAGCAAAACTTCATCAGAGGTGGTAATTTCTGTTTGGTTTTCGCCTACATCTGTAAAAGCTGTCTGCTAACTCGTCTTTGGTTTCTTTCTTCGTTAGACGCTGATAACTGCGGTCTAATATTACGCTGCTTTGCAGAACTATTCATTTTTTTACGTTCATCACAGCAAATTTTCGTGCCCCACTGATCACTGTTTATTTGTGCAAAAATATATAGAAACAAACCACAATTATCAGTGCGTAAGTAAGAAAGAAATCAAGCAAATGCTAGAAGACGACATTTCGAGATGTAGGCGGAAAACCAAGCAGAAATTCCACCTCTGATGATGCTGTGCTTCAACAAAGCGAAATGTGTCTGGTGAGGAAAACACGCATTTTCTTGTAGTTGTAATGACGTAACAAAAATACCCTCAGGAATTGTAAAGCAATTATGGACAATACGGACACACATATGAAGAATATTTTGGTTTTTTATCGTGGTTGGGGTAATTACTGATACTTTCTACGCTCCACTTCTTTTGCATGTTAGGTAAATCTTGTTCTTTCATTGTTGCTATGTTGCAAAGAAGTTATTTCTTTGTAGCAGGAGAAATCACCTTCATTACGCAACACATTTCAGTATGATGATTCGGGAATCAACCGTTGTGATGAACGCTGCACTTACGCCCTTCAGTTTCTGATTTCACAAGTATTGCTTTTCTGTAGTTTAAGGAAATGTGTTTTTCGAGATAAATTTCGTTAGCCCATGAGAAAGTCACACAAAGACCTCAAACCATAATCTGTGCAGTAGATGCCATGTTGGAAACAGTACCAGTATAACTAATTTTTCTAAAGAAAAGGAAAAGATTACCTTAGAGTATGACCATACAGACAGAATTTTTACAATATAACTGAGGATATTTACCACATAATGTGGAAACATATCTCAAAGAAGACCCGTCAAATACAGGATGTAAGAAAAAATATGTGACAAGTATTTCAGACCACATACATTACACATAGAAAGTTATATTGTGTAGAACTTGTCGGGAAACGCTTTTTTTTTTCTCGAGAGAACTCATTTTCTACAACACTTCGTCGTATGGAAGTCTTGAGAAACACACAGAAACAGTGTGTACCAGCGGACTATGTGAGAAATTTTCTTAGATGAAGTACTAAAGAAGCCTTCCGTTACCAAAGACACACAGATCATCTCGCTGTCCTACCGAATCCCCGAATCTTACAGCCAACCAGGCAGTCAACATATTTTCCATTGCACTCAGAACCAGAAGGATGTTATGAGTTACTTCTAATATAAACAAAAAAATAAACACATTTCATATTCGTTCATGAGCACAACGACGGAGACAAGTTACAGGAGGGGAGTTTTAAACAATGAGGACTAGCAACAGTAGACATGAGAGAAGGGGTGTAAGAGAGGCGCCGGTATTCCCTACTTCGTCTAGTGGAGTTGAGAGATGTATAACGCACCCAGCTCAACCCAATAAAGGGTCTAGTGCTTTTAGGTCCAAGAGACCAGGAAATTGGCCATGTGCCACTGAATCTGGCATTTCGAAACCTACATGCATTAAGAAAGAAATGAGGGGCAGCTCCATCGTACATGAAGTTTCGTCGCTCTGATGGACACGACTCCTAGAAGACCAGGTAGTGTATTTCCTAACGAAACATTGTTGGTTCCTCCGTTGAGCCTGTGTCAGCAATGATGCCAAACTAAACACTGACAAAAACTCTTTGTTGATAACATACGTCAAGTTACGTGAGGACTCATATCGTCCTATAAGTGCTGATTGTGTAAATCAAGAGGCTGATCACGCTGAAGCTATGCCTTGCACCATTCGTAGAAGTGTACCCTTTACTCGGTCAACAGCTGCAGCTGCAGCTGCAGCCACTTGCCTACGCTGACACCAGGGTCGTCGTCAACTGCCCGAAGAACTGCCTCGTCCGCTTGCGCTATCGTGTTTCTAGGCCACTCCCAGTCGCAAATAGAAGCCTTAAATACCCTATGCACCCTGTGTGGGTGAGCAATGCTTCAAAAATTCTCCTGTCGGTGCGCTTTCGCTTTGGAAATCTCTCCCTGTTCATACGTTTCAGCGGCACACAGATTACACCAATAAGGTCATGGACCATCTCCACATTTGAGTACACTTACCTTTCACTGAATCAGAAAGGAAGGGATGAACAGTAGCAGATAGTTATGTGCTAATCAAGCTTGTAATGATCACTTAAACGTCTAATGATAGATGTAACTAAGGTAATGTAATGAATCTAAAGTCAACACAAGCAACATAACCTTGAAGAAACACAGTGAGCCTAGCCAGACGTAACAAAACCAGAATTTTGAACATTTCCGTTAAGGAAGGGTTTCATGTGATAAGCAGCTGGTTGATTCTGTTTCTATGTTTCGCACGATTAGTGTACTGTGAGAAGTCCTAGCATCGAAATAAAGAGTTTTCTGAGCCATGTCCATATCATATACTCTAATTTTCTGCTTCCTCTCTGTGAGAAGAATGTGTCCTGAGTGTTTGGAAACACATTTTTGGTCTGCAAGGACAGAAATCTAGAAGAAAGTATAATACTAATGATATCTTACGGTTACAGCGTAAGTGTGACAATTTAGGTTAGTGAAAAATTAAAACAAGGCTCATGAGATACGGATGGGGCTGCGTCACCGCTTTCACAAAATAACGGAGCTACAGCAAATACAACGCTACGGCTCGGCTCTCGCTTGTTTACACGTGGCGCCGCTTAATATCCCATACTTCAGGCCGAATGTTCAGATAACAGCAAACGAGAAAACACGAGTACATAAGTAAACATGATGCGCCTAATTACAAGCGTAACAAAAACCGCAGCAGCAGTAAAATTAATGGCTCATAAAAAAGGGAGAAACGGTTTCTCCTAAATTACAGGTTAAGCGGTGTGATTTATGTGGGCGCCAATTGAAAGTAAGCGCGCCCGATGCGAGCCGCCTGATGTGTAATTAATCAATTTTGGCGGCCGCCACGTGGTGCCGCGCGATCCTCTGCTTGCCTCGCCGCCGCGGCCAGCTGTGTTTCTGCCAGCGCACAGTCCTCTGACTCACTGTGGAACGCTGTAAACAAACCGGGGCCAGAAAAAAAGAGAGAAAAAAAAACAGCGGGGCATAAAAAGGACACACAGCGTGGTGTGGCCTGCCTTTCCCACGCACAGTTAAGCGTCGAAGACAGGCGGTCGCGCCCCTACTCTGGGTGAGAGAGCGTCCACCGAACGACTTTCTAAATATAAGGAAGACCCCCAGGAGAGGCTTCCAAGTAGGACAAACATTTGCGGAAGGTGTATCGCAAACTACAATTATCATCTTGAAAATATCAAGCTACAACCGTGAATCTTGGTGTTCTACTTCCACATACGTACTCCGTAAGCCACCGTATGGTACATGGCGGAGGGTACCTTGTACCACAACTGCTCATTTCCTCCCCTGTTCCAGACGCAAACAGAACGAGGAGAAAACGACTCTATATATCTCCGTACGAGATCTGATTTCTCTTATAGTAATTTCGTGGTCTTTACATGAAATGTACTCTGGCGGCAGTAGAACTGTTCTCCAGTACTCTGTTTTGTATCCCGCCTGGAAGGCGGCGCATGGGTCTGCCTCTGAGTAGAGAGCATGTATAGGGAGAGAGTGGCCAACCAGACGATACGGCGGCCATTTCACTGCCAAACTGCGGGCGGGACTTTTGAATGGCCAGTAGTGAAGTAGTGGAGTACACACTCACCGAATCAAAAGCACGAGACAATATGGCGAAATCATTCGTTAAATGCCTTTGTTTATAAGAATAATGTGTTATAATAATTTTCACACAGCCAATTTACAGGTCTGTTTTCAAATTTAACTATGTATATTCCAAGTTTTTTATATGCAGTAAAAAGCAAAAACGACTTACTTCGCATAGATAAGAGTACTTGGTTGTTTTCCACAAGGCTCCTGTTTGATTTATGTCAGCCCTGTTGACTGCGACTGCCCACTACTTTCGTCTTTCTTCATTGCGTGGAAATGCTAACATACGAAATCCACCTTCGCCTCTATTGGCACAACCAAATGCAACACAACCTGGCATCGTTTACGAACGTCTGCAGAACGAAGTCTGCAGAACGAATTACAGAAGTCAAAAACAATACTGTACAATTACTAACGTGTTTACTTCAAACTTGTAGGCCTACCGACTTCATCACAAAACGCTTCATTATTTCAATTCGTATTTAAGATCGCAAACGCTAATTACGTACTAAAAACGATATACAACTAAATCGAACATGCATGCACAACGCATAACAAGTCTCTCAATAATTCAAATACCTTTTAATCGTTTCCAAAAGTCCTCTGAACTTCAACTCAAAAGCACGGCGAACACAGGAAGCGCGAGAGACGTTTGGCGCCATCTTTCTGCCAAAGCTAATCAACCAGTCACGGGAAACTTCACCTATGGCCACTCTCTCCCTATACAGGCTCTCTACTCCTGAGTTCTGCAAAATAGGCCGAATGAAGGAAGCGAGTAGGAGCAGGTGAGGTAAAGCACTTCGGCACTGCAAGTAAAGTTAAACCACCTTTACTGGTGTATAAACATATACAACCACATTACTTAACTTTTGGTACAAACGAGCAAGTAGGTGCGAAGCTGTTCATGTATCGAAGCTAACAGTTCCTAGAAGTTACAGAGGCAAAGTCTATAATGGCTAGCCCCCCTACAAGTAGAAGCTAAGCTGCTTGGTCGTCTGCTCTAGATCAACTGGGGCAGAAAGTACAGCGGCGCTCGTTGAGCTCCACAGCGTCGGCTAGAGGGCGCTGTGGTCGGCGTAGTTCGTCCGCTCTCGTAGTGTCAAGCTACGGGCGTGCACCTGCACTATGGCATCGGAACTATCGACACCACACTCTAAAGTTTCCGTACATTGTTTTGGAGAATAAACTTCTTCCTTCATGCAGCATTTCCCTAATACTAACTTGTTGATTGAACCTACCACCGACAAACATTGCGGCTCGTCTCTGAATTATTTGAAGTCTTCCTTTAATCCCATCTAGTGGGGCCCCCCAAACACTCGAGCAGTACTCAAGAGTGGGTAGCACTGTGGTATCGTCCAAATATCGCAGAGACACACCGAAGTCAAGAATGCACATCAATACCAGAGACATTAGCGATGTCTCACTGCAATCCTCAATGACGAATGGGAGAGGCTGAAGAGGACACGCCCACTCTCTCGGAACAGCAGCACCCTCGCATGGAGACCAATATAGAGGCGAGCATGGCAGCGTTCTGCGTAGGCAAAACCACCCCTTCCTTCCGCCTCCTTGATTTCTATCTCACCATCTATGGCCGTCCTATCGCCCTCACTCCCACCCTTAAGTACCTTGGCGTCACCCTCGACCGTCACCTCTCCTGGACTCCCCACCTCCGGACAATCCAAGCCAAGGCACACTCCGGACTCAGTCTCCTTAAGCTCCTCTCCGGCCGTACGTGGGGTCTGGACCCCTCCACCATCCTCCACACCTATAAATCCCTCACCCGCCCTATCCTTTGTTACACCCATCCGGCTTGGATCTCCGCCCCCCCCCCCTACCTTTTATAAATCCCTCCAAATCCTTGAATGCCATGCTCTCCACCTCGCCTATCGCATCCGTCTCCCCTCCCCCATGTGGATCCTGTACGATCTCATCCCCTACGCCCACCTCCTCCTTTTCCTTGAAAGGATACAGATCCTGTACACCTCCCGCAAACTCGATCCTCCTCACCCGCTAGTCTCCCCGATCCTCTCCCACCCCCGCCCGCTGCCGCGCCTGTATTCCCACGTCCCACCCGGTCTCCATCTCACCACCCTCCTTACCCTCTCCCAAGGTGGCTTCTGCCAGCTCCCTCTCCCTGATGATGCCCTCCTCCCCTCCATCTACCCCTCCTACCAACTTTGATCCTCCCACCCTCCTCCTGTGTTTGCTCCTCTGGGCACCCTCCCTCTCTTCTCTCCCTCTTCCCTCCCTCCTCCATTTCTCCCCACTCCTCCCCCGGGCTTCCTCTCCCCTGTCCCTCTCCTCCTGCCCCCATCTCCTCAGCCATTGGCATCCTTGTTCTCCCCTCTCCCCCACCTCACCCTTGTTCCCCTCTTGGCAGGTCCCCGGACTCGCACACGCTAAGTGGACATTCGCGCGCCGGAGATCATCGCCATCAGTGTCTCGTGTGTGCCGTCGTGTTTAGTGTTCAGTGTTCAGCGTCACACTCCATCGTTCACCAGTGCCATCGTCATCTTCAGTGTTTGTGCTTCGTGTCAACGGTTTGTAGTGTGGATTGTCATCGAGTGTGAACGGCTTCATGTTTTTTTATGTTCATGTGTCTCCTGTTTTTTTCCCGCCGTTTTTCCAAGTGATGTATCTTCTCTGTTTATATCATTGTACTATCTTCGGCTGAAGAGCGGCGTATTGTGCTGCTGCCAGCCTACCTGTTCCACAGGTTTTAAAATCACAATAAAGAAAAAGAAAAAAAAACAGCGTTCTGCCTCATTCTGTGATCTCAGCTGAAGCAGTCACCATCATAGAAAAGGGCTAAGCTGTTATTCAGGTCTCTGATGAAAATATCCTTTTGTAAAAGTTGAACATTATACTTCAAGAAAAGGGTCCGTTATTTAGTGCATCAAGTGATACCTTAAAAGCGACAGCTACAAATTACAAAGTCCTCCTGTGACAAATAATTGCTTCAACTTAAGTAAATCTTTTTATCATTCATGTAATAAACTAGTTAAGATGAGTCATCTCCCAGAGTAATCAAAGAGCCCCCAGTAATGCCTGGATGATCGTAGTTTCATCTGGTCGTAACATATATGTACAGTATCTCCTTTACAGATGAACGACATTTTCCTAAAATTCTCCCAATAATCCGAAGTCGACCATTCCATCCTTACGTCCTTAAGAGCTCGTTCCATTTCATATGGCTTTGCAATGTTATGCATAGATATTTAATCGATGTTACTGTGTCAAGCAACAGACTACTATGACTGTAGTCGAATCTTAAGGGATTGTTTTTCTTACTCATCTTGAATTTTTCTATCTTTAGAAACAGCTGCCATTCATAACACTCACTACAAATATTGTCTAAATCAATTTTTATCCTCCCAAGTCACTAAACGACACCCTCATGTACACCATAGCTTCATCACCAAACAGCCGCAGAATGCTACTCACCTTGTTCGTCAGGTCATGTGTAACTAATTTATGTACACAGAAAATAAGAGGCGTCCTATCATACCTCCCTTGGACACTCCTGATGATATTGTCTCTAATAAACGTGCCGTGGAGGACAACGTCCTGGGTTCTACTACGTAAGAACATTTGGAGTCTCCCACGAACCTCGGAACCTAATCCGTATGCTTGCACCTTCGTTAACAGTCTGCGCTGGGGCACAGTGTCAAACGCTTTCTGCGAATTTTGAAACATGGAATGTGCCTGTCATCCTTCATCCATGGTTCTGAGGATATAATGTAAGAAAAAGGCACCCTGAATTTCGGGCGAGCTGTGCTTAGCAAAGCCGTGCTGATTTGTGGGCAGTAACTTTTCCGTCTCAGGGAAATTGACTGTATTCGAAGTAAGAATATTGTCAAGAGTTCAGTAGCAAATGGTTCAAATGGCTCTGAGCACTACGGGACTTAACTTCTAAGGTCATCAGTCCCCTAGAACTTATAACTACTTAAACCTAACTAACCTAAGGACATCATACACATCCATGCCCGAGGCAGGATTCAAACCTGCGACCGTAGCGGTCGCACGGTTCCAGACTGTAGCGCCTTTAACCGCTTGGCCACCACGGCCGGCGAGTTCAGTAGCAAACGGATATTAAGGATGTTGGCCTGTAGCTTTGAGAGTCCCCACTTTCAAATAAATACGGGAGGCACCTCCTCTTTCTTCCAGTCCCTTGCCGGCCGGAGTGATCGAGCGGTTCTAGGCGCTACAGTCTGGAACCGCGCTACCACTATGGTCGCAGGTTCGAGTCCTGCCTCTGGCATGGATGTGTGTGATGTCCTTAGGTTAGTTAGGTTTAAGTAGTTCTAAGTTCTAGGGGACTGATGACCTCAGCAGTTAAGTCCCATAGTGCTCAGAGCCATTTCAACCTTTTTTCCAGTCCCTTAGGGTTTGGCGCTGGGCGAGAGATTCATGATAAATGCAACCTAAGTAAGGGGCCAATGCCGTAGAGTGCTTATTGTAAAACTTAACTGGGAGTGCATCCGGACCTGGCGACTTATTTGTTTTCAACTCTTTCGGTTGCTTCTCAACGCCAGTGATGCACATTATTACACGGGAGTCTGTGCGACGGTCAAACGACGGTGTGTAGGATTCTCCTGCAAGTATGATTTCTTAAACACGAAATTTAAAACGTCACACTCCCTTTTGCTGACCTCTTCTGCCATACAGACTGACTGACGAGTGACTCGATAGAAGCCTTCGATCCGCCAGAACCACAGCTTTCTCGGGTTCTCGGCAAGACATTCTGCTAACGTATGACAACGGTACTTGTATGCTTTACACATTTATCATTTTACAGACACAAGAATTTCCACTAAGTTTTTGGTATTAGTCCTTCTCTGCATATTTACTCTTCCAAGTGACGATTTTCCCAACGGTGGATGACTTGGCGGAGACCTTGGTTATAGAAGTCTCCATTTTGGTTCTTCAGAAAACTTTCTAAATATTCGTGATTCTGGAAATGCCTGATACGCAATGGTTTCTTCATCCAGGGGAAGTCATTGGGTGCCGTGTCAACAGAATACGGAGGCAAAAGAAGCAGCATGTGTGAGTGACTCTGTCCTCGCAGAAATGACTTGAGGCGTTATCGTGGAGCAACGACAGTTCCTTGGAAACTTCGCGATGCTGCGTTTTGATGACCTTTTGTAACCTCGTCAGGAGACTCAGACTGCGATTATTTCCCCCTTACGACCGTAAACTTTTAGCATCACAGGCTGACAATCCCAAAAATCACTCAGCATCACCTTACATGATCATGGTTGGGTTCTCGCCTTTTAGGTGTGGTGAATCTACACGTTTCCACTATCTACTTTTACCTCTTTGTATCGCGGTCATAGCGATACAACCAGCACTGTTGTGCTGTGTTTAGGCGGTTTCAGAATAAATCTAGACTGGGCTGACAAAGCTGAAATGTTTCTGCTGCCACGTGTTCGGCGGGCTTTTTGAATGTGTGCGAACAACTACGGAATCCTCTCATGTTCAGTACGTCGTCCAAATTGCTGAAAGCTGATCCACCAGAATTCTGATACGTTTATCTTCCAGCATCGGATCCTCCACTTCACTTGCGACTCCCGTTTTTCACAGAGAGATTGTCTGCCATTTGGTTTATTCGTCATTCAGGCTTTTTTTTACCACACTGGAAGCATCTGCGGCACCTAACCACTGTTGTTGCGACCAATTTAGCATGAAACGTGGCATCGTTGTTAGCCTACAAATGCAGAACACCAATCATCGCACCTTATTCCACTTTAATAATGTGGTGCAATTTTTTCGACTTCTCTGTCATCGTGCAAAAGTACTGGGACGTGTGAATTTCAACGCGTAACAGGACCGCAGACATGTGCCTTCAAACAACCAAAAGATTAAATACCTAACTGTTATCTAGAGGTTATAGTTAAAACTTTTATGACTATCCCTTGTATACAGTGTGCCGATAACTTACCTCCACAGCCGACACGTCATAGTACACTGGGGTAACGAAAGTCATGGGATAGTGATATGCACATATCAGATGCGGGTAATACCGTCTACACAAGGTATCAAAGGGCAGTGCATTAGCAGAGCTGTCATTTGTACTCAGGAGATTCATGTGGAAAGGTGTCCGAAGCAATTATGACCGCACGCCGGAAATTAATAGACTTTGAACGCGGAATGGCAGTGGGAAATATACGCATGGGACATTTCACTTCGAAGATCTTTGGGAATTCAATATTGCAAGAGCCACAGTCTCTGAGTGTGCCAGGAATACCAAATTTCAGGCATTACCTCTCACAATGGACAACACAATGGTCTAAAGCCTTCGCTGTACGATTGAGTGCAGCAGCGTCTCCGTAGAGTTGTCAGTGCTAACAGACGAGCAACACTGCGTGAAACAACTGCTCAAATCAATGTAGGAAGTACGAAGAACATATCCGTTAGCACAGTGCGGCGAACTTAGGCGTTGCCAGCCGGTGTCGCCGTGTGGTTCTAGGCGCTTCAGTCTGGAACCGCGTGACCGCTACGGTAGCAGGTTCGAATCCTGCCTCAGGCATGGATATGTGTGATTTCCTTAGGTTAGTTAGGTTCAAGTAGTTCTAAGTTCTACTAACCTAAGGACATCACACAACACCCAGTCATCACAAGGCTAATAGCAACACAAAATGTCAGTATAATATTACAATTGTAAGTAGGCTGTTTACGTTTTCTTTATGTAAGTAGGCTGTTTATGTTTTCTTATTGGCAACGTTACGTAGCGCTCTGTATGAAAATCATTGACTGTGCTGTGTGCAGTCTGTGGCTAGTTTGCATTGTTGTCTGCCATTGTAGTGTTGGGCAGCTGGATGTGAACAGCGCATAGCGTTGCGCAGTTGGAGGTGAGCCGCCAGCAATGGTGGATGTGGGGAGAGAGATGGTGGAGTTTTGAAATTTTTTATACTGGATATTATGAACTGCTATATATATTATGACTATTAAGGTAAATACATTGTTTGTTCTCTATCAAAATCTTTCATTTGCTAACTATGCCTATCAGTAGTTAGTGCCTTCCGTAGTTTGAATCTTTTATGTAGCTGGCAGTAGTGGCGCTCGCTGTATTGCAGTAGTTCGAATAACGAAGATTTTTGTGAGGTAAGTGATTACTGAAAGGTATAGTTTAATGTTACTCAGGGCCATTCTTTTGCAGGGATCTTTGGTAGTCAGATTGCGTTGCGCTAAAAATATTGTGTGTCAGTTTAAGCACAGTCTTGTATAATTGTTCAAAGGGGACGTTTCATATGTCGACCCTTAGCCAAGGATATCTCACTGGAATCTTCTGATTTTTTCTTGTAGTTTGTGTATTTAGTGTAGCTTTTGTTTATTGCTAGCGCGTAATTATAGAGAGAATTTCCTTGGTAGTTGTGGTTTTTCATTGTTGCACAGTAAAACAGTTGTGGCATGCATGTAGATTTGCACCAAGTATTTCGCAGCTGCAATTAACTAGATATTATTTTCAGTGCTATGTTAATGTGTTCTCTTATTTTTGCTCTTCAAATTGTGTTTTTCTGTGTTATCGTGTGAAATATTGTCACAATAATGGCGTGTGAAAAACGTAATACTAGGCTCCAAAGTAAACTGAGAAATATTAGTGGCGACGAGCGTAGCTTATCAGCACCACTGTGTAGCGAATTAACAGACATTCCAAGTAGTAATTCGGTAATTGTACATAGGGAAATGGAGCGGGCGGCAAATAATGGTGTAGACAGTGATACAGGTTGTGAACAGGGAAGCATTATCGATCGATCGGTCGGCAACAGCTCGCCTCAGGAATCCGAAATGACAGGACACAATTTTACAAATACTGTAGATTCAGGTTTTGCGTCCTCACCGTTTTCTCAAATAAGTCAAGACACATTTTCAGCTTGTCAAAATGTGAATGTTGCCGGTGCAAATGCACTGCCGAAAAGCGTAGAGGAACAGATTCCAGACACTAATGCATTGTTATTACAACTAATGCAACAAACAGAGACAAACACAGCAAAAGCTTCAAAAGTTAGACACAATGGAACAACACCAGAGACAAACACAGCAACAGTTAGACGCAATAGAACAAAATCTTCAAAAGTTAGACACCACGCTTGAACAAACACGTTAAGATTTAACTACTGAGTTACATAACATTGAATCGAAATGTCAAAAAGTCTGTAATGACGTAAAAACACAAATTTGTCAGCATTTACAACCTATTTTTTCGCGTCATGAAAATGCATTACAGAGTCACGAAGCAGCCATAAAAGAACTGAAAACTATTGTTCATGAAAATCATGAGACCTTGCAAGCTAAAATGGACTCAGTTGCATCTACCGATTCGGTTACGCAACTTGCAAAAACTCAGGAAAACTTAAAGGACACAGTAGATACCCTGAAAATTGGTTCAGAAAGACACATGGAGGAAATTAGTTCATTATCAGAGAAAGTAGCCGAACTTTCGGATCAGGTCACTAACTTATCTACGAAGGTAGATGATAATCTGAATGACACAAAACCGGTAGTCTTTAATGACACAGAAGAGTGCGAACAAATTAGGAAACTGAAACAAAATCTGAATCAAATTAATACGCGACACCAAAGAGAAATCCGGGAAGTACAAGATCAGCTGACACAGGTAATACAAGAATTACGTATTTCAGAGGACACTCGCGCTCCAATACAGGAAGAGGGACATAGAAATACGGAACAGCCACAAAATAATAACACAGGGCATTTCGGAAGTTATGAAAGAAATTGGCAATGTGCACCCAATTTTGAGATGGAACCGCCGACACGACGTAAGAATGACCGACATGCTACTCGCCGACACGATGACTTTGACTATAAGCTGTTCATTACTACACGTAAATTCAAAACGTTTAAGAATTCTGCCAACGACATTCATCCACAAGCGTGGCTCCATCAATTCTCTCATCGTTTCCCTCCTAACTGGTCACTGGAGCGCAGGTTAGAATTTATGTGTGGCTACTTAGAGATGGAACCAGCTGTAAGAATGTGATCGGTCATTCACGATTGCCACAGTGAAGGAGAATTTTACCATGCCTTCCTCTCAGCATATTGGTCTCAAGCCACACAAGACCGAGTAAAACATGGCATCATAATGATGAAACATTTCGAACAATCCGAATTTTCCAGTCTTGTGAAATATTTTGAAGACATGTTGCACAAGAATCAGTACCTGTCAAACCCATACAGCCCCTCAGAACTCATCCGCATTTGCTTAATGAAATTGCCTGAACATTTAAGAAATATTATTTTGGCAGGACGTTGCAAAGACGACATTGAAGCTTTTCAGGGACTCTTACAAGAATTAGAAATTGACACAGACAGTCGCGGGATGCGAAAACAGGAAAACAATCACTACAGGTCACATCCTTCACAATTCCGTGACGACAGAAACAATAAATGGCCACGACAAGCCTATTCTTACAACGTAAATCGTGACCAAAACAGACACCTCCCGTATGACAACCACTGGCAGAGTAATAGTTACAGAGAAAGATCGCATTTCCGTAGTAATGAATATGACAGAGACAATCATAGAAACAGACAATTTGGCAACCAGAACTATTATTATCACGGGAGACAGAATAACTTCAGACGCAACGGTCCAGCGCGCAGTTACGATTCAGGGACAAACTCTCCACCACGTGACCGACAGGAAAGAAACTATGGAATCCAACAACATGACGACAGATGATATGATTGTAACGACAGACCTGAACTGCGTCAGAACTGGCGGGATTTAAATAGAGCAGAGCCCTCTCGGCAAGGCGAATTTGTAGAAGTCAGGTCTCCTAATCCCAATAATGACACGCGCCAACAAAGAAACAGACAATGACTCTCACCACAGGCAGCCACTTGCGCCCGCTGGCTCAGGGAAAAATAACATTGACGCAAACCTTTGAGCAAAATTCCAGTATTCTTTACGGACGAATACCGCATGATAATTGCATTCAAGTTGAAACTCTGCGTACTGAGAAGAGTAAAGGTTTACACCACATTTCACATGTAAAACCATTTATTGACAGATAATCTGCTTTTTAACTTAGTCTTTGCAATTTTCACTTCATGCTACTTGTACAATTTGTCACACTGAGAAACTGTTAACATGCAACAATGTTTTGAAGTTCAATATCCACTCAAGAACCAAGAGAACTTGTTTAAACAGAAATTACGACTGCATTGTTATTGCGAACAGACGACACAGTGTTATTGTGTGTGTACATTCTTGCTTGTTAGTTGCACGATTATGTAACGACTATAAGGCTCACATACTTAGAACATTTACCAGTACTGCTAATGAGATTCTAATGCAACATTTTGGTTTACTTGAAAATACATTCCGGATTTAAAGTACTTTCTGTGAGATACCAGATGAGACAATGGTTAGTTTATGTGACAGCTACACGACTTTATCACGACGCTACTAATGAGTGAGAATTTACAATGTTGCTTTTGCGGTGTATCTGTTTTATATCTGCACAGTTTTTCTGAATTCTTCTGGAAAGTAAAACATGTTCTAGTAGTAACTTTTGTGGTATAGCTACAAGGAGACAGCCTTTTCTGTAGCACAACAATACATTACAGCACAGTACTTTCTTCATCACGACAATAAGGGTAATAACTAAGATATCTATACGCAAAGAATTTCACTTTTGTTTATCATGAGGTCAGTACATTGACTTCTGCAGAACTTAGCTTTTGGAGGACGATAACTACGACACTTCCACAGAGATTATCTTACAACAAGACGCACAGTTTAGCGCTACAGGACACGTATTTGAGTGATTAATTTTGTACTTAAAACATTTATTTTCAAAGATTTTTGAATTACAAAGGAAGTTTTCCGTGATACATTTCATTCCATTGCTGTAATCTGTAACACCTGAGGGTATAATTACAATAATCCTCAGGGGGGTACACGCCTACTTTGTGTACCATGTGTTTGGCAAGCACAAGGAGCCCTAGCTAATATGGTATTTGCTTATACAATTTAACACATCGGTACCATATTTCTCTAACACATAAATTACACAGCTATCTGATCATTTAACAGAGAAACAAACATATTTTTACTACGTCAGTGACACATGTTTACGCAATTACAGAGTTGGATTACTTCACACTTACGAAATGGTATTTTGTCTGTACTTTGTGCACTGTTCATATTTTTTTGGAACCATTGTGATACTATGAGAGCTTTGAATGATGTATTTGGTATGGGATCATGATTTTTAAAGAATGTTTGAGGCAGATGACACTTTTGACATGGGCAGAAAATTTTCTTTAGGTTTTGAAATTATTGCAGAAAGCTACGACGTTTTTTGAGATTTGACTGAGATGTTATGATGTTATTTTTACGACGACGATGTGTATTATGCTGTTGAGGTATGTTTATGATCAATAAGCCGATGTTATATGAGGAATTTGATTATGCTACATACTTATTAAGATGAAATATTGAAAAAGTGTCGACGAATATGTATATGTGTAGTAAGGTAAGGAGTAATGAATAGTGGTTAGGGACTCTGACTTGTGAAAAAGGATGTTGGAAACCAAGAATCGTACTTTAAGAGTTATGAAATGTGTATGTAAATGCGTAAATGTATTACAATGCCGACGAAAGTTTTTTGGACATTGTTATATCAATAGCATTTTGTTTCTACAGATTTGTAATGCAAATTCTTGACCTGTGAAATATTTTTATATGAGACTGTCACTGTAGCAGAAACTGCTGTAGTAAATATTTCCGTAAGAAAGTTAAGTGACCACCTGCACGTAATGCGTCATGTGCACCCAGCTGAGAGGTAGTTGTCTGACAAAAGAAAGCTATTAGGTGGAGAAAAAAAGAGGCCATTAACCTCGCTGTTGACATTCCTTTGTAGAAAGCATCGCAAAACCGACATGGTCGAACATGAAAACATATGATTACACTGTGGAGCTCTTAATTTATGATATTTACTGAAATGCCTGATGAAATAACGAGAAATATTTTTATGTCTATACACCTGATTAGTACTACTGTCTCTCTGGTTGAGAGATTTTTCTACTAACTGATGAAATGCCTCATGACTACTGAATGATGTTCTTATGCTTTACTTTGTACATATTTGCTCATTTTCTTTAACATCTAGTTTCTAGCTGCACTGCAGCATTGGTTAAAATAAAATTTAATATATGTACTAATATAGTTATTTTATGCCTACAGACCCAGTCAATAAGAAATTTATGATTTACTTCCAAGAAAACGAGGGCACATAAGTAGACATTTCCCTTCACAGGAATTGCATAAATAATTTCTTTACGATTTGGTAACTTATCTGCTAGTGTAAGTTCTCGTGATGCATCACTCTAGTGTTAAGATGTGACATAGGCATTAGACATGGCCATTGTAGTGTAATATTTTTTCTGCTTGAGCTATGTCATGTTTAGATATAAGTTTTGTTATTTGGTGCTGCTGTTTGCCAGGCATAATGTTACAGAATTTGACTTTGTATTACGCTGTTAAGCCAGTTTACTACTAATTTATTTTTCTTGTTTGCTGCACATTGCCTTATATTAGTTGTAATATTGGAATTGCTTTGCTAATATCTATAATGCTGCTTGCTTCGCAAATCTGCATTTTTTTATTGCTGTTTGCGTTAATTGTTTTATGCTGCTGCAGTGCCTCGTCCCTTAGTTTAGCATCTGAGCTCAGTAGATTTAAGTTAGCTTAAGAGGGGGTAGACTATAAGAGAATGAGTTGCAATGAATTGGGAGAAATGCATTGAGAAGTTATACGAAAAAAGTACAGAAAGCAGGTATAGGTAGGATTTTCTTGGAAATAAATATGAGGTAAGATAATGAAAAGTTAATAATGACGTAAGAAAAATGTGAATATATAAATACAGAAAGGCCGGCCGCGGTGGTCTAGCGGTTCTGGCGCTGCAGTCCGGAACCACGGGACTGCTACGGTCGCAGGTTCGAATCCTGCCTCAGGCATGGGTGTTTGTGATGTCCTTAGGTTAGTTAGGTTTAAGTAGTTCTAAGTTCTAGGGGACTTATGACCTAAGATGTTGAGTCCCATAGTGGTCAGAGCCATTTGAACCATAAATACAGAAAGCATGCTTGGATAGGATTTTTTTGGTGGAAACAAAGGTTGAAATAAGACGAAAGATGTACGGAATGAAGTTTTGGGTTGGACTGCAATACCAAATGTTACACTGAAAACAAACCCTGTGCTTTCCTTTTGTGTTATCCCACTATGTGTTTGTATACCCTTGTGTATTTGTTCTCTTTCTGTCTCTGTGTAGTTTCATAGATTTTTTTCTTCTAATACTAAGCTATATTCATTATGATGAGGAATACTGTTATCCTCAAATATAATTGGCATTAATAATATGTTATTAACCTTATAAATATGCTTAGACATTATTTATTCTGTTTTGTTTTAATGCTCATGTGTGAAGTTGATGTTTCGCAAGTTATTCTGATCTTTTATGTATGTACTCATGTCATAATTCCTGTAACACTGATGTATATGTTTATTTCTATTCTGTTGTAAAGCCTGTACTACAAATGTTATCTGTATTGTTATGTTTTTAATGATGTATTTTGTACCTTTGTAATTGTATTCTCATGTTATAATATTGTAATTGACACTAGTTCATCATATTATTAACTTGTAAGTTACATTTCACTGCACACGTTTCTGTTGGTCATAGTATATGGACAATATGTGAGAAGTAGGGACTGATAGTGTTTGCACGTGTGTTAATAATTCAGCAAGGGACTGGATAACAGCATTGCTGGTTCTAAGGACAATTCCAAAAACTTCGTGAGTGTACAAGTGGTGGTTTATGGACTTGCTATATTATCTGCAAGACTCTTCAATGGTGATTGTGCACCTGCACAGTCACAACAGATGGCTGCTGGCCATCTCTACATGGACTACAGTGGGTCTGTACCTCTGGTGGCCCACCAATACCATACTCTCTAGCAGGACTACAGTGGGCCTGTCCACAATTTCTACAAGGACTGCAGTGGGTCTGCACCTCTGGTGGCCCACCAATACTCTCTACCAGGACTGCAGTGGGTCTGCTCTGTGATGACCTACTTACCAATCTTCTTCAAAACGTCGAATGACTCTGCTGTGGGTTTGCTCTGTTGTGGCCCATTACCTGTCAGCATGTCAAGAGTCAGCACTGTCTTTCCGTTGGAAGGACAACACTACTTCTTCAACACTGCATGGACATCCACTACTTCCGTGTGCATTTTCTTTTACTGCTCAGACTTTGAGAAAAACACTGCAATTTTACCGTGATGAGCAATCTGGACTGTCTTTATGGACTGTGAGAAAATTTTAGCTTTTGACCAACGTTTTATCAATAAGTGTGTGTATTTGGTATCTTTGTTATTGTAATTATGAAAAATTTTATCAAATCATTATTGGCCACTGCCCAAACCAATTTGTAAAATTTTTTGGGGGGAGCATGGGGGTTATGTAAGTAGGCTGTTTGTGTTTTCTTATTGGCAACGTTACGTAGCGCTCTGTATGAAAATCACTGGCTGTGCTGTGTGCAGTCTGTGGCTAGTTTGCATTGTTGTCTGCCATTGTAGTGTTGGGCAGCTGGATGTGAACAGCGCGTAGCGTTGCGCAGTTGGAGGTGAGCCGCCAGCAGTGGTGGATGTGGGGAGAGAGATGGTGGAGTTTTGAAATTTTTTATACTGGATATTATGAACTGCTATATATATTATGACTATTAAGGTAAATACATTGTTTGTTCTCTATCAAAATTTTTCATTTGCTAACTATTCCTATCAGTAGTTAGTGCCTTCCGTAGTCTGAATCTTTTATGTAGCTGGCAGTTGTGGCGCTCGCTGTATTGCAGTAGTTCGAATAACGAAGATTTTTGTGAGGTAAGTGATTTGTGAAAGGTATAGTTTAATGTTACTCAGGGCCATTCTTTTGCAGGGATCTTTGATAGTCAGATTGCGTTGCGCTAAAAATATTGTGTGTCAGTTTAAGCACAGTCTTGTATAATTGTTCAAAGGGGACGTTTCACAATATTTGTGCTTCACTCCTGTATCCCCTTAAATATTGTAAATACGTGGACATAATCCAGGAGTCGGTATGAAATGTAACGAAATAATGAAACCAGTTGTAGGGAATGTGAAGGGAGAAAGGGTGGCCGCGCGGGATTAGCCGAGCGGTCTAGGGCGCTGCAGGCGTGGATGGTGCGGCTGGTCCCGGCGGAGGTTCGAGTCCTCCCTCGGGTATGGGTGTGTATGTTTGTCCTTAGGATAATTTAGGTTACGCAGTGTGTAAGGTTAGGTACTGATGACCTTAGCAGTTAAGTCCCATAAGATTTCGCACACATTCGAACATTTTTTTGGAGAAAGTGCAATGTTCCGTCGACAAGGTCATTAGCTAAATAACACACGCTCCTATTGGACAATTATGAGGAAGTAAATCGGCCCTGTAGGTTTGGAAAGTGCCATATAAGTATTCGCTGTCAAGGATTTACAGAAACAGTGGAGTACTGCTACTTAAATCTCAGTGGACAGATAGACATTCGAACGCCGTTATTGCTGAGAACGAAAGGAGTGCTTTAAAAGAAAGGGGAACGATTGACTTTGATTTGCTGGGAGTCGATGTTCCTGTTAATCAAACGGTCCATAACTTGATATTCTAGACTACTGTTCCATTATTTGGCGTTCCTGTTGAGTAATTGTCAGGTGAGTTATATGAGATCCGTTATAAATTCCCTGGATGCCAATAACTTCTCCTCAGCTGAAATAGGTACACGTACTGGTAACATACGAAAATTTGTGCTCAAGTGGCACACTGACCCTGATTTCCCACTTTTCGCGAGCGTTCGCCTTAACCACATAGGCTATCCCTGGACACCTAGCAGATCAGCACAAATTTATAAAACGCTCTGGGGTAACATTCGGTTTAAACTTGCGGAATAAAGCCCTATGTTTTGGTCATCCTGTCATTTTAGGGAGAGCCCACGCTTTCGCGCTACGCATAAATGCAGAGTTATTCATTCATCGATTTAAGAATAATTTATAATATAATATAATTTATAATAACAGCTCTGGCTGCCCGCCTCCAAGCGACTGGCTGAAGTATAATGAGACAGAAAATAGCAGGAGATGATTAAATACTTTTATGTGTTTTTCATTTGTTGAAACTTGGAAACTCCATGCTCACTGGACAACGATTGCCATTTCTGGCAGAAGGATTTCCGAGTTTCGGACGGCTCTTGGAAAACTAACTTTGTGTTAGGTGCCGCACAGGATTAGCCGAGCGGTCTAGGGCGCTGCAGTCATGGACTGTGCGGCTGGTCCTGGCAGAGGTTTGAGTCCTCCCTCGGGCAAGGGTGTATGTGTTTCTCCTTAGGATGATTGAGGTTAAGTAGTCTGTAAGCTTAGGGACTGATGACCTTAGCAGTTAAGTCCCATAAGATTTCACACACATTTGAACATTTGAATACTCATGGCTGAAGGCCTTAGTTACAAAGTTTTACATAAAACTGGAGATAGAAGAAGTGAGGGCTTAAGGGCTGGATAACAAGAATTTCAGATAGCGAAGAAAATTTTAAAAGGTTTTAAACAAGAGACTTTTCAAATTTTTAAATTAACACGGCTGAAGGCCTTGTCTTAAAATATTTTACGTAAAGTTCGGCTGAAGGCCACATACTGAACATAGAACAACTCAAGGCTTAAGGCCTGGATAACAAGAATTTCAGATAGAGAAAAATATTTTCAAAGTTTTAAACAAGTGATTCTTCAAATTTTAATTTAAGATGGCTGAATTCCTTATTTTAAAATTAAAACAAACTAAAGAAAAAAAAACTGAAGACCTCGCACAGTACTTGAGACAAAAGAAAATCACAATCTAAAACCAACAGAACAGTGGTGCTCACTAGAGATGGGCAAAACTGTTCTCTTCAGAGATCGGATCAGAACTGTTCACTCCCTGAAATGAATTAGCTCTTTTTCATGACTCACCACTCATTTACAATAGAAAATAAATGGAAGGCACATTGCCCTTTAAACTTGGTTTATTCCAGTACTATACCTGTATTTTGATCTTATTTGATCCTATTTTGAAGTAACACAGATAATGGGTAAGAATTTTGTATTGTTTATTGAAATTTCCACGATATGACAAAGTTTTTGATTACTGATTTATTTTGCACTATCGTGGATTTTTGGGTGATCGGAAAATGTTGTAACTTGAGATTTACATTAACAATATATTTGGCTATTATGTATTAAAATTTCATTAACCTCATACAAATACATCGCAAGCCATATATTTTTAAAGTGAACGTTTCCTCCCGAAGACGCCTAAAATCGCAAAATCCGTACCAGAATAAGAAAAAAAAATATAAATTTGACTGTAAAACGAAAGTGCTGCATATAGCCTTACGCAGAATAAAACAAGGAAAATATTGGTGTATCACATTTTGCGATACGTTTATCGGTTCGCTCGTAATTAAAGCGTAAATTCGAGTGTCCATAATAAAAATCCTATAGTAAGAGGAGTCGTCAGGAACCTAATCTGATCAGTTTAAACAAATAAAAATAAAATAAAAACAAATGATGTATACATAACATAATAATGTAATATACATAGCGGTATTACTATGAAGAACAATATCCAGTAGAGACGAACTCTGATGCAGAAGCACTGAGTCGAGCAGGTCGAGCCGCGAGCTGTATTACTGCGTGAGCTAAGACCGCAGAGACCAGAGTGACACCTGAGTTGCTTTGCTCAATGCTCTGTCTAGAGTCGAGAACGGTGGGGTGAGCGTTGAGCGGGCGAGTTCCGAGGGTGGGGGGAGCGGTAAACTCACCCGCTCTGAGACAAATCGTCCGTTCCCTTGCGAGCAGGTTGTTGCAAGTAGTTCCTATGTTATCCGCTAGGTGGCTCTCTGTCCTGTTGCTCGCATCAACTGCCCAGAGGGCAGGACGTGCGACTGAAACGATCGCCGACAGAGTGCGATGCGAAGTTAAGCTGCGCCAGACACTGCACGCGGCAGACGATGCACAGAGACGGCACGGCAGATGTGAAACACAAAATCCATTGGGGCACTGCACAATGCAGGCAGCCAAGGTAGAAGCAGGGCAGAGGCCGGCGCTGGCTATGTTGTGTGGCGTGCACTGTGCTGTGACCAGCAGAGGCACCGCTGATATGCTCCGTCTCTCTCTCTCTCTCTCTCTCTCTCTCTCTCTCTCTCTCTCTCTCTGCCATGGGAAACGTTTGGAGCTACCGTTCTTTTTTTCTGAATCACTGATTGTTCACTCCTTTGAAGGATTCAACTCTATGAATCAGTTCAAGAGCACATCCCCCATCTCTAGTGCTCACAAGTGTTCCAAGGGTCGGCCTGAGGAGGTAACTCTAACATAAGTGTAGATGAGACAGCCAGTCAAACGTAATACTAAATAATCGGATGGCAACCCGACCCAGGGACGGCTGAAGGACCGACCGACAACCTAATCAATACCCTAACGCCTGATCAACAGCGCGACAGCGGAAAATGTCAGTGGAGGACCAAGATACCAGCAGCACTACGTCTTCAAAATTGGCGTCTAGAAACAGCCAAAGCACAATAACGACTCAAAAATATGAACAACACAAAGGCTGTCGAACTACACGCCGCGCCGGACAGCATCAACACGGCGAGGAAACACACACTCGCTTCTCTGTCCCAACCGAGCGACTGCCTACTCCAGTACATCTATCTTTCTCCTAATGATAAATGCTTCTGTATCTTCACATTTCGCCTCTTACCATTGCTGCTTAGCGTTTTGAACTTCCTGTCAATCTCATTTATTAGACGTTTGTATTCCCTTTCGCCAACTTCATTTACTGCATTTTTATATTTTTATATTTTCTCCTGTCTTTATCTCTTGTGTTAGCAAAGAACGTCTGCTAGCGCTCTTCGTTTAGCCTACTTGATCCTCTGCGGCCTTCGCTATTTCATCTCTCAAAGTTACCCATTCTTCTTCTACCGTATTCCTTTCCCCTGTTCTTGGCAATCGTTCCCTAATGCTCCCTCTGAATCTCTCTGCAGCCTCTTCTTCTTTCAGTTTGTCCAGATCCCATCTCCTTAAATTCCTACTTTTTTGCAGTTTCTTAGGCTTTAATCTACAGCTCATAAACAATAAATTGTGATCAGAGCCAACTCTGCCTCTGTAAACGTCTAACGATTTAAAATCTAGTTCCGGAATCTCTGTCTTACCATTATACACACGTCAAAAAAAGTTTTGCATCACTCCGATTCCCAGAACTCCTGAAAATAGACGTTGACAGTGGATATTGTATCACAGACACAGTCCTTTTGAATGTTCAGAGATGTCACTAAACCCGCCCAAAGATGTAAAGACCCAAGTACGATTATATTCAAAAGATGCAGTGTCTGCTTTCTGATTCGGCACATCGCAAAATCGGTGCTGACCCTACTAAGAGTGTTGAGAGAAAGACTAATAACCTCCTGAAGAAACGTTCTTTGTCACAGGAGACTATCAAGAGTCTTAACTCTTACTGTGCTGAACCACCTAGATTATATGGCCTCCCTAAGGTCCATAATGAGGCTGTCCAATTGAAGCCTATTGTTTCTAATATTGGTGCTCTGACATATCGTGTAACTAAACATCTTGCTAGTTTTTTGAGCCCACTAGTAGGTAGGTGTGAACGCCACATTAAGAACTCTGCAGATTTCTTACGTCGACTGCAGGGATTGCGTTTGAATGACTCTGATATTTCAGTCAGTTTTTTTACATTTATACTCCGCAAGCCAGTGGTTTCTCTTTTCACTCGCGTTCCTCTCTCTAATTCGTTTCAGCTAATTGAGGTTAAGTTTGGTGCCGAGTTAACAAATTTGTTTCGACATCTGCTGACTTCCACTTACTTTTTATTCAATGGTTAGTACTACGGACAAACTAATGGAGTTGCAATGGGAAACCCGTTGTCAACTATTGTCCCCAATTTGTTGAAACGTCCCCTTAGAACAATTATACATGACTGTGCTTAAACTGACACACAATATTTTTAGCGCAACGCAATCTGACTTTCAAAAATCCCTACAAAAGAGTGGCCCTGGCTAACATTAACCTATACCTTTCACAAATCACTTACCTCACAAAAATCTTCGTTACTCGAACTACTGCAATACAGCGAGCGCCACTAGTGTCAGCTAAATAAAAGATTCAAACTACGGAAGGCACTAACTACTGATAGGCATAGTTAGGAAATGAAAGATTTTAGTAGAGAACAAACAATGTATTTACCTTAATAGTCATAATATATATAACAGTTCATGACATCCATTCTGTACTAAAAAATCCGCCATCTCATTTCCCACATCCACCACTGCTGGCGGCTCACCTCCAACTGCGCAACGCTACGTGCTGTTCACATCCAGCTGCCGCTGCCCAACACTACAATGGCAGACAACAATGCAAACTAGCCACAGACTGCACACAGCACAGCCAGTGATTTTCATACCGAGTGCTACGTAACGTTGCCAATAAGAAAACATAAACAGCCTACTTACATAAAGAAAACATAAACAGCCTACTTACATAAAGAAAACATAAACAGCCTACTTACATTGTTTATGGAGGACTTTGAGGAATGTGCATTGGAGTCAGAGACCTTGAAACCTGCGTGTTTTTTCCAATATGTAGACGATACTTTTGTTGTTTGGCCTCGTGATAGTGAGAATTTAAACCCGTTTTTGGAACACCTGAATTCAATCCACCCGAATATTCAGTTCACTATGGAGGTGGAAAAGAATGGATGCCTTCCCTTCCTTGATGCGTTGGTCAGAAGGAATACTGATGGTACGTTGGGACATTCTGTTTTTAGGAAGCCTACTCACACTGACTTGTATCAGCGAGCTGATAGTTGTCACCATCCAGCTCAGCGTGAAGGAGAACTTCGTACCTTGGTTCACAGGGCCCATGTTATCTCAGACCCTGAAAGTTTGGCAGCTGAGCTAGCACATCTGGAAGTCACCTTTCGTCAGAATGGTTATAGTGAGAGGCAGATCAAACGTGCGTTGCGCTATCAGTCTTCTGTGCAACGGGTGGGTGACGATAGCAACGAAGTGGCACCTAAGTATACGGCCTTTTTGCCTTACGCAGAAAGAATTTCCAACAGGATTGGCCGTATTTAGCCGAAATATGACGTGAAATGTGTTTTTCGACCACCTTCTAAGATTAAGGCCCTGTTGGCGTCCGTAAAAGATGATCTTGGTAGCGTAAGGTTGGTGTCTATCGTATTCCTTGCAGTTGTGGCATGTCATATATTGGTCAGACAATCAGGACTGTGGAAGACCGGTGTATTGAACATCAGCGTCACACACGCTTACAACAGCCGAGCAAATCAGCTATTGCAGAACGTTGCCTTGACACCGGTCATCCTATGGAATACAACAACACGGAGATTCTGGCTTGCACGTCCAGCTATTGGGATAGTGTTATTAAGGAATCTGTTGAACTCAAACTATCAAGCAACCATATAAACAGAGATGGTCGATCTTGTTTAAATGCTGCTTGGAATCCAGCTCTGTCTCTCATCAAAAAACATAGGGACAGAATTAGTGCTACCTCACCTGTTGATTAATAGTCATTATCGATATTTCTGACGTTGGTTATCTTTGTTTGTGTTGACACTTGTTCTGTGTGTGGTATCTTCCTTGTTTCTCCTCTGTGAACCGAGGTATTAAATTCCCTTGCACATTGCTTCCTCCTTGCATTTCTGCCTTGAGAATGGCAGGGTGTGCTCCTGTGGAAATATCGGCGGTGGTCGACGACGTCATCAGGTAGCAAACCCGTAGGTTATCTGAACATCCGTTGACTGTGTTAGTACAATCCCCAGTTTTCTTTTTCCTTCTAAATTGTGTAGAATAATTGACTACCAAATGCATGGAGCTACTATCATCTAATCCTTTACAATTCGCTCACCCATTTGACATAGTGACTGACTCATTGACTGTGCATTTTTTATTGGGTAAAACATTGTGTTGAATGTCCTAATTTAAATACCCGCCAGGACGAGAATTACTACCAGCAAGAATCGCACCCCCACATTCAAGAACCTACAACATTTTGCCCTCACCCTCCATCGCCCCATTCTTTTTGCCAAATTGAGACTCTTATTTCAAGAATGACGCCTGACCCCTCAATTTTTCCTCCTTTTATAATAAGTTGAGAACTCTCTTCCCTCGGAATGAGTACCAGCCTGACTTTCAAACACAGCAAACCAAGCAGGACAAGTTAAGCAAAAAAAAGTAGCTAAGCGAAAGCATAGGTTTCATAGTCAGCCTTGATTTCTAAATCTAAGGGCTTTGACGAATTGAAGCCACACACGGTCCTTGCTGCAGTGCCACATGTTTATCACTACTACATTTCTCAGAAACATTTCAAAACTTCATGTCACAGCCTCACACACTGCATTTACAATTATCGAAAATGAGGCTGTACTTCATAAAATTAATTGTGCTGCTTGCCTCTAAATTCATGCGTCAATTACAATATCATGAAAAGTAGCCAAGGAATTTCAGTTTCACCAATGGAACTATCTTCAAATTCATCCTCAAAATGAGACATAGAACTAGGACGAGCAACGCCTCCATATTTTGCCACTGAAAGAACTAATAAATGAAGAACTGACTATTTTCTCGAGTTCTTAAAGGATAATATTTTGTCTCTCATAAACAACAAAGATTAATAAATCAGTTTTCAAACAAAAGAGATTACGACAGATTGTGGTGCTATATAGAAATGCAATTAAAAAAACGCACCAAAACGTGACATCGCAGCAGACATTAACATTATGTCCCAGGGGCAAAGACAAGGACTAGTACCGAATATTCCTCTTGACTCCTGTGACAGTCCTTCTGTCATAACTAATTGGAGCAGTTGCACTCAACTGTTCAATATAGTGCATACACATTGCGATAGATAGGTCACATTCCACACCTGACCAGCCTGGTCACACACCGTAACACTAGATACATTCGGCTGTTATAAATGCCATTCTGAGAAATGGTCATTCATGGTGACGGCTAGGTACCATAAAACTGGTTTCCATGGGTTAGCAGTTTTCTTGAAAAGTCGCGCCTTACGCTGACAGCCACTGTGAAATTAACAGTGCAGTGATCTTTGAAGTGGCGTGCTATTGAGATAGAGGTTTGCAGGTTTGGAGGATGGTGTTGTTCAGAGTTAAAAGAGATTGTGATAGCGTAGTTTTTCAGAATGAACGTTACGCTCTGCAGTGGAGTGTACTCTGTTATGAAACTTCCTGGCAGATTAAAATTGTATGCCGGACAGAGACTCGAATTCGGGACCTTCGCCTTTCGAGGCCAAGTGCTCTACCGACCTTTTTTTTTAGTATTTCCCGCTTATGTGGCTGGTCCCCTTAACCGCTTTTCTTCTTTTTTCTTTTAATTATAACGGCCAAGTGCAGTACCAACCTATTTTAATTTTTTTAATTTATGTCTTCCTTCCGCGTCAGGTGGAGGTGGGAAATCCGTTGTCATCCGCCCACGAAATACGTCCGTCAGTTTCAGCATCAGTGAGAGGTGGCAGCGCTGGCCAAGTCGGCTCAATTGCGACGGTGACGACGGGCATGCTATGTTCTATGGCTTCTGGGCGCGGCGCTTGCCATGATCTCCGTTGGACGGCTCACATTCTTGCGAATAACGCGTCTCCGTGGCAGAGGAGAAAGAGTTATCGTGTACTCCGTCAGAGTTATAGTCCATCTCTTCGTCTTGCGGAGGGGACTCACTGGTCGATTACGATGTCTTTCGGTGGTTTTTTTCGCCGATTGGGTGACTTTTGCTACCGGCAATGTGTTTCGGTGTCTGCGCAAGGAAGAGATTCCGTCGTTTCGGTACAAAAGCCGCGGGTGCTATAATGCGTTCTTCAGTTTCCATAAGACTCTCGCTGGTATCCTTGTGATCTTCTAGCGTGGGTGTGTCAGGCTGTAAGTCAAGTTTGCGGGCGCCACTGCCGGTGTCAAGGTGCTGGGACGCCTGTATCGGTCGAGAGAGACGCACATGAACTGCGTCTTGTGAGGGCTCGACTTGCAGTGTCGCCGCATAGGTCACTAGAAGGGCGGTTGTAGTTCGGTGTTCGTATCGTCGTGCCGTAGTCGTGTGATGCGGCGTTGCAGCCATTCATTACGGACGTGGACTTCTTTGCCACAACCGGAACATGTTCGAGGTTGTCCGTCGTAAATGACCACCGCACGGCAGCCGCCGATAGAAATGTACGATGAGACTTGCCGTTTGAGATCTACTCGGACCTGTCTCACAAATGGTTCAAATCGCTCTAAGCACAATGGGACTTGACAGCTGAGGTCATCAGTCCCCTAAACTACTTAAACCTAACTAATCTAAGGACATCACACACATCCATGCTCGAGGCAGGATTCGAACCTGCGACCTTAGCAGCCGCGCGGTTCCGGACTGAAGCGCCTAGAACCGCTCGGCTAAACTGGCCGGCCCTGTCTCACACCATTAAACACCAGATACGTCGTAAACTGTGCCCATGTCTCGGCTACGTGACTCTGGACTTTTCCGAACGGGCTTAGCGCCGCGATGACTTCATCTTCATTCACCTCGAAAGGCAGGTTGAATATACAGGCCAAGTCCTGCATGGTCGACATCCACAGGTCCGACGTTTCCGTCGGAGTGTCGAAATTTTAGTCCATGTCGCGTCCGTTGAATAATCTCGTTGCAGGCAGCGTCGGAAGTCCTCTTTACATAAATGACGCTGCTAATGATCGATAGGTGTATGCCGATGAGATCGTTACAGCGGATCTTCACATCTTCGCATAGAATGCGTTCGACAGCCAATGTTTTGCGTCGTGCATATTCATTTGAGAAGGTGAACTTAAGAGTGTTCTTCATGTAAGAGCTGGCCATTATAGCTGTTCGACTGAGAAGCGCGGCGATGGGGAAGTAAACAAACGCTCCGAGCGCATCGCGGCGTGGACGGCCGACCGCGGTCCGCACCCCTGCGCGATTCAGCTACCCTACTCACTCCACCTCCCCACAGCTTTAATTCCAGCAGTACCTCGTCTCCTACCTTTCATACTTCACAAAGCTCTCCTGTGGGAGTGGATAGACGTGAGTCGTGCTTGGGAAACTCAGTAGGTAGAGCACTTGCCCACGAAAGGCAAAGGTCTCGAGTTCGCGTCTCGGTCCGGCACAGTGTTTTAATCTGTCAGGAAATTTCAGTTTAGTTTCTAGTCGCTCCCGCTTAGGGAATGAGAATGTAGACCACACTGTGGGCCGATATTTCTCATGAATTTGGGCGAAACAATAACTGAACTGAAATCGTCGGCGGTTCTAGGCGCTACAGTCTGGAACCGCGCGACCGCTCTTGCAGGTTTCGGGACTGGAACGAGTAAGCCTTCCATGAACGTTGGTGGCGGAAGTGCCACACCGGATAAAAGTTCCCAGTACATGTCTCTCCATCATGGCAACATCAGATCTTGGAAGGTTCTGTAAAATTCGGTAGACATGGATGAGTGTGATGTCCTTAGGTTAGTTACGATTAAGTAGTTCTAAGTTCTAGGGGACTGATGACCTCACAAGTTAAGTCCCATTGTGCTTAGAGTCATCTGAACCACTTGAACTCGTCGGAATTGTGTGATCTCTGAGGAGGAACTGCTGTTCTGTGTTTTCACTGCCTGGAATTCCAACATATGCCACTCACTCTGCGAGGTGCCGGGGCTAGCAGTGACTAAATTCTTCTAGAATCTACATATGTAAATGATGCTCTAAGCCCCCCCCCCCCCCCCCTATTCTAACTCCGACTTTTGCTGTTGCACATGGATTAAAAAGAAACGCGAACTGACTGTAATCGACCCTGCAAGTGGAGTAGAAAAGAGTTTGGCACCTGCAATAATTTAATTTGATAAATAACTTAAATAAAGGAAAGTTTCATTAACGTAGTGAGAAATGATAGGGTTGCTCTACCGATTACCAGAATGAAAGTTCTGTCCAAAATGACAATATGATTTATTATGACTAAACTCAAAATAATAAACAAAACACGTGAAACATTTACAATACATCAAATTGGCACAAAACTGAATACTCAAATAAATGCTGTGAAGGTGAAGTTGTCCCTAAACTAGATTGTGATATTTACGACGAAGTGCTATGTGGAGCCAATTCCTTGCAACTCAAATCTTAAGAGAGACAGACAGCCAACCCAACATTAACTGCTGCTACACTAGTGAGAACACAGACAATGAACATCCAAGACAGAACCACGTTGTAAGTAGGCTGTTTAGGTTCTTGTATTGGTAACGCCGCCGCCACGTAGCGCTCTGTATGAAAATCACTGGCTGTGCTGTGTGCAGTCTATGGCTGGTTGGCATTGCTGTAATACTCGCCATTGTAGCGTTGTGCAGTTGGAGGTGAGCCGCCAGCAGTGGTGGATGTGGGGAGAGAGACGGCAGAATTTTGAGAGCGGACGATCTGGACGTGTGTCCATCAGAAAGAGTAAATTTGTATTATTGGATGTCATGAACTGCTATATATATTATGACCTTTGAACACTATTAAGGTAAATACATTGTTTGTTCTCTATTAAAATCTTTCATTTGCTAACTGTGCCTATCATTAGTAAGTGCCTTCAGTAGTTTGAATCTTTTATTTAGCTGGCAGTAGTGGCGCTCGCTGTATTGCAGTAGTTCGAGTATCGAAGATTTTTGTGAGGTAAGTGATATGTGAAAGGTATAGTTTAATGTTAGTCAGGGCCATTATTTTGTAGGGATTATTGAAAGTCAGATTGCGTTGCGCTAAAAATATTGTGTATCAGTTTAAGCACAGTCCTGTATAATTTTTCCAAGGGGACGTTTCAACGTAAGAAAAGATGGGAACAGGCGCTATCTGCTGAGCTCTGATTATCACAGTGCAAATTCCCTAATGTGCCGATGCTGCGGACATACATTACCAAGCTGTCTTCTTAACTGCAAGGACGCAATCTGGCGTAGCGGAAGAGATGGCTGGTTACTTCGACGTCCCGTCGTGGTGATGATAATGTAGCGAGTATAGCCCGAAACAAATTATCCTGGTCTGGTTGTTCCAGACTAAAGACTTCCTATCAATACAAATGCGTCTCTGAGGGAGACGAAGAAGGCACGCCACATAATCACTGATGGTACAGTGACTGATTTTAACGAGCGAAGTCACACAGTAACTCCGATACAGTCAACTTTAGCCAAAACTGCTCAAGACAGGCAACATAGGCCGCTTGTACGCAAAATACTCAATTGCCAACTGTACTCGGAAAGTTACTCTGAAGCCGAAACTTTAGCTACTTCGTTAAACAGTTACAATTAAATAAAAGTATATTAGACAGCCAACGGAAGGCATCCTGTCCAGAGCAGCGAGAGCTCAGTCTTGTAACATACTCCAACCAAAAGGCGAGAGCCGACTCTCTCAAGAGCACCCGTACAAGCCGAACACAGAACATTCCCGCCCCCACGACAGTGGCCGTGGTTAAATGTCCCAATCAGCAACTCAAAAACCGGCGGAAAATTCCACTCTATTACCGAAGCACTACCATTCCACCAATGGAGATTCTTGGCGCCAATTTCTGCGCCGATTTTGCTACGTCACGGAGCTATGCCCTGAGCAAGCCAATCACATTACGATTTTGCAGAAAACGCGGGAATTTGCCCGCCAAGACTGCCTGGGAACACAAGTCATTCCCACGCCTCACTGGTAGCCCGCCAGAATGTGTTTTCACTAAGTTTCTGCGAAGTAACGGAACCTCTAGCCCAGACGCTCCTTCAGGCCCCTGCGGGCGTGTCTCCACCGCTATACCGACAATGTCGGCCTCTGGAAAGCATCCACTCGACTCCCTCACACCCGTCGGCTTAACCCTTTCAAGATCAGAAGAGGCCGCCTGTCACTGGACCACCCAGGTGACTAGAGACCCTGCGTGAGAAGTAGAGATGGGCAAAACTGTTTTTTTCAGAGATTGGATCAGAACTGTTCAATCCCTGAAATGAACTAGCTCTTTTTCATGACACACCACTCATTCACAATAGAAAATAAAGGGAAGGCACATTGCCATTTAAACTTGGTTTATTCCAGTACTATACCTGTATTTTGATCTTATTTGATCATATTTTGAAGTAACACAGATAATGAGTAAGAATTTTGTATTGTTTATTGAAATTTCCACGATATGACAAAGTTTTTGATTATTGATTTATTTTGCACTATCGTGGTTTTTTGGGTGATTGGAAAATGTTGTAACTTGAGATTTACATTAACAATATATTTGGCTATAATGTATTACAATTTCATTAACCTCATACAAATACATCGCAAGCCATATATTTTTAAAGTGAACGTTTCCTTCTGAAGACGCCTAAAATCGCAAAATCCGTACCTGAAGAAGAAAAAAAATATAAATTTGGCTGTAAGACTAAAGTGCTGCATATAGCCTTACGCAGAATAATTCAAGGAAAATATTGGTGTATCACATTTTGCGATACGTTTATCGGTTCGCTCGTAATTAAAGCGTAAATTCGAGTGTCCATAATAAAAATCCTATAGTAAGAGGAGTTGTCAGGAACCTAATCTGATCAGTTTAAACAAATAAAAATAAAATAAAAACAAATGATGTATACATAACATAATAATGTAATATACATAGCGGTATTACTACGAAGAACAATATGCAGTAGAGACGAACTCCGATGCAGAAGCGCTGAGTCAAGCACGTCGAGCCGCGAGCTGTATTACTGCATGAGCTAAGACTGCAGTGACTAGAGTGACACCTGAGTTGCTTTGCTCAACGCTCTGGCTAGAGTCGAGAATGGTGGGGTGAGTGTTGAGCGGGCGAGTTCCGAGGGTGGGGGGAGTGGTGAACGGCCACCAGTCACCCGCTCCGAGACAAATCGTCCGTTCTCTTGCGAACAGGTTGTTGCAAGTAGTTCTTATGTTCTCCGCTAGGAGGCTCTCTGTCCTGTTGCTCACATCAACTGCCCAGAGGGCAGGACGTGTGACTGAAACGATCACCGACAGAGTGCGATGCTAAGTTAAGCTGCGCCAGACACTGCACGCGGCAGAGGACGCACAGAGACAGCACGGCATATGTGAAACACAAAATCCAATGGGGCACTGCACAATGCAGGCAGCCAAGGTAGAAGCAGGGCAGAGGCCGGCGCCGGCTGTGTTGTGTGGCGTGCACTGTGCTCTGACCAGCAGAGGCGCCGCTGATATGCTCCGTCTCTCTCTCTCTCTCTCTCTCTCTCTCTGCCGTGGGAAACGTTTGGAGCTACCGTTCTTTTTTTCTGAATCACTGATTGTTCACTCCTTTGAAAGATTCAACTCTATGAATCAGTTCAGGAGTGGATCCCCCATCTCTAGTGGGAAGTCTGCGTGTGAAGGAATAGCAACTTTTCACCACACGCAATTAGAGAGGAAAATCGAATTACTCAGAGTAAGATAGAAATATGAGAGGGGGCTTCTGCCACCTCTCAACTTCTATAATCAACCATACCTCTGTGATGTCGTCAGTCATACGATCACACCGCCACCTGAGAGATCGATCCACCGGATGCGATTCCCCGATAAACAGAACAGCAGAACGGCTGTGCAAGCCAAAGAGTACACAGCCAGTTACAGTACTTACACTCGCTGCGAGGCGCCGCTAGGCCACTTCACGTACAGCAGGAGAGTAGTGCAGTTGTGCCAGTCTACAGTTCGTAGCCGCGCTCAGTGCTCAGCCATCGCCGATGTTAGTCATCGCCTGTAGCTCAATCATTGCTGCCATCGAGTCTTTGTAGCTCTGTTCCAAGTTAATCTTCAAATACACCGGATTCGACATTCATGATACTAGAGATTAATTCGTCACTGCAAGATTTGTGACTTGTAAATAATGTCATTCTACAGACACTTAGTCTAGTCGTGTCTTCTATAATTGTCAACCAACTGATCATGGACTACAGCAAAGTTAAGTAATAAATACTTTCTTATTTTTTATTCCTGCTAATTAATTGTGTTTTCCTGTTGTAGTTAGCAAGCAGTCTTGGCATAGTAGAACCCACGTTTCCACCTCCTTGGCTGCCTCATATTTAGCACCTCATGTTGATGGACTCGATTATGGTGGAAGATCGAGAGCCATCAACCTCCATGAGTCAACCATGTAATTCATAAGTTTTATGGATGTGCTGACTCTGCAGCTGCTTTCTTTTACTCTTAGACGCACGCACCAAGTTTTATCTATGACCAACGTCCTTGTTGCCGACAGCGTTATCTCTGACTCACGTCCGTTTCAAGTGGTTTAAATTCCGCCAGTGACTTACGTCGAAGATACGATATTGCAGTGCCTATGTTGTTAAGAAGAACAATTCAATGTGCCTTCGGACATGGATTCATATACGAAGGAACATTGCATCATTCTTTTTAACAAGGCAGGAACTGCAGTATCATATTTGTCCGTCGATAACAGGCAATGACTTTCAATTAAAAAGTCCTCCCCTGTACGGGAATTACATAACGTGTGTACGACTATAGGCTGTGACGCACCAACGACGACATATGGAAATTTGGGTCCGGCCGTAAGTCGTACACGGATGACCTAAACGGTCAGTCTGCGTTTGGCAGGGCAGCAGTGCGCACCGCGCTCGGCCGTCCACGCCGCTGCGCGCGCCGAGTGTTGTGTTTACTTCCTCGTCACAGCGCTTCTCAGTCGAACAAGCTCTAATGGCCAACTCTTACAGGAAGAACACTCTCAAGTTCACCTTCTCAAATGAATACGCACGACCCAAAGCACTGGCCGTCAAACGCTTCCTACGCGAAGACGTGAAGATCCCCCGTGACGAACTCATCGGCATACACCTATCGATCATTACCAGCGTCGTTTATGTTAAGATGACTTCCGACGCTGCCTGCAACGAGATTATTCAAAGGACGCGACATCGACTAAAATTTCGGCACTCCGACGGAAACAACGGACCCGTGGATCTCGACCATGCAGGACTTGGCCTTCGGACGATCCGTGTATTCGAACTGCCTTTCGTGGTGAATGAAGATGAAGTCATCGCGGCGCTAAGCCCGTTCGTAAAAGTCCAGAGCCACGTAGCCGAGACATGGGCACAGTTTACGACGAATCCGGTGCTTAATGGTGTGAGACAAGTCCGAATCGATCTCAAACGGCACGTTCCCTCGTACATTTCTATCGGCGTCTGCCGTGTGGTGGTCATTTACGACGGACAACCTCGAACATGTTCCGGTTGTGGCCAAAAAGGCCACGTCCGTAATGAATGCCTGCAACGCCGCACCACACAACTGAGGCCCGACAATACGAACACCGACAGAACCACGACCACCCTTCCAGTCACCTATGCGGCAACACTGCACGTCCAGCCCACACAAGACGTCGTTTATGAGCGTCTCTCTGGTCCGATACACCCGGAGGCGTCCCAGCACCTTGACACCGGCGATGCCGCCCGTGAACATGTCCAACAGCCGGACACACCCACGCTAGAAGATCACAAGGAAACCAATGAGAGTGTTCTGGAGAATGACGACCGCATCATAGCACCCGCGGCTTTTGTACCGGAACGACGTGAATCTCTTCCATCCTCAAGACACCGAAACTCATTGCTGAAAGCAGAAGTCACCCAAACGACGAAAAAACGCCGCACGACATCAGAATCGACCATTGAGCCCCCTCCGCAGGACGAAGAGATGGCAAATCACTCTGACGGAGAACACGATAACACTTTCTCCTCTGCCACGGAGACGCGTCATCCACAAGACGGCGAACCGTCCAACAGAGATCGTGCGCACGCCCCGCGCCCAGAAGCCATGGAACACAGCACGCCTGTTGTCACCGACGCAATTGAGCCGACTCGGCCAGCGCTGCCACCTCTCGCCGATGTCAAACCTGTCGGACATTTTTCATGGGCGGATGACACGGATTTCCCATCTCCATCTGATGCGGAAATGAGATCTGTTCCTCCGTTAGGCCAACACTAAAATGGAGGAAGTTTCTACGGCGACTCCTGCGACTTCTATGGACTTCCAGCATCCACCACAACAATCTTCACCAGCTACGAACCTATCGGCAGCACGGATCTCCCATCAGGCGTACCGAATAGCTATTATCAATACTAATAATATCGGCTCCCACGCTAAACTTCAACTGCTCCGTGACACGCTAAGAGCAGCGGACATCGACATCGCCCTGTTACAAGAACAGAGGACAGCAACTTGGACTGGGTGTTATGGATATGAGACGTACGCCGCCCCTGCAGATATGGAACACACAGGCGCAGCCATCCTCCTCCGAGAAGGGATTGCAGTTTCCGATGTCGCATACCTCCCAACAGCGCGAGGGGTGGCCATAACAGTTGAAGGACTCAAAATCATAAATCTCTACGCCCCATCGGGCACTGATAAACGGAGGGATCGCTCCCAGTTCTACGCAGAAGATATCACACCTTTATTCCTCGGCCGATACGATCGTCTCATCGTAGGTGGAGATTTCAACTGTGTTCTCGAGCGCACAGGCCAATACCCCCATTTCACCAAATGTCCGGAACTTCGCTTCCTCGTTCGCCGCCTTCGTCTCCTCGACACTTGGCGAGTGGTACACGGCGACCGCCCGGGGTATACACACATCACGAGCCACTCCGCCAGCCGACTTGATGGAAAATACATCTCTAACGCTCTAAAATCAGTTCTCCTCGACGCGGAACGTTGGCCGTCTGCCTTTTCGGATCATGACATCTACATCTGTACCATGGACCTACGTCGACAATCTATATGGTGCAGTGCAGGACCTTGGAAACTCAATGTCGCGCTACTGCGGGACCCTGAATGTCGACAACAGGTCACCGACACGTGGCACACCTGTGTTCAACGACTTATGCGTTACGAGACCACACAGCAGTGGTGGTTGCTGTGCGCCAAACCGGCCATCCGACGCACATTGACATACTATGGCAGAGCCAAAGCCAGGTGGAATCACCATACAACTGATTTCTGCTATAGCGCTCTACTTGAACTCACGGATCAACCTCAATCACCGGATCGTCTAAAAGAAGCTCAACGCATCAAGGCAAAGATTTTAACCTTGACCAGATGCCGTCTAGAGGGAGCTATTGTACGAGCACGCAGCCAAGATAGGATTAACGGTGAAGAACCTTCTATACATCATATTATTCAAAATGTTCGTCGACGCCGACAGGCTTTAATGACAACTTTAGACTTACCTGATGGACGACGACTGACTTCGCAAGCTACCATTGCGGATGTATTCACAACGCACTATAGACTTTTCTATCAAGAAGTACCTGCCGGTGCAGAGGCCACTGCTGAGGTTGCCCAGGAGACACTCTGTACTCTAAACGCAGCAGCTGCAACCTTCCTGACTTCTGAAGTGACCACCGACGATGTCCAAGGCGCTGTGGCCAAAGGGTCTCTGAATCGATCTCCCGGCCCGGATGGTTTACCTCTCGAATTTTACAGAACCTTCCAAGATTTGATGATGCCACGATGGAGGGACATGTACTGGGAACCTTTGACCAGCGCGGCGAACCCGCCACCAATGTTCAAGGAAAGCTTACATCTACCAGTCCCGAAACCCGCAGGAGGAACACGACTCGACAGTTATCGGCCGATCACGTTACTCAATTCTGACTTCAAGATTTTCACACGCCTTCTAGCAGTGCGACTCAAACATGTCTTACGAGACATTGTTTCCCACGAACAAACATCTTTAGGCGGCGATCATAATATACAGACAGCCCTCAGTGAATATCGAGATGTGATCGCTGTGGCAACACACTCGCGACTGCCAGGCGCTTTAATCTCCATCGACTTCAAACAAGCGTTTGACCGCGTCAATCATGCATTCCTCAACGCAGTAATGAACCGAATGGCAATTCCCCCGACGTTCACGCAAGTGATTATGCGGCTCCTTCGTGGAGCAACGTCCAGACTTCTCGTCAACGGCAGACTTACAGAACCTATACGGATTGAACGCTCAGTACGGCAGGGTTGCCTCTTGTCGACGGTGCTTTATGCCATTGCGATGGAACCACTCATTTGCGGATTACGGCGACGTTTGACAGGTATTCCACTCCGGGATCATATGTTCCGCTGCCGAGCTTACGCGGACGACTTGGCCTTCGTCGTACGTTCGGCGGCCGACGTACAAGCTGCGATGCAGTGGATTACCCGTTACAGTGCAGGGGCAGGGAGCGCTATGAACGTGGCAAAATCATGCGCCATGAAGATCGGCCGCGGCCTTCCCGCAGTCAGCGTAGTCCCATTTCAACTGGTGGACACCCTTCGCTGTCTCGGGTTGGTGTACACGCGAGACATTCGCCGCACCTCGGCGATCAATTTTCGGGAGCTGCTGCAACGCATCCGGGCCAACATACAAAATCACATACTATGCCCGCTGAATATGTGCCAGAGAGTCACCTTCGTCAATACCCATCTGGCAGCCCGGATACCCCGTATAGCGCAGATTCTGCCCATCACTGCGACAATGGCGGCCAGAATACAGGCGGCTTTCGGCTATTTCATTTGTTCTGGACACATCTTCAAAGTCCAGTATGAAGCTCTCACCTTACCGAAGCGGGATGGTGGCCTCGATCTGGTTAATGTGAGAGCCAGGACTACGGCACTTTACACCAATACTACGCTCCGGTTATGGAAAAGCCTAAATGCTAGTTTTACGGGAATGTTGACCACCGAGCTCGCACCTGTTTCGCGACGCCCACCGACGTCTTTGGCACACATCCCACCTCCGATGTCACATATCGGCCGTTTCTTTTTGGAGTACAGCTACATATGCACCGAGCTCCCCAGGACCAGGAAGACGACCACCCGCGACATCTACCGCCTTCTCCGAAAGTCTCTACCCCGCAAACCCCGTCGAAACACGTCACCCCCAGGTTTCATGGCCTACAGTTTGGAAAACGATCCACCAACCATATCACACCACTGAACCACATCTTTGTGGTACCTTCTCGTCAACGGCAAGTATACTACAAGACAGAAACTGCATCGCATCGCACTGGTGGACTCACCCCTGTGCCTCAAGTGCAATGTCGAAGATACAGATTTACATCGTTTTGAGTGTGGGCCAGCAGCAGCTGTCTGGACCCTCGCACAGAAGATTGTGGCTCTCTACCTCCGAGTACCACCACACCACGTTTCTCCTACCATGATGATATATCCCGACACGACCTACTTTCTATCGGCTAAGTGGCACGCGATCACATGGATCAGTGGCATGGCTGTCAACTACCTCTTCCGGGACGACATCGTCGATCCGGCGGACTTTTGGACACGCCTCCAAGTACATCACCACACCCTTCGCTGACATCGACACTATCAGGCCACTTTCGCGAACTATTTACAGAGTATTTTCACCAACCGCCTCAAAGCTGGAATCTCAACGAACCGTGCCAGCCAAGACTGGACGATCCCACGATCCCCTTCAATGGTCAATGATAGAATGCGTTTTGTTCTGATGGCGCGCCAAAGTGGAGCATGGCGCGGAAAGTATTCCTATTTTATTTCACTTCTCTTTTCTCCTCCTCCTCTACGTTTTTTTCTCCTTACACCTGTTTATCCTCTTCACACATAGCTCTCTATCTGCAGCCTATTTGTTTTCATTCTCCTGTGCTCCCCCCCCCCCAAAAAAAAGTAAGTTGCTGCTGATGGTGAGACTGTATACTCATTTATATTAACGGAAAAAAATAAAAATAAAAAAAGAAGGCCCTTGCGGAACTATAGCTACCTTTTATGTTTTCCGTTTTCAAAGGATATTGTGTTATTTTATGAAGAACGTCGTCTTTTATTTTCATACACAAGAGGTTGAAAAAAAACAAAAAAAAGAAAAGAAAACAAAAAAAAGTTGGTAGAGCACTTGCCCGCGAAAGGCAAGGGTCCCGAGTTCGAGTCTCGGTCGTGCACAAATAAAATAAAAAAAATAAAAAAACAAAAAAAAGAAAAAACAAAAAGAAAAAAACGGTTAAGGCGACAGCTTGCCTAAAGTGGGAAATTCGAGTTCGAGCCCCGGTCCAGCAAAAATTTACGTTATCATTATTCCCTTATACAGCTAACAGTTGTTCGTATTCGTAACCTCGAAAAAATTTCATTTACACGTTGAAGTTGGCTGTAAGGGTATCATCCGAATTATCGGAAGAACATACAATGCTCTCCCAGGTGCACGCCCTGGAGGTGATGGAAAAGCATGTCGATAATTTGTTAACCACCAAGGGCGCACAAACCTTCGGTTTCTTTTGATCGTCAGGTGGAGTTCGTTGCACAATGTGAAATCTTGTAAAGACCTGTACCGACTACTTAGGCTAGAAAGATGTAATGAAGCTTCATCACTAATAATATGTAGCGTCGGGTAAAGGGCGGTATCTATAGCCTTTTTAACCAAATCTTCGCCATATTCTTTCCTTTGGCAGTATCTAAGTGTTTTCAACTAAATCCTCGCCATATCCTTTCCTTTAACAGATGAAAGTAGCCCCAGAGGATATGAAAAGCTGTAGGTTAAAGACTTACGTAGAAAAATGCAAGGATGGACATTTAACCCGCTTCCGGAATTAGAATACAGCGGTTACGGTTACACTTTGATTTAGGTACACCGGCATTGGATCGTCATTTTACTATCAACTTCCGACCTTTACTCTTTGCCAGAATACTAGAGTTTGAGAATTGCTCATGAAAAATCTCACCACTGTTCTTAAATGAACCAGTAATGATGCTAACTTCAACTATATTATACACACCCTCTCATTTACATAATTCGGCATAATTTACTTGAATGATCCATAGAACGACGAAGTGACGCAACGCTTTCAAGCAACAATTCAAGTGGCGACAATTAACTACCATTGTCATGTGATCGCAAGACCGGGCAAGAGGGTGACAGGAAAATCGCACTGTCTTGCTTGCGGAGAGGGGCTGGCTACATATCTTGGACATATTGTATGTATGGATTGTTATTCCCAAGTCTTAATTTTTCATTTGTTTACAGTAAGATATAGAACATAGATTTGGTACTAATTGATAGGATCAGTGCGAAAGTGTTACGAAAATTCTCCGTCGGTGTCGACAGATTCTTTCCATGGAATAAGACGTTCTTTTCCTAAATAATGTTCAGCAAGTTTGAAGAGTCAGATATGTGAAGACTGTATAACGATTCTGTTTCCAGCAAACCACATTTCGCGTGACGACCGTAATGAAGAGATAGGAAAGATTAAGGTCTGTGCAGATGGATGGAAACAAATGATTGTTCCCTTGACTCATTTACGACTTTGACAGGTTAAGGAATAGCTAGCAGCCGGCCGCAGTGGCAGAGCGGTTCTAGGCGCTTCAGTCTGGAACCGCGCGACCGTTACGGCCGCAGGTTCGAATCCTGCCTCGGGCATGGATGTGTGTGATGTCCTTAGGTTAGTTAGGTTTAAGTAGTTCTAAGTTCTAGTGGACTGATGACCTCAGCTGCTAAGTCCCATAATGCTCAGAACCATTTGGACCATTTGGATTTGAATAGCTAGCAATGGCACGTAGCACCCTCCACCATCCCCTGCACAGTGGCTTGCGGAGTATGTATGTAGATGTAGGTGCCTGATTTTGTACGAAGGTGATATATTCTTAAAACAAACTGGATGATATGACAATTTGTATCGAGTAGTTTTCTTCGTAAATAACAGTGTCATCTGCGGAAAGATGAAGCTGGAAACTATTGACTTGGTCCTTGTAACAAATAACGCTAATCGTAATGGTCATATTACACTCCATCAGGGAACTTAAGATATTATTTATGTATCCGCAGATGATTCTCCATCTAGGGTACCAGGTTAAGGAGTGAGTGTCAAAACATTTTCATTCCACTCGAAAATCTGTTTAGATATCGGCTATGAAAACATTTCCTGTGGAAGATATCCGTCTGGTACTGGATTAAAGCTTTTTCTAGAAAATTATCACCGAATGACTTGCTTATCTGCCTGTATGGTATGTAGGATGTCGTTATGAAGAACGTTGGTTTCAAAGAAGAAGGTAATTTTGTTCAAGGTAAATCATCAGGTTTGAACTCAGAATATGGTCTAGAATACTGCTACAAATAAAAGAAGGCTTGCTTTTAAAATTCCGATACATCACTTTCGACAGCGTCACGGTACATATATATTTTTTTATTGTTGATTTCAACACCTTGTACAAAGGTGGGCTGTCAGCAGCATAATACGCTGCTCTTCAGCCGAGAGTGATACAATATAAAACATAATGGAGGTACAGATGATACAAGACAAATGGCGGGTAAAAAACGGTAGACACTGAAAAACAATATATACGAAGCCGTTCACGCTGGACAAGAAAAAACACTAAAACCTGTTGACACGGTGCACATAACACGGACGACTGCGACGGCAGAGGTGAACAGTGGTGGCGTGATGGCGAAAGAATACTAAATACAAAACGAAGGCACACACACGAGACACTGATGGCGATGATCTCCAGCGCGCGAATGTTCACTGAGCGTGTACGAGTCCGGGGACCTGCCAAGGGAGGATGAGGGGGGAGGGAGAGGGAGAGGGGAGAGCAGAGATGACAAGGGCAGGGGAGATAGGGGGAGGAAGGAAGGGAGGAAAGGGGAGGGGAAGCCCGGGGGAAGAGGGGTGGAGGAGGGGGGATGGGGGGAAAAGGAGAGAGAAGGGAGGGAGGGTGCCCAAAGGAAAATCACAGGAAGTGGGAGGGGAGGATTAAAGTTGATAGGAGGGGTAGATGGAGGGGTGGAGGGCATCATCAGGGAGGGGGAGCTGGCAGAAGCCACCTTGGGAGAGGGTAAGAAAGGTGGAAAGATGGAGACCAGGTGGGACGTGGGAATACAGGCGTGGCAGCGGGCGCTGGTGGGAGAGGATTGGGGAGACAAGCGGGTGAGGAGGATCTAGTTTTCGGGAGGTGTAGAGGATCCGTATCCGTTCAAAGAAAAGGAGGAGGTGGGGGAATGGAATTAGGTCGTACCGGATCTGCATGGGGGAGGGGAGACGGATGCGATATGCGAGGTGGAGAGCATGGCGTTCGAGGATCTTAAGGCATTTATAAAATGTAGGGGGGGGGCGGAGATCCAGGCCAGATGGGTGTAACAGAGGATAGGGCGGATGAGGGATTTATAGGTATGGAGTATGGTGGAGGAGTCCAGACCCCACGTACGGCCAGAAAGGAGCTTGAGTCACGGTACATATTTCTCTCACACATATATCTGGAGTGACGACCACGTTTTCATCGTGAATGAAACAGTTTTTGACCTAATAATCTCCGACAATAGATACTATAAATTTATTGTGCCATGAGCAAAACAGTTTCTTATACAGGGTGGTCCATTGATAGTGACTGGGCCAAATATCTCACGAAATAAGCATCAAACGAAAAAACTACAAATAACGAAAATCGTCTAACTTAAAGGGGGAAACCAGATGGCGCTATGGTTCGCCCGATAGATGACGCTGCCATAGGTCAAATGGATATCAACTGCGTTTTTTAAGTAGGAACCCCCATTTTCATTACATATTCGTGTAGTACGTAAAGAAATATGAACATTTTAATTGGACCACTTTTTTCGCTTTGTGATAGATGGCGCTGTAATAGTGAGAAAAATATAACTAAGTGGTATCACGTGACATTCCGCCAGTGCGGACGGTATTTGTGTCGTGATACATTACCCTTGTTAAAATGGACCGTTTACCAATTGCGGAAAAGGTGGATATCGTGTTGATGTATGGCTATTGTGATCAAAATGCCCAACGGGCGTGTGCTATGTATGCTGCTCGGTATCCTGGACATCATCCAAATGTCCGGACCGTTCGCCGAATAGTTACGTCAGGAAGTGTTCAGCCACATGTGAATCATCAACCTGAATTAATGATGATGCCCAAGGAGGCGTTTTAGCTGCTGTCACGGCTAATCCGCACATCAGTAGCAGACAAACTGCGCGAGAATCGAGAATCTCAAAAACGTCGGTGTTGGGAATGCTACATCAACATCGATTGCACCCGTACCATATTTCTATGCACCAGGAATTGCATGGCGACGACTTTGAACGCCGAGTACAGTTTTGCCACTGGGCACAAGAGAAATTACGGGACGATGACAGGTTCTTTGCACGCGTGCTATTTAGCGACGAAGCATAATTCACCAACAGCGGTAACGGAAACCGGCATGATATCCACTATCGGGCAACGAAAATCGACGATGGCTGCGACAAGTGGAACATCAGCGACCTTGGCGTGTTAATGTATGGTGCGGCATTGTGGGAGGAAGGATAATTGGCCCCCAGTTTATCGATGGCAATCTAAATGGTGCAATGTATGCTGATTTCCTACGCCATGTTCTACCGATGTTACTATAAGATGTTTCACTGTGTAACAGAATGGCGATGTACTTCCAACATGATGGATATCCGGCACATAGCTCGCTTGCGGTTGAGCGGTATTGAATAGCAATTTCATGACAGGTGGATTGGTCGTCGAAGCACCATAGCATGGCCCGCACGTTCACCGCATATGACGTCCCCGGATTTCTTTCTGTGGGGAAAGCTGAAGGATATTTGCTATCATGATCCACCGACAACGCCTGGCAAAATGCGTCAGCGCATTGTCAATGCATGTGCGAACATTACGGAAGGCGAATTACTCGCTGTTGAGAGGAATGTCGTTACACGTATTGCCAAATGCATTGAGGTTGATGGACATCATTTTGAGCATATATTGCATTAATGTGGTATTTACAGGTAATCACGCTGTAACAGCATGCGTTCTCAGAAAGGATAAGTTTACAAAGGTACATGTATCACATTGGAACAACCGAAATAAAATGTTGAAACGTACCTACGTTCTATATTTTAATTTAAAAAACTGTTCGTCTAAAATTGTGAGCCATATATTTGTCACTATTACAGCGCCATCAATCACAAAGCGAAAAAAGTTATCCATCTAAAACATTCATATTTCATTACGTTCGATACGAATATGTAATAAAAAATGGGTGTTCCTATTTAAAAAAACGCAGTTGATATCCGTTTGACCTATGACAGCGCCATCTCGCGGGCCAACCATAGCGCCATCTGTTTTCCCCCTTGAAGCTAGACAAGTTTCGTTCTTTGTAGTTTTTTCGTTTGACGCTTATTTCGTGAGATATTTGGCCCTGTCACGATCATTGAACCACCCTTTATGTTCATTCGTAAATGTTACGGTGACTTGCTATTAAGGTGTATAGTTTTACATATTCTTCCTAGGGAGGATCACATCCATGAATTTATGGAATAAATGCGTCAATGTTCCACTCGTGCTATGAGGCCTAAGGAAATATAGGCCAACGGGGAAGATGTCGTCTTAATGCAGTAGATATTTTTGTTGAAGCGGTCAGATTGTAATGAACTCAATTCCAAACCGAAGTCTATTCTCATGCGATATTTTACTTGTAGTTCGGCAAAAGAATACAAGTAGTCCACTGATTATGGTGAAACACCACTAATGCACTTACAAACATGTCAGTCACTCTACATGCGAAACTTCCACGATTGGAACAGGTTGGGTGTGTGTATGTAGGTGAGGCAGTGGGGGGGGGGGGGGCACGTGAGGATATGCTTAAGAATAACGTTATGGGAGAAGAAACAAGGAAGAATTCGTAAGAATGGGGAGAGTTAGTGAGACAAGGAGTGTGTGTGTGTTTGTGTATGTGTGTGTATGTGAGAGAAAGAGAGAGAGAGAGAGAGACATACCGGAAATATGGGCATCACGAAACGTCGATCTGTGTCACAGTGTCTCAGCCACTCGTCGAGCAGAGAATGTGACGCCGTGTGCGTGGTCAATAAAGTCATAGTTCACTTTTTGCCGGCACCCTTTCACGTCACGCGCCGCATCGCCTGGTGACGACACGAGCATGCCATATAGACGCTAATGAGCTCGTTAAAATGTATCTAATGACGTAATTAACAAGAAGTCAATACGTGCGTGTAACAAGCGGCCACAAGTCAGTGTTACTGAGATTTATGTCGCTGTTAGCCTGCAGGCAAAACCAGGGGTAGCACAAAGAAGTTTTATGCGGTCTGCACGCTTATTTACGGCGTCTCGGTTTTTGCTCTCGTGCCACGTGTCACAGTTTGACGATCGCGCCCGTCTGTCTCCGATAGACTCTTGCGCTAACGACCTCGTTAAAATTTTGTGTGATGAAATAGTCGCGAGCGAAATTCAATTAGTGACATGTTCAATTGGCTTTTGGCGTGAGTACTCAGTTCAGCCTAATGAAGTGTCCATCGCTCTGTGTTTGTACTTTCAACTCAAATGCTCTGGGCAGAGGCGTGACGCAGCCGTAGATTATCGTTTGTCCAGTGTCTCACAGCTGAGGACAAAACATTTCTATCATGCCGGTTGCATCAGGTGACGACGAATTAAAGCATATAATAGGTACGAGTGGCATCTGTGGGACTATCAGTACACTTTCATATCAATAGTATCTCGACACCCGTATATACACTCCTGGAAATGGAAAAAAGAACACATTGACACCGGTGTGTCAGACCCACCATACTTGCTCCGGATACTGCGAGAGGGCTGTACAAGCAATGATCACACGCACGGCACAGCGGACACACCAGGAACCGCGGTGTTGGCCGTCGAATGGCGCTAGCTGCGCAGCATTTGTGCACCGCCGCCGTCAGTGTAAGCCAGTTTGCCATGGCATACGGAGCTCCATCGCAGTCTTTAACACTGGTAGCAAGCCGCGACAGCGTGGACGTGAACCGTATGTGCAGTTGACGGACTTTGAGCGAGGGCGTATAGTGGGCATGCGGGAGGCCGGGTGGACGTACCGCCGTATTGCTCAACACGTGGGGCGTGAGGTCTCCACAGTACATCGATGTTGTCGCCAGTGGTCGGCGGAAGGTGCACGTGCCCGTCGACCTGCGACCGGACCGCAGCGACGCACCGATGCACGCCAAGACCGTAGGATCCTACGCAGTGCCGTAGGGGACCGCACCGCCACTTCCCAGCAAATTAGGGACACTGTTGCTCCTGGGGTATCGGCGAGGACCATTCGCAACCGTCTCCATGAAGCTGGGCTACGGTCCCGCACACCGTTAGGCCGTCTTCCGCTCACGCCCCAACATCGTGCAGCCCGCCTCCAGTGGTGTCGCGACAGGCGTGAATGGAGGGACGAATGGAGACGTGTCGTCTTCAGCGATGAGAGTCGCTTCTGCCTTGGTTCCAATGATGGTCGTATGCGTGTTTGGCGCCGTGCAGGTGAGCGCCACAATCAGGACTGCATACGACCGAGGCACGCAGGGCCAACACCCGGCATCATGGTGTGGGGAGCGATCTCCTACACTGGCCGTACACCACTGGTGATCGTCGAGGGGACACTGAATAGTGCACGGTACATCCAAACCGTCATCGAACCCATCGTTCTACCATTCCTAGACCGGCAAGGGAACTTGCTGTTCCAACAGGACAATGCACGTCCGCATGTATCCCGTGCCACCCAATGTGCTCTAGAAGGTGTAAGTCAACTACCCTGGCCAGCAAGATCTCCGGATCTGTCCCCCATTGAGCATGTTTGGGACTGGATGAAGCGTCGTCTCACGCGGTCTGCACGTCCAGCACGAACGCTGGTCCAACTGAGGCGCCAGGTGGAAATGGCATGGCAAGCCGTTCCACAGGACTACATCCAGCATCTCTACGATCGTCTCCATGGGAGAATAGCAGCCTGCATTGCTGCGAAAGGTGGATATACACTGTACTAGTGCCGTCATTGTGCATGCTCTGTTGCCTGTGTCTATGTGCCTGTGGTTCTGTCAGTGTGATCATGTGATGTATCTGACCCCAGGAATGTGTCAATAAAGTTTCCCCTTCCTGGGACAATGAATTCACGGTGTTCTTATTTCAATTTCCAGGAGTGTAATACGGAACTGACAACTAGACATCACGACAGGCGTACCAACCAGTTTAAAAGGCGTCCGGGAGTATTGTGTTAGAAACAGAGAAGCAGTGAGTGACAGTGGTATGGCTCGGTCAGTAGAGCTTAGTGACTTCGGGGGTGGACACGACATTGAAAGCCACATGAGTAACAAATCCATCAGTGACATTTCAACCCTTCTAAAGCTGCTCAGATCGAATGCTGGTGGTATGATTTTGAAACAAACTTGGAGCGAGAACCACAACTTAAGCAAGATCAGGCAGACCTCATAAACGAGGCCTGTTCAAAAAATTTCGAAACATTCGTACTCTGGCGCCAGTGGTATGTTGGAACGAAATGCGGTTGGCATCTCTGCACACGCCAGTGCTTAAAGCGTAACTGCCGGAATTTTCATTGTTATATGTCTGTTATTTATTGTTCAGAACTGTGTTGAGTAGAACGTTGTGTCGCACACTTTGGGAATTTCGAGATCGCAGAGTTAGAGAATCAACGCGTCTGAATTAAATTTTGCGTGAAACTCAAGAAAATCTTTACTCAGACACACCAAATGATCAAGGAAGCCTACGGTGGTGGTGCTTAGGCAGTAATCGGTGTTGCAAGTGAGTCACGCGGTGTAAAAATGGCAGGACGGAAGTTAAAGATGACCCTCGTTTTTTCGACGTCTACCGACGACGCTCATGTCAGGAACGTCAACGAAATTGCGCGTTCCAATCGAAAACTGACTGCTCGAGAGATTGCAGAAGAATGTGACATTTCAGTTGGATCATGTTATGAAATGTTGACACAGCACCTTGTAATACATCGTGTTGCCGCCAAGTTCGTCCCACTATTCATAAGTCAAGACCAGAAGACGTTCGCCTCATAATCTGTTAAGAGCTTTCGGATCGCTAAAATGACAACGAGATGTTGCTTAAGAGAATCATAACTGGCGATGAGACGTGGTCTACGGCTATGATGTTGAGACCAAGATTCAATCTTCACAAAGGGTAGGGAAACGCTCTCCAAGACCAAAATAAGGTCATCAGGTCAGGTCAAATGTCAAAGCGATGCTGATAGATTTCTTTGAAGGATTAGTTCCTCATGAATTCTTGCCACAGGAACAAAGTGTTAATCGATGGTACGATCATTACGTATTGTGAAGCCTGCGGGAAAATGTGAGGAGGAAACGGCCTGAAATGTCACGATACAATTCACGGCTCTTGCATCTCGATAACGCACCCGCACATTCATCCCTGTTGGTGCGTGACTGTTGCACAAGAAACGAAATCACTGTGCTGCCTCATCCTCCGTGATCTCCAGACCTGGCCCCTTGGGACTTTGTTGTTTCCAGAGTTGAAAAGCTGTTGAGAGAACCAAGATTTGGAACGATAGATGAGATAAAAGAAAATTCCGAGTCGGCGCATCGTGCGATCCAGCAAGATGTGTATCAAGACTACTTCTGGAAGTGGAAACGGCGTTGGGATCGGTCTATCAATTGTAGAGGAGGGTACTTAGGAGACCATGCACAATAACTGAAAGATAAGAGTAGAAAAATTTTGTGGACAAAGTTTCGAAATTTTTTCGAATAGACCTCGAACTGACAGATGCGGACCATCGAGCGTCGCGGGGGATGGCTGTATTAAAATCGCATGAAATTAGCGAAAGGAATCACTCGTGACTTCCAGACTGTTCTCAGCAGTCCAGCTACCACCAGTGACTGTGCGTAAGGAGTTAAAAATAATGAGATGCAACTGTCGAAAAGCTCCTCATAAGCCAGACATATGTGTAGTCAGTACTAAAGTACGCTTGAGGGGGTGTAAAGTGCGACGCCACTGGACAGTGCACGACTGGAAACGAGTGATTTGGAACGCTGAATCACGCTGTAGCCTGTGACACTGCGATCGAAGTGTGTGGGTTTGGTGAATGGGTGGACAACATTATCTGTTACCTTGTGCTGTGCCAAAAGTACGCAGAAGGTGATGTTGCGGTACGAGCGTGTTTTTCGTGGTTAAGGTGTGGTCTCCTTTTTGCACTTAAAAAAACACTAAAGATGAAAGGTATGAAGATATTTTACAGCATTGTGTCTTCCGTTCAGAGATGATGAATACTTTTGCACTAACGAAAAAGTATCGCAACACCGAAAAATAATTATTCTACACTAACGAAATTTCAGCAATATATTTATCTAGGTAACACATTTAATTAATTAACATTGCAAGATCATAGGTTAATGTAAGCGCGAGATAAGCCATTGCAAATGTGAAATGCTGGTACATTACTAACTGGTGTAACCGCCAGAGTGTTGAAAGAAAGCATGCAAACATTCATGTATTTTGTTACACAGGTGCCAGATGGTAGTTTATGGGATGGAGTTCGATGCCTGTGCACTTGGTCGATGGTTAGAGGGACGGTTAAAGCTGATTTTGGATGACACTGGGGTTGTCGTCCAATGATGCCCCATATGTGCTCGATTGCGACAGATCTGTTGATCGACCAGGCCATGCTACAGAGCATGTTGGGTACAACAGCGGTATGTGGGCGAGTGTTATGATGTTGAAAAACACCACCTCGAATTCTGTTCATGTAACAAGTCGAATCTCCAGGCTGGCGTACAAATTTGCAGTCAGGGTGCGTACGATAGCTACGGTAGTGCTCCTACTGTCATACGAAATTGTACTCCAGACTACAACTCCAGGTGCAGGTGCAGTGTGTCTACCACACAGCCTTCTTGGTCGCACGCTCTCAACTGGCCTCCTTCAAACCAACATACGGGCATCACTGAACCGAGGCAGAACCAGCTTTCATCACAAAACACAACACACCTCCACCTTACCTCCAATAAGCTCTCACTTAACACTACTGAAGTCACAAATGGCAACGGTTTGAGATCAGTGGAACATACGCTATAGGGCGTTTGGCTCAGAGCGGCCCTTGAAGTAACCAATTTGTAACAATTCATTGTGTCACTGTGGTGCCAACTGCTGGTCAAATTGCTGCTGAAGATGTAGTGCGATGCACCAGAGCCGTACACCGAACACGACGGTCTCCCCTCTCTGTAGTGTCACGTAACCGTCCGGAGTCCTGTCTTCCTGCCACCGTACGTTCTCGTGACCACCGCTGCCAGCAGTCATGTAAATGGCTACGTTCCTGACAAGCCTCTTCAACATCGCAGAAGGAATATCCAGCTTCTGGTAGCTCTATTACACGACTTGGTTGAAACTCAGTGAGGTGTTGATATGCATCCTCATAGTCCCGATACTAGCGCCTCTCTTATGCGGCTAGTGTGAAAATGTCTGTGTCTCACAAACAACTCCTTCTCACTTATACATGAGAAGAAGCTCTGCCGCACTCTCTCAAAGATCCCTGAGTTGTACTAGGAGATACGCAGCTTGGACCGTAGCAATCAGGTCTTCATACATTTCTATGGGGTTTTCATAGACCATTGTCTTGTCAAAGCTTCAGAAGTGTGAGAACCGGCGATGGTGCCGGCTACGGGACATGACCTTCCTTTTCAATCCAAAGATGGGGGTACGTGTTGTTCAGGTGCTCTCAGACATCAACATCAAAGGGGGGTGTTGCATCGTCGTGTTGAAATCACATTCTTGTGTCGACAATAAGGGGTACAGTGCCAATAACTGTGGCAGGAAATCTCGCAGGAATAGCAGATAGCATGGTCCAGTCAAAGAGGGTAGCAGTAAATAAGTTCAAAATGGTTCAAATGGCTCTAAGCACTATGGGACTTAACATCTGAGGTCATCAGTCCCCTAGACTTAAACCTAACGAACATAAGGACATCTCACACATTCATGCCCGAGGCAGGATTCGAATCTGCGACCGTAGCAGCAGCGCGGTTCCGGACTGAAGCGCCTAGAACCGGTCGGCCGCAGCAAATAAGTAGTTTTGGACAATGCCCGTCCCTGCAATGAGAGGGAACTGCTACTGGTGGCCACTAATATGGGTGGTTAGGGGTTGACTCTTTCCAGACATGGCTGTTGTGACTGTTGAGAACACCATCACGGGTCAACGCAGTCTCATCCGTGGAAAATAGAAACTGTACAAAGTTTGGCACTATGGCACTGCTATGGATAATCAATTGACAGAAGCGAACGTGGGGCTCAAAAACCGTTGGTCCCTGTGCTTCCACACATTCTTTATAATAAGGGCGTAATAGCTATTTCATCAATTTCTCCAGACTGTATGCTTCACAGTGTGCATTTTGCGGGTAAGTTGATGGGTGCTTATTGGTGGGTAGTTGGCCGAAGTCTGGTGTTAGGACATGCTTTTGCCGTGAACCGTGGCCGGCTGTCTGTGGCGCGAATGACACCGTCTCTCTTAAATGGGTGTTCACGGAGTAAACTTCTTCCAGTTAGGATGACATCTGTTGAGAAAGCATTCTCTGTACATTCGTGCTGCTTTACGGGCACTGTGGCCCGCCGCATCATGTATTAAACGCACGTCTGCCACCTGTCGCGAGAAGTAACGTTCCATTTTTGACTAAGCGTCATGGAATGCAGACCTACCACATCTCATCGTGGACGCATCACAAGGTGTGTGATGCAATGAGCATCTGAAACTGGGGATAGTGGTGTGCGTGCTCTACAGGTTAGCGCCGGTGCAATGCATGCTGTCGTCACATGACACACACACTATGAGCTAAGACTGAAAGACTTCAAATTGTCGTGGCTTGTCCCCTTACAGCATTTGCACTGGTACAGCTTTTTCTCGTTCATTTCCCGAGTGCAGTCGGCCAGTTAAGACCATTGGAGTAGTGAAATCTGGGACGAGAGCTTTTTACTTTCTGTAGACAGAATCTAGCGAACTTTATTAGGTGTCGGACGATGTGTAGTGGCACAGCTACCTGAGAGACAAGAGCGGAGTACGGCTCGCTTGCCATACCTCAAGAGCCTGCCGTTGTGGCAGAGCGGTTCTAGACGCTTCAGTGTGGAACCGCGCTACCGCTACGGTCGCAGGTTCGAATCCTGCCTCAGGCATGGATGTGTGTGATGTCCTTAGGTTAATTAGGTTTAAGTAGTTCTAAATTCTAGGGGACCGATGACCTCAGAAGTTACGTCCCATAGTGCTCAGAGCCATTTGGAACATACCTCAGGAGATGTGCGGCGTTTTGCCTTTTGTACTGGGGCGAGCAAAGTGTCTGCGACATGGGCAGCGTCGGAGCCGACGTCTCGCAAATAGTGCACTAGGGCCCGCCGGTCGCCTACCAGTCCACTCCCGATGGCTGCGTTGTCTGCGTAGATTCGGAGAATTTTAACTACTGCGTCCACAGGGGGTCGATAATATGGCACCCATGCAGACTACTACCGTCTACGTCTACTACATTTATACTCCGCAAGCCACCCAGCGGTGTGTGGCGGAGGGCACTTTACGTGCCACTGTCATTACCTCCCTTTTCTGTTCCAGTCGCGTATGGTTCGCGGAAAGAACGACTGTCTGAAAGCCTCCGTGCGCGCTCGAATCTCTCTAATTTTACATTCGTGATCTCCTCGGGAGGTATAAGTAGCAGGAAGCAATATAATCCAGAAACGCACCCTCTCGAAACCTGGCGAGCAAGCTACACCGCGATGCAGAGCGCCACTCTTGCAGAGTCTGACACTTGAGTTTTCTAATCATCTCCGTAACGCTATCACGGTTACCAAATAACCCTGTGACGAAACGCGCCGCTCTTCTTTGGATCTTCTCTATCTCTTCCGTCAACCCGATCTGGTACGGATCCCACACTGATGAGCAATACTCAAGTATAGGTCGAACGAGTGTTTTCTAAGCCACCTCCTTTGTTGATGGACTACATTTTCTAAGGACTCTCCCAATGAATCTCAACCTGGTACCCGCCTTACCAACATATAATTTTGTATGATCATTCCACTTCAAATCGTTCCGCACGCATACTCCCAGATATTTTACAGAAGTAACTGCTACCAGTGTTTGTTCCGCTATCATATAATCATACAATAAAGGATCCTTCTTTCTATGTATTCGCAATACATTACATTTGTCTATGTTAAGGGTCAGTTGCCACTCCCTGCACCAAGTGCCTATCCGCTGCAGATCTTCCTGCATTTCGCTACAATTTTCTAATGCTGCAACTTCTCTGTATACTACAGCATCATCCGCGAAAAGCCGCATGGAACTGCCGACACTATCTACTAGGTCATTTACATATATTGTGAAAAGCAATGGTTCCATAACACTCCCCTGTGGCACGCCAGAGGTTACTTTAACGTCTGTAGACGTCTCTCCATTGATAACAACATGCTGTGTTCTGTTTGCTAAAAACTCTTCAATCCAGCCACACAGGTGGTCTGATATTTCGAGGGCTCTTACTTTGTTTATCAGGCGACAGTGCGGAACTGTCTCGAATGCCTTCCGGAAGTTAAGGAAAGTAGCATCTACCTGGGAACCTGTATCTAATATTTTCTGGGTCTCATGAACAAATAAAGCGAGTTGGGTCTCACACGATCGCTGTTTCCGGAGTCCATGTTGATTCCTACAGAGTAGATTCTGGGTTTCCAAAAACGACATGATACGCAAGCAAAAAACATGTTCTAAAATTCTACAACAGATCGACGTCGGAGATATAGGTCTATAGCTTTGCACATCTGCTCGACGACCCTTCTTGGAGACTGGGACTACCTGTGCTCCTTTCCAATCATTTGGAACCTTCCGTTCCTCTAGAGACTTGCGGTACACGGCTGTTAGAAGGGGGGCAAGTTCTTTCGCGTACTCTGTGTAGAATCGAATTGGTATCCCGTCAGGTCCAGTGGACTTTCCTCTGTTGAGTGATTCCACTTGCTTTTCTATTCCTTGGACACTTATTTCGATGTCAGCCATTTTTTCGTTTGTACGAGGATTTAGAGAAGGAACTGCAGTGCGGTCTTCCTCTGTGAAACAGCTTTGGAAAAAGGTGTTTAGTATTTCAGCTTTACGCGTGTCATCCTCTGTTTCAATGCCATCATCATCCCGGAGTGTCTGGATATGCTGTTTCGAGCCACTTACTGATTTAACGTAAGACTAGAACTTCCTAGGATTTTCTCTCAAGTCGGTACATAGAATTTTACTTTCGAATTCACTGATCGCTTCACGCATAGCCCTCCTTACGCTAACTTTGACATCGTTTAGCTTCTGTTTGTCTGAGAGGTTTTGGCTGCGTTTACACTTGGAGTGAAGCTCTCTTTGCTTTCGCAGTAGTTTCCTAACTTTGTTGTTGAACCACGGTGGGTTTTTCCTGTCCCCCACAGTTTTACTCGGCACGTACCTGTCTAAAACGCATTTTACGATTGCCTTGAACTTTTTCCATAAACACTCAACATTGTCAGTGTCGGAACAGAAATTTTCGTTTTGATCTATTAGGTAATCTGAGATCTGCCTTCTATTACTCTTGCTAAACAGATAAACCTTACTCCCCTTTTTTATATTCCTATTAACTTCCATATTCAGGGATGCTGCAGCGGCCTTATGATCACTGATTCCCTGTTCTGCACTTACAGAGTCGAAAAGTTCGGGTCTGTTTGTTATCAGTAGGTCCAAGATGTTATCTCCACCAGTGGGATCTCTGTTTAATTGCTCGAGGTAATTTTCGGATAGTGCACTCAGTATAATGTCACTCGATGCTCTGTCCCTACCACCCGTCCTAAACATCTGAGTGTCCCAGTATATATCTCGTAAATTGAAATCTCCACCTAAGACTATAACATGCTGAGAAAGTTTATGTGAAATGTATTCCAAATTTTCTCTCAGTTGTTCTGCTACTAATGATGCTGAGTCGGAAGGTCGGTAAAAGGAGCCAATTATTAACCTACCTCGGTTGTTGAGTGTAGCCTCCACCTATTATAATTCACAGGAACTATCCACTTCTACTTCATTACAGGATAAACTACTACTAACAGCGACAAACACGCCATCACCGGTTGCATGCAATCTATCCTTTCTAAACACCGTCTGTGCCTTTGTAAAAATTTATCTCTGGCTCCAGCCAGCTTTCTGTACCTATAACGATTTCAGCTTCGATGCTTTCCATCAGCGCTTGAAGTTCCGGTACTTTACCAATGCAGCTTCGACAATTTACAATTACAATACCGATTGCAGGTTGGCCCCCGCATGTCCTGACTTTGCCCCGCACCCTTTGAGGCTGCTGCCCTTTCTGTACTTGCCCGAGGCCATCTAACCTAAAAAACCGCCCAGTCCACTCCACACAACCTCTGCTACCCAAGTAGCCGCTTGCTGCGTGTAGTGGACTCCTGACTTATCCAACGGAACCCGAAACCCCACCACCCTATGGCGCAAGTCGAGGAATCTGCAGCCCACACGGTCGCAGAACCGTCTCAGCCTCTGATTCAGACCCTCCACTCGGCTCTGTACCAAAGGTCCGCAGTCAGTCCTGTCGACGATGCTGCAGATGGTGAGCTCTGCTTTCATCCCGCTAGCGAGACTGGCAGTCTTCACCAAATCAGATAGCCGCCGGAAGCCAGAGAGGATTTCCTTCAATCCATAGCGACACACATCATTGGTGCCGACATGAGCGACCACCTGCAGATGGGTGTACCCTGTACCCTTCATGGCATGACTCCCCCCGGTATGCACAGGGGGTGCACATTGGTTTTCTTCCCCTCTCTTGCCGCCATATCCCTAAAGGGCCCCATTACGCGCCTGACGTTGGAGCTCCCAACTACCAGTAAGCCCACCCTCTGCGACCGCCCGGATCTTGCAGACTGAGGGGCAACCTCTGGAACAGGACAAGCAGCCATGTCCGGCCGAAGATCAGTATCAGCCTGAGACAGCCTGAAACCGGTTCATCAGACAAACTGGAGAGGCCTTCCGTTCAGCCTTCCGAAATGTCTTTCGCCCCCACACCTCGAGACGACCTCCCACTCTACCACAGGTGAGGGATCAGCCTCAATGTGGGCAGTATCCCGGGCAGCCACAGTCGTAGTCCGATCGGGGGATGCGTGGGACGAGCTGGCCGTCCCCGACAAACCCCATCCGGACCACCACAGTGATACTCATTGGCAACAGCCTCAAGCTGTGTGACCGACGCCAACACTGCCTGAAGCTGGGAGCGAAGGGATGCCAACTCAGCCTGCATCCGAACGCAGCAGTTGCAGTCCCTATCCGTGCTTAAAACTGTTGTGCAAAGAACGTCTGAACTAATCTACAGAGAGCACAAACAATTCGACACAAAATTAAAAAAGCTATTAAAATACAAGATTGCCTAGTAAATGCAGTAATGCTGCTACTTGCGCACTGCTGACACACTGCTCGGCGGCGGAAGGAGACTACGCGATTTTACACTATTCAGGTACTAAAACGCGATGCTAAAACTCTCAAATACTATAATACGCCCGAAATTTATGAATTAAACAATGCAAATACCAAAAACACGCAAAGAAATTAAGAATTAAACTATGTAACAAATAAGTGAGCTAAGAGTATACGACTTGCTGCTGCAGCTGCTTATCCAACGGCGGCAGGGAGCACGGCCACAAGCAGTTTCCGCGCATAGACTGAAAAACGCATTCTGATTTTTGGACCGGTATGACGTGTGTTGTCGCAAGAGGACACACTTTTTGGCGGGATCACCCGCGATAGGAGAAAAATTTGTTGTAGTGGTTTGGAGGGGACAGTAGTGGCAAAATTTAAGAATGTGACTGGTAGCTATTTCTTTGTCCTCCCTCGACTGGAAGTTTTCCTACACAGTGGGAACAAGACGCTAATCTTTCGGCGTGAAGGCGAAGTGAGGAGTTAAGAGGATTCACTTCTGGACAGATCGGTCGTGTCTCACTTCTCGAATGCCAGAGCGAAGAATGTGACTGGTAGCTATTTCTTTGTCCTCCCTCGACTGGAAGTTTTCCTACACAGTGGGAACAAGACGCTAATCTTTCGGCGTGAAGGCGAAGTGAGGAGTTAAGAGGATTCACTTCTGGACAGATCGGTCGTGTCTCACTTCTCGAATGCCAGAGCGAACGTTAGAGTTCTTCACTTTTGGTCGGTCAGAGTGAAGATGATTGCAAGAGTCACAAGTATTACTTACACGGTAGTCGGGACAGAGCCAGTCTGTTACCACTTGGTGACAGCAATAAGTATTGATTGTCATTTCGCGCTTACGGTATTTCGGTCGGGTCCCCATCCACGGTCACAGACCGCCACTGAGAGCAGGCGCAACATCATCCTCGGGCTCCGAGCTGTCGGCGCGAGGCCAGGCTTGCAAGTGGTAATGTGTTTGCATCGCTGGCGCAGAAGGGACTTGTCTAATTAGCTTGATCCCTCTCATCTTACGCTGTCGCCTTGTCACGATACACAGGCTCGGCTCGTATGTGTGATCTCTCATTCCCGATCAATATTATTGGTAATAGTCAGGAGAAACGTGTCAAGGCATACATTCACTCACCAGATCTGTAGAGCTCTATAACGTGATAATTAATCCTACTCCTGTATGCGAATTCAGTCAACGTCTCATTATCCAATTTACATTGTTCTTCTTTATATTCCATTCAATATGTGTGCCTTGTAATACTTTAGGAATTCTCGTAATAAATCACTTTGTGATACCAAAATTTTTGTATTATTTGATGTCTAAATTTCAGCTTTATTATCAGGCCCTTTTGCCAGATACAAGTGATCAGCTATTAAACTATTATAAATAGGATTATGTCAAAGGTGCAACTCTTGAACTGACCACAGACAGGACCATATCATAATATCCTGTCTGTCTATCGCATGATAGGAACTGTGGTAGTTAGAAGTGGGACTGAGTGTATTTGCCTAAATAATACGGATTTCTTTAATGAATCTGGGTGACATGCCCACCTCTCAACCCTGCCACCGTGCAAGATGTGTACACTATATATGTCTGGTGGATGGGCGTTTGTTCATCACTCGCTGCCTGTTTTAGTGTACAACAGACACCCAGAATCTTTGCGAGAATGTGACACAACCACATGCTCCATTGCAATACACTTATTGAGACTAGCGGTCGTCACTTTGAACAGGTATTTTGAGTTATACTGTTGTAAAGTGTTGTACGCTGTGTATGTCCATAACACAATAAATATACATTTCCGACCATTACTTCCCTGCCTTAGCACAATCGGTTGTGGACCCCCTATCAACGGTCTCAAATTGACCCAAAAGGATTGAGACATCCCGTATAAGTGTAGTAGAGACGAATGCGGAATCATTCCAGCGAAGAAACGGACCCGCGTAAAGGGAAATTTGTAGTAAGGACTATGGGACCAAACCGCTGAGGTCATCGGTCCCTAGGCTTACCCACTACTTAATCTAGCTTAAACTAACCTACGCCAAGGACAATACACACACCCATGCCAGAGCGAGGACTCGAACCTCCGACTGGGGGGAGATGCCCGAACCGCGACAAGACGCCTCAGACCCCGCATATAGGGAAATCCACTAACATAAGTGACTTTCTCAAAAGCGCCTGGTAACGAACATATCAGAAACGGTAAAGTTGGTCGGCTGTTCGCCAGCTGCTGTCACGAAGGGTCTTCAAACCACGAGTAGGACACCAGGTGTCAGGCGTCATCCACGCCTCACCAAAGAACAGTCCTGACCGTTCTGTGCAGCAGGGTAACAGGTGATTTGTGACAGATCTGACGATAGAGGACAATGCTGGTGCTGGCACAAACGTTCCCAAGCACACCGTTCAGCACACACTTTTGAACAGTCGCTGCGGACGACCATTTGTGTACTCTTGTTGAACCAATGACGTCGTTATTTACGATTGCAGTAGGCACGTAATCTTCGAGACTAGATCGTGGACCAATGGAAACGTGTCGCCTGCTCTGACGAGTCACGTTTCGTGTTACACTAGGTCGATTTTTCACCACTTGCGTCGTTGTCCAGGCGAACGGCTGCTGGAAACATGCACCCCACCAAATCGTAGGCGCTTGGATCCATTATTACACTATGAGGGACATTCTTTTACGCTACCATGGTACATGCGGTACTAATCGAATTTACCACGACAGCTGTGGAACTCGTGAGCTGTACTGTGGACCAACTGCATCCCTTCATCTATGATGTCTTTCCCGGTGATGTTGGGATCTTCCAGCAGCAAAACTGTCCGTTTCGCAAGGCCAGAATCGTGTTACAATCATTTGAGGAACACGACAGTGAACTCGTGGCCACCAAACTGGCCTCATCTGAAAACGTTGGAACCAATCATGGACCCAACCTAACGCCAGCGCCGCGCCCACAAATGATCTGCCATTAATTTGCGGGAATTGTGTGACCCATGGGCAGACGTGTGTGATACGACACACCTCTGGAAACATACCAAAGACCCCTCCAATCCATCCTACTTAGAATCGCTGTTATATTGCGTTCCAAAACTGGAGTAATAATCTACTAAGCGGAGTGGTGGCGTGTTTGTCGCTATTAGAAGTAATTTATATAGCAATAACATTGAAGTACATGTCTGCTGTTAGTTGTTGTGGGTAGAGATTATACTGGACAGTCGGAATAAATTAATAATTGCTTTCTTTTACTGACTCCCCGACTGATGTAGTAGTTGAAAGGTTCAAGGAAAATCTGAGTGTTATTTCGAGCAGGTATCTGATTCAAGCAATTATGCTTGGGTGTGACTTCGTTTTAAAGATGCTTCCAGCTTAGCGCGATCTTCAACTTTCAAATAGCTTCCACAACCTAACTCTGTCCCGAAATGTGGCAGAAAATCCAATGAGCGTCTGGTCATTTGTAGGGTAAACCACATGCGGCGAGTCTAAATCAATACATAATTTTACCCATTGCGTCAGTGTTTTTTTCCTTGCTGTATTACTTTCATAAAAAAATAGAACAACCCCTCTGAATCACAAATCATGATTTTGTTTCACTGTACAATGCATTTAGAGCAATGAGGTCTCATCTTAAGGTGCTTTCACAGTCTACATCAATTTTTTTCCAAATTTAGATTAATTCTGGTGAGATTGAATTAGTATCTTATAAAGAGGCACATTGGAAATATAAGTTTAAAAATCTATGACAAATCGAAAAATAAGTTACTGTTTCCAGTGATGGATATATGGTTTTGAAGTACGGCATGAGTAATCATGTTTATGTACTTTTACTACGTGGTGGCTTGCTAATGTTACTGACGGCAGTGCGATTAAAGAAAAGTTACTAAAACCTTCTCCAAAGGAGACGGAGTAAGTAATTCAGAATTCAAGTCAAGAAAAGATGCCAACATGAGTAATCAGCTAGCAAAATTCAAATGGCTCTGAGCACTATGGGACTAAACATCTCAGGTCATCAGTCCCCTAGACTTAGAACTACTTAAACCTAACTAAACTAAGGACATCACACACATCCATGCCCGAGGCAGGATTCGAACCTGCGAGCGTAGCGGTCGCGCGGTTCCAGGCTGAAGCGCCTAAAACCGCTCGGCCGCAACGGCCGGTCTCAGCTAGCAGATATTCCCGGTGTAGAGAAGCAGATTCATTCACTCAGTGAAGGCAAGTCTCCCAGTTCAGACTGTATACCAGTTAGGTTGCTTTCCGCGTATGCTAATGAGATACATCCATTTTTAACAATCATATAAAGCTCCTCGCTCGACGAAAGACCGCTCCTAATGACTAGAAAAATGCTCAAGTTACACCAGTACATTAGAAAGAAAATACAGGAATCCACTGAATTATAGACCCATACCACTGACATCTATTTGCAGTAGGAGTTGAAACTTATAATGTGTTCTAACATTACGAAATACCAGCACGGATTCAGAAAGTATTGTTCTTTTGAAACATAACTGATTCTTTATACACGAGAAGTAACGACTGCTATCGACAGGTGATTTCAAGTTGATTCCATATCCCTCGATATCTAGAAGACTCTTAACGCTGTTCATCAGAAGTGGCTTCGATCAAATTGCGTGTCTCTAGAGTATCGTCTGTTGTGCGACTGTACCTTTAATTTCTTGACATAATTGTCATCGTTTGTTGTAACTGATGGTGTTCTCCATGGAAACGATGTAGACCCTATGCTTTTCTTACTGTACATCAACGATTTAGGAGACGAAACCGCTATTTTAGCTTGTTTACAGATGACGCTGTCGTTTATCGTCTAGCAAAGACATCAGAAGATCAAAATCAATGGTAAAATGATTTAGGTAAGACATCTACAGGTGTGCGAAAAGCGGCAACTGAAACTAAAAAGCAAAGGCCTGAGATCCTCCACACGAGTACTAAAAAAATTCCGTTAAGTTTCAGTTACACGATAAATCACACGAGTTTAAAAGTTCTCACTTTAGCTGCAAACCCAGAGATTACAGTTACCAAAGGACGACAGTTTCTTTTGTACTATCGCAAAATAGGGGTGAGAGAGTCATGAATATCTTAAGGAATTTGGCTGGTAATAATTAAAACAAACACGCTGCGGAGAAATGTTTTAACGGTATTTCAATCACCAACTTTCTCTTCCGAATTCGGAAATATTTGTTGAGTCGCACTTATATACTGAGAAACATCCATTGTAAAAAGAAATACGAGAAATCGAAGTTCGTACACTCTCACATGCTATTCGAGGGTGGAACGGTCTAAAATCGCCTGAAAATCGTTCTAAAAATCCTTTACCAAACACTTACACGTGAGTTATGGAGTAGTCATGCAGATGCAGAGAGTCGTAATGTCACAGCTCATTCCGCCATACAATGGACCTGTCATGCTCATAACCGTCTGCATTATACGATGTATACGTCTGTAATAAGATAAGGAGAGCACCACCCCACTCTACATTGTTGCCAAATTTATTCAAGATGGTGAATCCAAGATGGCTTTGGTAGGTATGGCAATTTCGCAATTACATCAGGGCGGGAAGTTCAAATTTCGGCAGGAAATGGGTCAATTGGGCTACTTCCTCTAACCGAACCCCCTCCCCTCTCTCCACCCCCAGAAAATAGGAGAAGTTCAAATTCCAACAGGACAATGCAACACACCATGACTACCTCCACTAACCTAAGAAAATGGCGGGAAAATTGGTCTCTTGGGCTACCTTCACTAACCTGAGTTATCCGACCGCCACCTATTCCTAGGAATTGGCAAGAAAGCCTGTGTTGGAAAGGATGGACGCAAGTCTTTATTTAAACAATTTGAGGCAGTAGCTCCATCCAGTGTGTCCACCATGTGGTCAGGGGTCCAACTGACCTAGTGCACATTACAGCCACCAGAGGGCGCCATCATCCTTTCTATGACGTAATCCAAGATGACGGTTTTGGGAGGGGGGGGGGGGGGAAAGTGGGAACCAATAGGAACCCTTAATACTGTCACATGTTAGACTTCAGCCAGTAGGATGGCCACTTGCTAGAGCATGATAAGGAGCTGTTGTTGTCTGTACCACTCATCGATTTGTGTGATGAGGAAACGCGATCTGCTCCAAACACATCGAACGCTGCCGTTGGTCCTAAACAACACTGGAAAGAAATACGACGCGCGGAGCGCTACATCAGTCAGCAGATGACTAGAGTATTATCCATCTCGTTCTCCCCCAGACATTCGCCTTACTGGTGTGACACTATCTATCACAATATTGTATGATGACTGCGCACTATGTGTGAAATCGGGTGATAACTGTGTTTATCTAAGGCACGTCTCAGTTATGAACTTATACGATCTGGATAATGCGCTTCGTCTTGCATTGGAGAGACTGAACCGTTGGTTGCCGAGCATAGACTCTACATACAATGATGTTGTAAACTTCCCACGTGCGCATGGTGTACATCTTGAGGATTTGGAGCAGTACCTTTGTCTGCCCATGAACGCCGAGCCAACAGAGAAACAGATTAAATGTGCGTGTGAAAAACCAGAGTACTGTGAGGCATAAATTGGCTTGAGGGAGATACGCGCGGAATTTATTGCATGTCAAAAAGCATTGTTTGGGAAATACTGTACAGGTGCGAAGAAAAAGTAGATACAAAAAGAGTCTGATGACTTTCTTGAAATACTACACCCTATGTGTGATATTTACATAAATAAATAACGTATGTATATATAATCTCAAACCATTTTGGTGTTTTATTTCATACCTCTCTCATTGTAGTAAAAGTATTACGCTTACTAATATCATTATTTTTAAATGCTGCACCAGCTATTCACAAAATGAATGGTTGAGTTACTCTTCATGGGTAAAATATACATATAGTTGATTTCTCTGTGTAACCAATATAGCTCAGTCGGTTAAGCGATGGAGCTATAATGGCTACGCGTACTATTACCATCTCTTCAAATGCATCTTTCTATATACGCCAACTACTTGCAAGTACCTGGCGTAGTTAGTATCATGGCAGGGTGGGGGTGACAACAAAGTTCTGATGCCAAAAAAAATGCAAAAGAAGACTTGAGGAAGAAGAAGAACAGAATTCTCCTTCCTGATAATACACGTGCCATTATTGTAGGTCCATCGAATTGTGGCAGGACAAATGCCCTCATGACGCTGCTAACACATGTGGATGGAGTCCGATTTGAACATGTTTGTGTATTCTCAAAAACACTGTTTCAACCCAAGTATCAGTTATTACAGGAGATATTGCGCAGTGTAGTTGATGTTACATACACGACATTCGGTGAAAGCGGTGATATCCCTCCACCTGAAAAAGCAAAGCCATACACTGCCTTCATATCTGACAGTGTTGCTGTGGAAAACCAAGACCAAATTCGAAAATATGTTTAGGTCGTCATAGGGGTGCTGATGTATTTTATCAAAGCCAACCATATTTCACAATCACGAAACAGTTGGTTTGCGATAATGCAAACCTCATAATAGCATTCACTCAAGACAACCTGAATTTAAAACACTTTTACCAGTCAAAAGCGTGCTGCTCAGAGTGCAGAGTCCCAAACATGAATCTAACACATCACGCAGTTAGCAAAAATGACACATGTTCACATTGCACCGTGTAGTGGGACGCGAAATTGAAGCGTCACCCATCCACCAGTGTCAGCCCAGTTTGCAGGTGACTATAAGTGTAATTTAGTTTGTTTATATATTTTTCTTATTATTTGTAATAGATATGAGTTATCTAAAAGTTTTGTATTTTTTGTGTGTTTCATGTACGGAGAGGGCGGCGCAACGAACGGAGACAGCATCTTCGTTGCCGCGACCAGAGAGGAAATTGCTGGCCGCTATACGTCGCGGGTCGACAGCCGAGGAGCAACAGAAGATCCTGGAACCGAGTTGTTGCGTCGTGCTTCTAAAAATTAAAAAGAATGTTTTATACTCTTTTTTGTATAACAATGACGTCATAGAGATCTTAATCTTATTGAAAAGTCAGTCCGAATCTGTTAAGCCTGAGGTTCAGAACGTCTGTATATAGAAAGTTAATAAAACGGTGTATACTACTAAAGTTGAAACACGTGTTCTGAGGAATTATTTATGAAGAAGTATGTGAATTGATTAATAGTATATTGGACAAGATTATTGTGGTCATCGCAACTTCGAATCTAAAAAGTTTATTTAATGTGTGGTTCTAATTTCAATTCAATCAAGATAACGTGTATCAATATAAGTTCTGAGGAGAAAACAAACGAAGTTTAAATCGAAAAGTTTACGAAAACCAATTGGCCCAAGTGACGAAATTCTTTGCTTACGACTCAACTGATGTTTTACAGTTTCGTTCAAGAACCATTCTGTGACAATTTAAAAAGGAATATAAATCATTTTTGAAGTGGGTTGTAACTGACGTAGGTGACGAAGTCTGCACATGGTCATATGATAAACGAAAGTCATTTATAAACAAACCTATACGTCGTTACACTACACCGTGGCGACCTTAGAAACAGGACTTGTGTGCAACTAAGACGCACAGGTACGAAACAAAACATCAAGAGTCCTTCGGAAGTCAACGCGAGTTCTCGTGGAGCCTTCACCAGCTAGCGGCGACTTCGCGGGTGTGGGCATCTGACGGAGAGCAGCCAAGCAGTACGGTCACGCAGTTGTTCCACGAGAAGGCGCATCTGTTGGGCAGCAGCTGAACGCTGCAAACCCCGACAACCTTTTTTTTTCCTAAACTAATAGGCCCAGTACATCAGCTGCGGGGTGTTCCTCCGGCTGGTATTGGAGGTGTTGCTGAGGGCTTCGCCTGTCTACGGCGGTGCCGGGCGTGGTTGCAGCCAGTGACGTCTCCGGTGTTCGACTCAGCGTCCTGCCGGTTGCGGAAGCGGGGTCGCAGCATCTCAGCGGCTTCATCGACGGCTGTTACTTCTGCAGCATATTGATCATCGAGAACTACAAATTACAATATTAGTGTCCGGTGAGTTTGTTTCAAGTTGGAAGTGCAGTGTTGTACATAGGGAGTGTGCTTTTACAGGATTGTTAATTACGAGTCTGCGTGTGTAACTAGTTAATATCTTACAATAATGTCGGGAAGTGAAATGTCAGACGAAGAGCAGTCTATGTCCGATAGGAGCATGAGATCCCTTTTTAGGGCGATCGCTAAATTGAAACAGTCTAACGGGGATTTTTTAGCTGAACTAAAACAGTCTAACGAAGAATCTATGGCTAGATTAAAACAGTCTAACGAAGAATCTATGGCTAGATTAAAACAGTCTAACGAAGAATCTACTGCTAGATTAAAAGCTGAACTAAAACAGTCTAACGAAGAATCCATGGCTAGATTAAAACAGTCTAACGAAGAATCTATGGCTAGATTAAAAGAGGAACTAAAACAGGAACTAAAACAGTCTAATGAAGAATCTACTGCTAGATTAAGTGATAAAATAGAGTCTTCTAAAGTTGAAATGCAGGAAAAATTAGCAGGACTTAGTAATAAGATTGCTGATAATTGTAAAAGGTTAGAAGAACATATCCAGGAATCGCGCGAGGAAAAAGCTCGCATGCGAAACGATATTACTGACTTAACCGAGAGACTAGATAGTGTCAATATCTTAGTTGTAAATGAAATACAGAAAAATAACGATATGTTACGAGATGAATTTTCTATGCAAACGGAAACTGTTCGTAGAGAATTATTGGAATCTATTAAAGAGGTCTCTACCAAACCTGTAGAGATTTCTTCAATAGATAATGTAGAATTAGAGACATTAACTCATCAAGTAGAAAAGGACCATACCGAAATCGAAAACATGAAATTTTTAATTACTGAAATATGCAGTAACCTTGAGACTGCCAAAGATAATAACATTCATGAAGGTACAGAGCGTTCACATCGTGAACACAGTGAAGAATCGATATTAGCTAATCGCGTTTCCAATACAGAAATGCGAATACAGGAAATTACTAAACGGTTATCGGAGTTAGATAATAACGAAAACATTTCAGATAGCAGAGGTAATAACATAATCAGAGACAACAGTCGCATCGAATTTGCTAGCTCGGACGACAACAATATGAATAAAGAAATCACGGCAAGCCAATCCGATGCAACTCCGTCTCCGCAATCTAAACAAAATCCGACTATTTCTCTCGCAGAATGTCTGGATGATATAACGACAAATTCAAATGTAGCAAGTCGATTTCCTGTATTCAAACCAGGAGGCGAACTTCACCCTATAATCTTTATAAAAGCTTTTGAAACTGCATTATCTCCTAAATGGAGTAACGAAAAACGGATTCAATTTGTAATAGGACATTTAGAAGCAGAAGCTGCGGAGTGGGCAGTACTGCATAGAACTGAATTTAGGGACTGGGATGATTTTGTTAAGCAGTTTAAACAACATTATTGGTCAAGAGGAAAACAACAACACTTAACTTTAGAGTTGTTAGACCCTCCTCCATATTCTAAGCGGTGGGGAGGTTATAGGAATTATTTTGAATGGCATTTAAACCGTGCTAAATTAATTGAAGAACCAATTATTGAAAGTCATTTAATACGAGTCCTAATTAGTAGGTTACCATATTATGTAAAGGAAAGAATGATAGAAAAAGAATGGTCACAGCCGTGCGAATTGTTAGGATATTTAGAGCAGCTAGATATACTTAATAGAGAAAGGGAAGACGAGAAGTTTAGATTTGGTAGAAATGACAATCCTCGAAATAATAATAATAATTCAGAACAACGAAAAGCTAATAACAACAATCATAGCCGGTTTTGTTATATAAAGCGTCAATCTAAAGATAAAGAGAGCCAACAAAATCGTGGCAATAACTCGAAAATGCGGAAATTACACAATAACGATCATGAAATAAATCATCCTCAAGTAATTAATGAAGGTCAAGTGGTAGGTGACGTTATCATAGAAAGTTCGGAAAACTAGTAAAGTCCTTTAGTACGGGTCAACTAAAGGGAACTGTTAGTCAAGATTATACAAGACCCAATTGCAATTTAGCATTAAGCTGCCAAAAGGACGGTGACTGGCAACAAGATTTGCTTCAAGAAGACAATCTGATAAGGGAGAATATAACTTATAAACCCGTTATTAAAGGTTATATTAAAGATACCGAAATAAATATTATAATTGATTCGGGTAGCGAAGTAAGTATTTTATCGAAAGAATTATTCCAGCTTAAAAGAAAATATTGGATTTTCCCAACCTTACCTGTAACTGGGGTGAAAATTATAGGAGTTACTGGTAAAAGAAGTTAAAATATTACTGAGGAAGTTTATTTAACTTTTGAGATTGCTAAACAATTAATTGCTCACTCTGTACTTGTCGTAGCCAACTTAAATGTGACCCTAATTTTAGGTATAGATTGGCTGTGTAAATATAAAGCTATATTAGATTTTAAAGACTCTTCCTTAACCATCCGTAAGGAGGCATGTGGTTTTAAAGTGAGGTTTTCTGATAATCAAGTACCGGAAAATTGCTACGAATCCTTACAGATTAAGTACGCACAGACCATGAGCCTATTAACAGATTTTAGTGATCTTGAATATGAAGTATACCATGGTCAGGCTAGTAGCAGTATCGAAACCGAAGTGAAAGAAAAATGTTATTCTACGAATTATCTATCCGAACAAGAAAAGGAAGAGTTGGAATCTTTGTTGTTAGAATTTAGAGCCGTCTTCTCAGATGAACCGGGGAGAATTAAAGATTACGTCTGTAAACTTAAGATTAAAGATCAAAAACCATTCTTTAAGAAACCTTATCCTATTCCAGTACAATTCAAAGAACCGGCTAGTAGAGAAATAAGTAAGATGCTAGAACGAAACATTATCGAGCGATCATGTAGCGCTTTTAACAGTCCTTTGTGGGTAGTTAAGAAAGCTACTGGTGGGGTACGACTAGTTCTGGATGCCCGTGAGTTAAATAAAATTATAGAGATGGAAAGAGACAGACCTATTCCTATGGAGGACGTACTTCTTAAGATTGCTGGTTCACGTTATATGAGTACAATGGATTTAACTGCTGGCTACCATCAAGTAATATTACACCCGGATTCACGGCAATATACGGCTTTTCTTTTTGAAGGCAGATCATATCAGTTCCAAGTTTTACCTTTTGGACTTAATATATCAGTGTCAACTTTCATTAGGGCATTAGATTCTGCTTTGGGTCAGCAATTGTTACAAAAGATTATTTTATATGTAGATGATATTTTGGTAGCTACTAAAACGTGGGAAGAACACGTAACGATATTACGGGAATTGTTTGACCGTTTAATTGACAGAGGAATTACTTTAAAATTATCTAAGTCTTACTTCGGAAAGGAGGAAGTAAGATTTTTGGGGCATATAGTGGACAGTAAAGGTATCAGGCCAGACCCAGCACGTATTGAAGCTATTGCTCGATGCCCGAGTCCTAGAAATCGGAAACAATTGAAATCATTCTTAGGAATGGTAGGATTCCTGAGAAGATTTCTTCCAGGGCAGGACATTGTTAATCCTAAATTACTAGATTTATTGAAAGAGAAGTCAGTATGGCTCTGGGGACAAGAGGAAGAGGAAGTTTTTAATAAGATAAAAGGAGCGTTGACCGAAGCCAAAGTGTTATACCACCCAGATTTTAATCAGGACTTTTGTATGTGTACGGATGCCTCTGATTATGGTGTGTCTTGTGTAATATTCCAAGGTGATCTGACCAATGAAAAGGGATTATATCGGCCTATTGGATTCGCTAGTAGAACTTTAAATAAACACGAAAGAAATTATTTTGTAACCGAGAAGGAAGCTCTCGCAGTGGTATGGGGTTTTCAACGATTTAGAGGATTATTAATGGGAAGAAAAACAATTGTATATACTGATCATCAGGCTTTAATCTTTCTGAACAATTGTCGGTTACTTCACCGTAGACTATTACGTTGGGTATTATGCTTGCAAGAATTTCAGTACGAAATTAGGTATATAAAAGGATCTCAGAATGTAGTTTCAGATGCTTTGTCGAGACTCCCCGTAGGAATGGAGAATATTAATATTGCAGAAGAACCAGGAACAAATTACCATGTTTATTTCCTTTTAACTAAGGAGAACGAACGTAAGGTTAAACGGATAGTAACTGCTGTTAAGTGCAATCAAAGACATGACGATCAATATAGGGACCTTATACAAAACCTTAATAATGGGGACGAAACAGTTAACACCCGGGGTGTGTGGTTATATTTTAACGACTTGTTATATTGGAAAGCACAGAGGGAACACCAGAGTTGGAAAATCTGCATTCCGAAAACTGTTGTGTACGAGTTAATTACTTATATTCATGAAGGTTACGGGCATTTTGGAATTCATAAATGTATTAAACATCTAATGAAGTATTATTATTTCAAAAATATGTCCCGTATTGTGAGAAGTATTATCAGGGCTTGTGAAACCTGTCAAAAGGTTAAAGTTAATAACAAATCTAAGCGTTATAAATTATATGCTGTAATTCCTCGAGGTCTGTGGGATCTACTGTCATTAGATTTTTTCGGCCCTCTGCCTCGTAGTTCAGGAGGATTAACTTATGTGTTTGTTGTAATGGAATGTTGGTCCAAACATGTGAAGCTATATACTTTGAAACGAGCGAATACAGCAAGCGTTATACGTTGCCTCACCCGAAATTACTTTGTTAACTGGGGCATTCCTAAACGACTTATGTCTGACAACGGTAGTGCCTTTATTAGCCAAAAGTTTCAAGATATGATAAAACAATATGGGATCAAACATATCTTAATTTCGAAATATCACCCTCAAAGTAATTTAGTAGAAAGAGTCATGAAAGAATTAGGACGATTATGTAGAACTTATTGTGCACATAAACATACTCGGTGGGCCAAGCTAATGCCTGAATTCGAAAAGATATTAAATGAATTACCTCATCTAACGACGGGATTATCACCTATAGAAATTTTAGGCAAACGAATTATAGGTGAGCCTTTACTAGCTGCTCTACCTTGGCCACCAGCAAATGAGATCCAACAATGCATCCCAGACGAAAAAGTTTGCGAACAGATTATTAAAAATGCCGAACGGAGAATTAAAATTCATAATCAACATGCTATAGAACCCTCATTTCAGGTAGGAGATCTTGTGCTAGTACGATCGCATCCTAAAAGTTCGAAGATCAGTAAGGAATGTAGAAAATTCTTCTTTATCTTTGAAGGGCCATATGTTGTACGTAAGATTGTACATCCCAAAGCGTTACTTCTTATGGAACCTTCATCAGGTGTAATTAAAGGATTATATAGTGTTGATCAAATGAAACCCTTCATTCCTAAATAAGTTAAAATTTAGTATGTGTTACACACGGAAGAGCGTTCATAGTTTATTCATGTGAAGTTTCGTGAGAGTTACGTATTATTTTAAAGAATATAACAGAAAGCTTAAACAAGTGTTCTACAATAATCTACTGGTACTTCAAAAAGGAGAAAGATAACCAAAAGGGGGATTTATATGGAAGAAATTTTGCTATTAGGTCAAGAGGAATTTAGTATATTTTATGTTTACTCGGATAGTAGGAACCAAAGGGGATGGTCAATAATTTTAGGGACCATGGGCGTCCAGAGCTATATGGCTCACGAGAACATAGCAGAGTGCCTTTAATAGAGGTTTGTAATAGTGTTAATATAGAACACACCAAACGGGGCTCTCTCGCATGTTTCTCCTAAATAAATTGCCATTACCCAACAAGGTGTCCGAAGGCAAAGAAAGCCGTGCCGAGATTCTAAAGAAAGTTTTGCTTGATTTCTTCTTGACCTCAGGCATAAATAAGGCATTAGGGAAAAGAATGAAGTAAAGTAAGTAGTACTATTAGTTATTGTGAGAAACTAATTAGTAATGTACATTTTAGGAAAGAGTAACTCTAGTAAATGAATAAAACTGAAACTAATTTATCGCAATTTGAACGCTCTGTCCTAATGTAACCACGTGAAGGAACGAACTAAATTGTTACTTACTAGCAACTATTAAATGAAGAGGAATAATCTCCATATATTCGGTTATGAATTACCACAATGGCACAATTAAGGGTAAATGACAAATAGGCGCGACAATATCGTATTAAAAAGATTAAATCTATCTAAGAGCAAGGGCTCTAGGGTAAGTAAAATGTGAGGGAAATGTATTAACAGTTAAATATTGTATATTGAAAAGTTTTATTTATCGGTTAAAACCTGACAAACTGAGCTTGTGGGTGGGGTATGTAGTGGGACGCGAAATTGAAGCGTCACCCATCCACCAGTGTCAGCCCAGTTTGCAGGTGACTATAAGTGTAATTTAGTTTGTTTATATATTTTTCTTATTATTTGTAATAGATATGAGTTATCTAAAAGTTTTGTATTTTTTGTGTGTTTCATGTACGGAGAGGGCGGCGCAACGAACGGAGACAGCATCTTCGTTGCCGCGACCAGAGAGGAAATTGCTGGCCGCTATACGTCGCGGGTCGACAGCCGAGGAGCAACAGAAGATCCTGGAACCGAGTTGTTGCGTCGTGCTTCTAAAAATTAAAAAGAATGTTTTATACTCTTTTTTGTATAACAATGACGTCATAGAGATCTTAATCTTATTGAAAAGTCAGTCCGAATCTGTTAAGCCTGAGGTTCAGAACGTCTGTATATAGAAAGTTAATAAAACGGTGTATACTACTAAAGTTGAAACACGTGTTCTGAGGAATTATTTATGAAGAAGTATGTGAATTGATTAATAGTATATTGGACAAGATTATTGTGGTCATCGCAACTTCGAATCTAAAAAGTTTATTTAATGTGTGGTTCTAATTTCAATTCAATCAAGATAACGTGTATCAATATAAGTTCTGAGGAGAAAACAAACGAAGTTTAAATCGAAAAGTTTACGAAAACCAATTGGCCCAAGTGACGAAATTCTTTGCTTACGACTCAACTGATGTTTTACAGTTTCGTTCAAGAACCATTCTGTGACAATTTAAAAAGGAATATAAATCATTTTTGAAGTGGGTTGTAACTGACGTAGGTGACGAAGTCTGCACATGGTCATATGATAAACGAAAGTCATTTATAAACAAACCTATACGTCGTTACACTACAACCGTTAGCATGGACCGACAGCCAGGAAGAGAATGGTTAAGAATAATAACTTCCGTGTTCTCAGTCAAAACTCTATTGGAGGCGCAACCGGCTGCTCGTGGAAATTGTCATGAACGTGGATCTTTCTTTGAAGCGCGCTAATGGAAACAACGGACAGGAATGTGAATGGAGCATTCAAAAATGGTTCAAATGGCTCTGAGCACTATGGGACTCAACTGCTGAGGTCATTAGTCCCCTAGAACTTAGAACTAGTTAAACCTAACTAACCTAAGGACATCACAAACATCCATGCCCGAGGCAAGATTCGAACCTGCGACCGTAGCGGTCGTGCGGTTCCAGACTGCAGCGCCTTTAACCGCACGGCCACTTCGGCCGGCAATGGAGCATTCGATTGAATTCAGTGACACATGTCAAAATCAATTTTATTACACAAGTAAGCTACCACGTACACAAGCCACCAAAGACAACATATGACTCTTCTCGTATATCAAATCAGGAGGAGTGATTCCCTTAATATTCTTAGTAAGATTTACTTCAGTTTCCGCAAAATATTGATTGGAGCTCCATTGGCCATTTTATCAATAACTACCCCCAAAAAATATACACAGCAAGAATGTCAGGCACACGCCTTACAACAAACACGCAATATTAAAAAAATATATATATATTAACACAGGGATCAAAGATACTTCGTGAAAAATGGTTAGCATCAATATTCAGATACGACCTGCTCACACAAAAAGGCACACAGAATCTTATCAGTGTTCGTTAGTAAGAACCCCCAAACCCAGTCTGTCGTGGAGTGCATAATTCTAGTTCCATATGAAGCGAACTAATCATCCATAAGTGGTGCACGGCAGACGAATGAACAGCAAACAGGCCGGGTGGTAACTTTGGTCGAACACAGTACCTCAGTGACACTACATCATACAGAAGCAATCTTCATGTCCAGCCGGCAGATTATACCCATCTCCAACATTCCGGTACACCACTTGCTCGTCCACAACACGACTCCAGCACTGCGCTGCGTCCGTCTCTCACTTCCTCCTCGAGCTATCGCCAGGCCTCTTTCTCCCCCTAACGTTCGGCGACCTCGCGAGATGGTTCAAATGGCTCTGAACACTATGGGACTTAACATCTGAGGTGATCAGTCCCCTAGAACGTAGAACTACTGAAACCTAACTGACCTAAGGACATCACACACATCCATGCCCGAGGCAGGATTCGAACCTGCCACCGCAGCGGTTGCGCGGTGACAGACTGAAGGGCGTAGAACGGCTCGGCCACAATGGCCGGCACCTCGCGAGAGGTCGCCTCACCGGCGACAGGAAGCATGATCACCGTAGGCGACTAGTGCCAACCTAAATCCATATTGCCATGTACTACATACCCTGAAGCTTGAGACATACAGGAATGCTGCCCACGTTGCCCTGACATGATGTACAAATGTGCTACACAATATGCACTGAAGGGGCAAAGAAACTGGTACACCTGATGTAGTGGGACGTGAAATTGAAGCGTCCCCCATCCACCAGTGTCAGCCCAGTTTGCAGGTGAATATAAGTTTAATTTAGTTTTGTTTATGCATTTTTGTAATATTTGTAATGGTTGTGAATTGTCTAAAGTTTTTGTATTTATTTTTTATGTTCCATGTACGGAGAGGGTGGCGCAACGAACGGAGACAGCATCTTCGCTGCCGGGACCAGAGAGAAAATTGCTGGCCACTATAAGTCGCGGGTCGACAGCCAAAGAGCAACAGAAGATCCTGAAACCGAGTTGTTGCGTCGTGCTTCTAAAAAATGAAAAAAAAATAAGAATTAGTAATGTTTGTAAAAGAATGACGTCGTAGAAAGTTTAATCATGATGTAAATGTTCTGTTCTGTCTTGTCAAGGCTCAGGTTCACGTCTATATGTAGGAAGATAATAAATTAGTGGATGCTACTAAAGTTGAAATACGTGTTCCGAGAATTTATTTATGAGGAATTATGTGAATGAATTAATAATATATTTGACAAGATTATTAATTTTTGACAACGTTCATCGCGAGTTTGAATCTCGAAAGTTTATTCAATGTGGTTCTAATATTTATTAAATCAGATAACGTGCATCAATATAATTTCTGAGGAGAAACAAACGACATCTAAATTTAAAAAAGTTTGCGCAAACCAATTGGCCTGAGTGACGTAATTCTGCGCATACGACTCAAATGATGTTTTACAGTTTCGTTCAAGAACCATTCTGAGACAATTGAAAAAGAATATAAATAATTTTGAAGTGGGTTGTAGCTGACGTAGGTGACGAAGTCTACACATGGCCATATGTCGAAAGAAAATCATTTATAAAAATCTTACGTCGTTACACTACACTGACTAACACAGTGTAGGGCCCCTGGGAGCACGCAGAAGTGCCGCAACACGACGTGGCATGAACTCGACTAATGTCTGATGTAGTGCTGGAGGGAAATGACACCATGAATCCTACAGGGCTGTCCATAAATCAGTAAGAGTACGAGGGGGATGGAGATCTTTCTGAACAGCACGTTGCAAGGCTTCCCAGATATGCTGTCTGGCAAGTTTGGTGGCCAGCAGAAGTGTTTAAACTCAGAAGAGTGTTCCAGGAGCCTCTCTTTAGCAATTCTGGACGTATGGGGTGTCGCACTGTCCTGCTGGAATTGCCCAAGTCCGTCGGAATGCACAATGAACGTGAATGGACGCAGGTGATCAGACATGATGCTTAGGTTCATGTCACCTGTCAGAGTCGTATCTAGACCAATCAGGGCTCCCGTATCACCCTAACTGCACACGCCCCACATCATTACAAAGCCTCCACGGGCTTGAACAGTCCTCTGGATTCATGGAATTTGAAACGAGACTCGTCCGACCAGGTAACACGTTTCCAGTCATCAACAGGCCAATGTCGGTGTTGATGAGCCCAGGCGGGGTATAAAGCTTTGTGTCGTGCGGTCATCAAGGTTACACCAGTGGACCTTCGGCTCCGAAAGCCCATATCGATGTTGTTTCGTTGAGTGGTTCACACGCTGACACTGGTTGACGGCCAACATTGCAATCTGCAGCAATTTGCGGAAATGTTGCACTTCTGTCACGCTGAACGATTCTCTTCAGTCTTTGTTGGTACCGATCTTGCAGGATCTTTTTCCGGCCCGCAGCGATGTAGGAGATTTGAAATTTTACTGGATTCCTGATATTCACGGTACACTCGTGAAATGGTCGCACCCCAATTTATCGCTACCTCAGAGATGCTGTGTCCCATCGATGGTGCGCAGAGTATAGCACCACGTTCAAACTCACTTAAATCTTGATAACCTGCCATTGTGGCAGCAAAAACCGATCTAACAATTGCGTCAGACAGCTGTTGTCTTACATAGGAGTTGCCGACCGCAGCGCCGTATTCTGCCTGATTACTTATCTCTGTATTTCAAGCTGGCCGCTGTTGTCGAGCGGTTCTAGGCGCTTCAGCGGACCCACGGGGCTGCTACGGTCGCAGGTTCGAATCCTGCCCCGGGCATAGATGTGTGTGATGTCCTTAGGTTAGTCAGGTTTAAGTACTTGTAAGTCTAGGGACTGATGACCTCAGATGTTAAGTCCCACAGTGCTTAGAACCATCTGAACCATCTGTATTTGAATGTGAATGCCTATACCTTTTTTTTGGCGCTTCATTGCATTACGTTTGTTTCGAGTCTGAAAGTTCCTTTACTATTGATGGACATAGCACACACAATGCCTATTAGAGGAGGCAATACATAGGACTGAACAAGCAGAAATTCTGTTGGGATGGTTAATGAAGAAGCGTACGGAAACCGCTATTTCGGACGCTGCAATCAAGCCTAGCGAACCTCCCTGATTGCTACCCAAGTCTTGAGCATAGCTTTTCTGCTGAAACTCAACAGTAAACATAGGTTGTCTCGAAAGCTGCTTTCTTATGTGAGACCCTTTCAACCACCTTCCAACAGTTTGTACTTCCTGCTTTTATTTGTGAAATGTATTTAACTGCAATGATGCAGAATCGTGAAGCGATGTCGTTCAGAGTCTACGTAAACCGTACGTCCCGCTAGAACTGGCTGCTTAAGTCAGTTCAGATATCTGGGTAAAACAAGAGCGAATCAGCTCTAATAGGGTCGTGTCAAGTAAATCACTGCAACGTTCACACCGACTCGCAGGCCATCTATTCATTTATCATCGTCTCCTATTCTGGTTTGTGGTCTGGGATGCCTTTGTCTTTTATTTTAATGCATTTCGTTTTTTCTTAGTAAGGACAATACTTCAAGTGCCTCAATAATTTGTTTTGTCAGTGTATGTTCATCAGTTGGGCATGTCTTTACTGAGTAGAAATTCACCGTCGTTTGGATGCAGAACTAAAGCAACGGCAGTAATGCATTTTGGAGGTTGCTAAAGGGTTTTGAAGTCTGTTGCATCTCCTGAATGTGGCAGTGTTGTCGTGACGAAAGAATGAACTATCAAAGCTCGACTTCGACAGATGGCTTCCGCTTTAGGGCAGGTGTAGCTCTGGGCATCGTAATAGAGTAGTAGAGCATTAGTGTTATGAGAGTTGACCACCATGCTTTTCAACACTCCACCTCCCGCAAATAGTCTTCACGGGTTTGCCGTTGGATGACATCGTGCAAATTTCACAATGTTTCCTAGAAACAACTGTCCGACATCTTCAGGTGGTTGAACCTTGCTGTGGGATAGGTACCACTGTTTCATTCCACTAATCACGTCTCGGACGGGAATGGTCCCCAGTGTAGATGCAAAATTCCGACCCTTCTCTACACCGAAACTACATCATCCTCCAAATTCTTCTCCTCGAGATTTAACACGGTATGTCTTCTTGGTATGTCTTCTTGCACTCGGGCTTCGAGTGGATCGTATTTTGTCATTTGACAAAACTTAGCTTAATCGTTTAGTAGAGTCAGGCAACACCCCAGTGGCGCTATCTACTCAGTTCCCCAGCACAATCTTTCTGGGACTGCGTCATTAAGGAAGCAATGTATACCCGGTACAGCCGGTAATCTCATCAACAGGGATGCGGGACTTTGGCTGGCCACATCCTGGCACCCTGCGTTGGCCGCTGTTAACTCACGACGAGAAAATCAAGATTTTTAGTTAACAGACCCCTCATAACATTGGTCTATATGGTTTTTTAGTGAGTAACGTCTGGTTTCACTGTTAGTAAACATAGCGTACAGCGCACGTGCAGGAGGGCAGCTCTGTTTTCAGAAGAGGGCGTTTGAGTATGGGGCCATGTATCTGCAAATCATTGCGCATGCGTGATTTCCGCACCTCTGCATTCTTCGCGCACATGGTCTGTTTACAGGGGCATCGACGTGCGGATACCTTCAGTCGTACCTGGCCCCAAGCAAAGTTCAACCACCTGAAGATGTCGGACAGTTGCTCAGAGGAAATATTGTGGATTTTGCATGTCAACCGGCGGCAAATCCGTGAAGACTATTTACAACATATCCTCCGGGAAAGGTTGAAGAGCGTCACTCGACTATCTGTCTATACAACACTGACCAGTTCCTTCTTCAACGCACCGAACAAGCAACTGCAGTGGTTTGGCACTGAACTCCCATTCAGGATAATTGGTGATCAAAAGCTCATACCAACATATAGTATTAATTTGTTTTTTCTGTTTTCCCTAAAGTGATTAAGGTTAATGCCCGTTTCTTTTTTGAGATTTTTTTCGTCATCTTTCCCCATCTCTAATTAACTTGATATTGGTGAGGCAGTAATTATTATTCATGACAGTCAGGCCTTTTGGACTGCAACAGGTGTGAAGCACCCCTTCAGGCACTCGCAACTGATTGTCAAAGCTACGTTTCGTAAACTCAACTAAGTTCCTCACACAGAGAGATATGGCATTTAGTAGTTTTTCAAGATTTTCATTGTAACGTGCGAAACAAAGTTCCTCCTTGTTCTTACAAGCACAATACGCGAAAATAACTGTGCACTTTCAGTTTAGTCTTATGAATCGCAGCCAGACACAGTTTTAAGTAATTCGTTCTACATCTACAACTACATCTACATCCATACTCCGCAAGCCACCTGACGGTGTGTGGCGAAGGGTACCTTGACCACCTCTATCGGTTCTCCCTTCTATTCCAGTCTCGTATTGTTCGTGGAAAGAAAGGTTGTCGGTATGCCTCTGTGTGGGCTCTAATCTCTCTGATTTTATCCTCATGGTCTCTTCGCGAGATATACGTAGGAGGGAGCGATAGACTGCTTGACTCCTCGATGAAGGTATGTTCGCGAAACTTCAACAAAAGCCCGTACCGAGCTAATGAGCGTTTCTCTTGCAAAGTCTTCCACTGAAGTTTATCCATCATCTCCGCAACGCTTTCGCGATTACTATATGATCCTGTAACGAAGCGCGCTGCTCTCTGTTGGGTCTTCTCTATATTTTCTATCAACCCTATTTGGTACGCATCCCACACCGGTGAGCAGTATTCAAGCAGTGGGCGAACAAGTGTACTGTAACCTACTTCCTTTGTTTTCGGACTGCATTTCCCTAGGATTCGTCCAATGAATCTCAGTCTGGCATCTGCTTTACCGACGATTAATTTTATATGATTGTAAGGTGTCAGGCAAATCCAACACCTTCCATGAAAACTCTGACATGATAAGCAAATCCAGTAGTATGTCACATAGCTCCGAATAAATCGTGACATTAAATTACCGAAAAGAATACGAGTAACGAGTGAGCAAATGGAATACCACAGACTAACATAAGAATGCCTAAATGCATGTCATACCTTCCCACCGTGAGACAGACGCAGTTCCGAGGGGAGAAACGAGAACAGAAGCCGAGAGCAGAACCGTGTTAAGCGAGAAGGCCCTACGATAAGGGACGGACACCCACGTCGCCAGCTAACCGCTACGACCACACCACCCGCAAGTTTTTTAGCGTGAGACTTTTTCGCGTCTCTGTTACGTTAGGACCACTCCCCAGCCCATGTTAAAAGCTAGAGCTCTCCAGAAGAACAGTATAGATCTTACGATAACACTAAAAGGGCCACACCAGCCGCAAGTTTTAGCGTGAGACTTTTTCGCGTCTCTGTTACGTTACAAACGTTAAAAACATTGCCCCACCACGAAAAGTAACCGACAGGACCACCCCCCAGCCCATGTTAAAGATAGAGCCCTCCAGAAGAACAGTATATATCTTACGATAACACTAAAAGAGCCACACCAGCTGCAAGTTTTAGCGTGGGACTTTTTCGCGTCTCTGTTACGTTGCAAACTTTAAAAACATTGCCCCACCACGAAAAGTATAACGTTTCTCATTTGATAGACAGAATTTTTGTAGGCGGAGCTTAAGGTTAACATTGAGACCCTGATTGGTCAGATGAAAACACAGCCAGATAGTTTTTTTTTTTAATCAACTTCGGTAAATTGTAGTAAGGAGAAGTTGGAAAAGAGTTGCTTCCAAGACGGCGAGCTGGACGGAGCTGCGCCGGCCGACGCCCCCTGACGAACACTGACAAGGTAATGAACGCACGCGATGCCGCAGCTTTGAGCACATAAGGCTTCTCTCAGAACTGCAGATGACTCATCTGTCACATCCACTTTTTACGTAATACTCGTGTCGATCGTCAATTGAAGCTCATGGGATTCACATTTGCTACGTAAGTTAAAATCTGAAACGCGATGAATTCTCTGTTATATCATTATTGAGAAGCCACATCAGCCACTGTAATTTACGACAAGTTAGATAAGTTATTAAAGCCCGCATCTCGTGGTCGTGTGGTAGCGTTCTCGCTTCCCACGCCCGGGTTCCCGGGTTCGATTCCCGGCGGGGTCAGGGATTTTCTCTGCCTCGTGATGGCTGGGTGTTGTGTGCTGTCCTTAGGTTTGTTAGGTTTAAGTAGTTCTAAGTTCTAGGGGACTGATGACCATAGCCTTTAAGTCCCATAGTGCTCAGAGCCATTTGAACCATTTTTTGAAGTAATTAAAGATAATTGAGGGTCACTGTAGACCATTTTGATAGTTTTCTCTTTTGTGAAACTTAATTTAAACCTAGATTATAGATGTGATATGGCATAGGTCATCCTTCGATCCATTGTAGAATTTGGAAACCCATTCAGGGAATATTCGCTCACATTTTTGTTGAACGCAGTTGGTTTTTATCATCCTGTATTAGAACATTTCCTTTTATCAATAGTGCAATTTATAAACAATGTTTTGTGAGTAGAATAAAATTTCCAATGGTAAACTTAACTGCTTTTTCGACGTTGTTTTACCAGCTAACTAAAAATAGGAAAGCCTTGAACCCCTTCCACTAAATTTAGTTAGTATTAAGATTCTTTTACAGGGAGTGCAGTGGAGCTGACGCTGAAATCATTACGTATTTGGTTATATCATCGCTAGTCTCACTGAACTCTTCTGAACTCTACATGTCATGTGTGGTCTGGCGTCTCCTCACCAGCAACAGGTCCCAGGTTCAAACTAGTCAATTCCCTAAAAAACACGCTCAAAGCGACGTTGCGCGAAAGTGGTAGGGAGACACGACTTAGAACAACAGACACCACGCAGAATGTTAGATGATCATCCCACTTTAAATCACTTCTAATGCCTACTCCCAGATAATTTATGGAATTAACTGCTTCCAGTTGCTGACCTGCTATATTGTAGCTAAATGATAAAAGATCTTTCTTTCTGTGTATTCACACCACATTACACTTGTCTACATTGAGATTCAATTGCCATTCCCTGCACCATGCGTCAATTCGTTGCAGATCCTCCTGCATTTCAGTAAAACTTTCCACTGTTACAACCTCTCGATATACTACAGCATCATCCGCAAAAAGCCTCAGTGAACTTCCGATGTTATCCACAAGGTCATTTATATATATTGTGGATAGCAACGGTCCTATGACACGTTCACGTTCACGTTAATCAGACACCGGGTCATCTTTGCTATTTTCATTACTGCAACATTTTTTCCCAGTAACTGACGAATGTCGATTTAATCGAAGCACCAATCCACTCTCAGTTTCCGAGCGAAACTGTACCATAATAGTGCTCTGGATTGTAGCTTCTCTTCATCTGTTTAGCTGCAGCAAAGCAGATTCGCGAAGCTTGAAGTCTTGCTTCATGATGTAGCAGATCAAAATATAGAAAGAAACTGGGCGGAAATGTCCAAACTGAATAGGAGAAAGGAACAACCTTCGTTTCATCGTTTGCGTTTATGTCGAGCTCTGACGAACACTCTTTGAGAAGCTTGGAATATTCGTACAACTGACGTATTTCCCCAACTTCTCACGGCTGACATTCGATGAAGCTATCACATTGCTACACCGTCATCACAAAAACGTTCTGAGCACATTTTTCCAAGACTCATTGAGTCAGTCATTCCTGCAACTCTTCTCCAGGATGCAACTTTATATTCCTGAAAGTATTTAATGCATTGCGCACACTTATATGAGGCTGCATTACACAGCATGTATTGTAAAGTATAACAAACTGTTTTCTAAACAGCTCAATCAATAGTTTTAAGAAATAATTACGATGCTGAAACATATTATTGGGCAATGCTGACAAAAAAGAAACAATTTTTGACATGCTACGATAATAAAATCATACGCAGCTTTGAATAAAGTCGCAACAAGTGTACGCAGAAAAAAAAGAGAAAGAGAAATTAATAAATGCAATGAGAAATGGCTGGAGTAGCGATTAACGTGGAGTGGGGAGGATGAATCGAAAGCTGAGTGTCCAACGTGTACTAAACTGGTGTCTGTTCACTTTTCTTAGATCTTTATCCAAATTTCTCTGGTAAACTGGTTGTCCATTCCCTTCAACTGTTGTATGTCTTCCTGTTAGAAGGACTACAGTATCTATGAATCATGACTATCCATTTCTCTCGTATTATTATCCCCGTTCTTAAACTTTCTTTTTCGTCTTTTATTGATTGCTCCAAGTAGTAAGGGGGGACTTCAAAATCTAAGTTACGTATTATTATGGCAGACTTGAATTCTGCACTAAACTTCAAAAGTGACACAGACTCATGACTCTCTGGCCACCAAAGTTCGGCATATTCTTCCAGTCATTCGGTTCCTCCTTGGTCACGGAGGTTGTTGTGTGAACATCCTCGTCGCTGGAAAACGTCTTTCCCCCAGATGTTCTTTCAGCTTGCCGAAAAGATGGAATTTGCATGGTGCAACATCTGAATTTACAGATCAGCATCTCTCCTATCTCTGTGGCGTTGCTCGAACTGTTGGCACCAGCTCACTAGGGCGGGGCGCGACAGAGGAGGAAGGAAGACCGCCGTTTGACGTGCCGTCGACTACGAGGTCATCGGAGACTCAACACGAGGTCAGGAAGAAAATCGGCTGTGCCTTTTCGTAGGAACATCCCGGCATTTTCCGTAAGTGACTGGTCGCGAAACTCTATTTGGTCAATATACCGGCGGAATTTCATGGTGAAACTTCGTGCAACTTAGACGTTTTGCACATGAGTATCGTACTGTCCCGCGTACTTGAATTTCGGAGTACGTTTCCAATTGCCACGCCATTTCAGTTGGACAAGGTCATACACCTATTATCCGTAGCATAGCAGAACTGTGTATGCAGCAACCCTGAACATGTAATCTCCTCTGACAATGTGTCACTCTGGTTGTTTTGCTGTCTTAGCGTAGGATCATATGTGTAACTTACTTTCAGAAGTTCCTACATAGTTAACAAAGGTGATGAGCCATAGCCACGCTGAACCCTTTTTTTGGTACCACGTTGCCCACCCACAATACAGATGTAGCTTTCGGAACGATTTTTCGCTGTTTTCAAACTTCCTGGCAGATTAAAATTGTATGCCGGATTGGGACTCGAACTTGGCACCTTGGCCTTATCGGAACAAGCGTACTACCGCTTGGGGGAGTGCTTACCTGAGACAGATAAAGGTCTCAGTTTCGAGTACTGGTCTGGCACGTTTAATCTGCCAAGCAGTTTCAGATATAGCTTACTAAACTACTTATAAAATTTCTGAATGAGTAACGATAGCAGCCTCAAACCGGGTAAATACGATAAGGGCAGACGTGTCGCGCTGTTACCGGAGACCATACGCTGCAATTTTCTGTTCCGGGCACGGTTCACGTGGCGCTCGACATGTGAGTGCGTAGCCTACAGCGGCACCGCGAGGTCCGCTTGCTCGTCCTTAAAATTTCTTTTTTGTTGTTGTTCTCTTTTGTTGCCCGTCCTTCGATGTTATGGCAGGCAGTCTATCCCACTACCCCCTCTCCTCCTCTCACCCCTCGCCCAACGCTCACCCTTTGGGGTGCTGAAGGCGTATTCTTTTTTTACGATGCCCGCAGCGTCCGAGTAGGCGCATTAAAGTTTTTAATGCGGTACGCGGGTGATGTAGCGGAAATTTTGCCGGGCCGTATACCAGCCGTTATACTGTGTAGCGGCCCGCGAGCGGGTGTATACACAGTCTGCGGCGGTGGGGCTTCGCGCTGGCGCGGCCACAGCAACCGTTCGCAGAACTGGCCGGAGAACACGCCTTCAGAATATTTCCCTGCTTCGGTTTTCGGCTTATTTCTGTTCCAGTCAGGGATTGTTCATTAGTGGGAGGACAGGAACGGACAACACTTTGCCTCGTTATACCATTAGAGGAGCTACTTATATGAGAACAAAGTCTGGAAAACAGACAAAGGCCGGGAGAGCAGCGTGCTGACTTTGTTACTTTCCGGACCAAATCCGGCAGTCAGCAGGTACTGAAAGGCTCTAAAGGGCCAATAGATGGAGCTTTCAGACCGTACTTGTTGATCTCGAGTTACACACAATACAGAAAATTAACACAAGCGAAAGTATCTGATAACAGAAGTAAGAGAAGTCGATTAAATGTGGCCCAGCAAGGAGCAGTTTGCGGGATAACTAGAGATATGTGGTTACGAGCCGCAACTAACATCAGGATAACATATCGTCCTATTTAGTATAAATGCATTTGGAATGTAAACTTTTCGATCAAGTCCCCATCTAATTCTGCTCAAATTTCACGTATAATCCAGCATTGCTCAAATGAGGGGTAACTGTTATTCTCGTGTAATTTACTATCTGATATTCACGTGACCCCCAATCCATCTGAAAATTACAAGTTGTATAAAGGATGGTTGTTCCAAAAATGGCCACCATGTTGGCAATATAGCTTCGCAGGTCTTAATCCCCTTCCGTATCATACTACTTAACTTCGCATATTCTTCCATCAACTTGTTTTCGTTTTGCAATGGTCGTTGTGCACATTTGGACCGAAATGTATGTATTCACAATATGGTATTTGTAATAAATGAAAAGCGCTAGTTTGCCTTTGTTCTACAGAATTACTTTTGTTGTGTTAACTAGTTTTTGGCTTACAGGGCCATCTGCAGACATTTACTGAGTATTGTCAGCAAAGAAGCTACAATGTTTGTAAACAACATTGGAAGAGAAGTTACACATCTACGTTGAAGCAGAAACATACAGTAACAGCTTTGACAATGTGGTGGTAATGCAATGAAAAAAGGGAAAAATTTTCAACAGTAAATAAATAGAAATAAAATCGGAGTACACAGGAAAAAACTTTAACACAAAGTAAGAACAGCATGCCTGTATAACAGTTTCTATTCATAAACAAAACTGAAAAATTAAATAAATTTAATACTTAACAAGCCTACTTCAGGAGGTATAAAACATGGAGAGTGATAGGCAAACCAAATAAAAGAAGAAAGAATTTTTAATGTAACTCAACCTGCTGGAAGCCCTGGAAATTTGCAAACATCTAGCTCACAGTCCTGATCTAATACTAAACGACCAGACACAGCTCAACACTTCCCCTCTCCTAAACTTCACATAATCATCTCTGTTTTTCATTACTTCCTACACTGTCTGCTCCTAAATATTCCAATTTTCCTGTATTCATTAAGTTCTTTTATTTTATAGAAATTGTCTACTTTATCCATATAAACTGTAGTTTCAACTGTTAAGGCTTTCTTCTAAGTGGTACTTGTATTACATTCCATGTTTAATACCTCTTGTAGCTGTTTACACAAATATTGTTTTTATTTTACTTCGTTCATTTATTTCATGCAAACTGTTAAATAGTCCAAGTTTTGAGTACAATGTTATTGTTTTTCCTGTTTGCTCCTTTTGTATTTGTGTACGGTTCAACATTTTAAAATGCAGTACCACTACACTCTCAAAGATTGCATTTACAGATGTTCCCTCACATTCCTCCATTCTCTTGCATTTATTCATTTCTGTTTATCTTATAGATATTGCTTAAATACCGTATATATTCTGTAGTTACATTGATAATTCTTTCTTCTTTTCATTGCTTTGTGTATCACTCTCGATGTTTTATGCCTCCTGAAGTAGGCTTGTCCAGTACTAATTTTATTTTATTAGTTTTGAGTATTAATAGAAACAGTAATGCAGGTGTGATGTTAAGACTTCGTGTTAAAGTTTTTCTTGTTTACTCCGTTTTTAATTTTATTTATTTACTGCTCAAAATTTTTTACCTTTTACATTTCATTAAAACCACACTGACAAAGATGTTACTTACTGTAAGTTTCTTCCTCAGTGTAGATGTCTAACTTTTCTGTCAATGTCTTTTACAAACAATGTAACTTCTTTGGTGACAATAGTCATTAAATGTCTGAAGATAGTCTTCTAATACCGTAAAACAAAAGCAAACTTGTGCTTTTCATTTATTATAACGTTGTTCTACCAAGAACCGACGGAAGATTCAGTTAACGTAATACGATATTTCTTAGACTTTTTGCATACCACTTTTATTTTTTTAGGATTCAGCACCTCAATCGGTGAAAGTGGAACCCTGTAGCTTCACTTTGTAGTGCATCTATCTGTCTGTCTGCCCGACTGTTAAGGCCTCTTTTTCTCGTGAACAGTTAGACATTTCAAGGTGACATGTTAATCATGTCCTAAGTTCTAGGGTTCCTTGACGATTTAGATAGTTTAAGCTTGTAAATCAATACAGTTATAAGATACAGACATTTTTGACACTTGTAAACGCACTCATCAAAAACCTATGGAATACTTCCCGCTGACCTAAATCATGAAATTTGGCAAGAAGTAAGATTTCATAGTACAAGTAAAGGGAAAATTCCGAAAATTACTGATTTGTAATTGTACGACATAAAGGATATTTTTGCATTGAATTTGTAACCTGCAAAAATATCAGGAACTACTGTAGGACTATTGACCTGGTTTTTCAGAAACAGACTGCCAGTCACCCCGCTGCAGTGGTGAAACAGGCTCCCTTCAGACCACTGAAGTCAAGTGCTGTCGGGCTTGGCTAGCGCCGTCCCAGTCTGCTGAGTACTGTTGGCAAGAGGGGTGCACTCAGCCTGAGTGAGGCCAGCTGAGGAGGTAACTGACTGAGAAGCAGTGGCTCCAGTCAGGAGAGCTGACAGTGGCTGGGAGACTGGTGCGCTGGGCGCGTGACCCCCTACTTCTGCATCCAGTGATATATGTTGGGTGAGGATGACATAACGGCTGGTCGGTACCATTGGGCATTCTGAGGTCTCTTAAAACGTTCTTTTTTAGAGTTTTTCAGAAAAAGACAAAGTAACTCTCGAGGAAGTTCTGTGTAAGTAATTTACATATATTTCGTGCTAATTGGCTGATCTCCAAAAAAATTAATCGCCTGCCGCTGTGAAAATGGTGTCTTTGGCATCTAGTCACCAAGTGGTGATAAGTGTAATGCTGCTCAACTGTAATGCTGTCGCTAGCATTACAGTCCCTTTACGAACTGTTCATCCTGCATACAAACATTCCTACACTCTATGTCTATGTCATGTACAGTGTCTGCAACGTTTCAAAGCAAAGCAGTACTTGTATTTGACGCAGTGTTGTAGTTCGGTTGTTTGGGATGAGGTTCCAATATCTAATAAAATATCCGCTGAAGAAATCCGCAGAACAGTTCAACATTTGTGTAACAGTAATAGCCCTATGGCTGGTTGTACCGTTTTCTTTTCTGGAGGCTGCCGTCAAATCAGTAATCACAACAGGGACGAGAGCAGACCAAGTGAACACACTTGCGATTCCCAGCTAGTATAATATGTTAATTTAACTCCAAAATTAGTAAAAGAAATGAAAAATTACAACAGCGAATGCGAAACTGCACAAATAATGTAAACTTATAGTGTGAAACGTTCTCGAAAGTTTTGGAATTCCTGGGACCGACAGCTTTCCAGTATCTATATCGATAACGTATAAGTTGTTGCGATTCTCGATTCTCAGGGTGGATGCACGACCCACATCCATAATTAAGTTTGTATGAAAATCTCGGACCGCGCATCCTACTCGCACTTGTCCAGTTTTATTCCTGCTTAACGATACCAAACAAGAGCAGTGAAAAATAGAATGAAATCACATCTGATAGTGCTGCACAGCGAGGCTACATTATCCTTCCGCGTCGCACCCGGTTAGTTGGTACGCCCTGCAACCTGCGACACGGAGAGAAACTTCCATGCGGTCTGATCAGAAATCCCTTCCTTGTTTCAAAACAGCGTCGGTCTGTTGGCGACGTCCTACTTTCAGAGAAACCTGGATTCCTTTGCGGTGACACAGTTCTGCGATGAATTTCTATTCAGTTACACAAATACTTTCACTGTTCCCGGCAATCTCCCTAGCGCACCTCGTGCAATCAGCGGTCGCGGCTGTGACGTAAGGCGCGTAATTCCGGTGTTATGTAGCCCAGCTGAGGCGCAATCCTGCTCGGTGCGAACTGCGCACCATCTTCCGTGTTGCACTGCTGTGCCGTTCGTCTTTCTCAACGCAAGACACTCCTCCCCACAACTCCAATGTCTCCCAGGATATCAAATGGCGTGGCTCTTTAACTGTGAGTGCAGCACGTTTGTATTTAGTTCCATCGACGATCTTTTCATCTGGGGTCAGGTTTTGCATTTTATGGTTGTCTACCTCACTTCGATGCACAGATTGAAATATTTTCAGAGTCTGTGAAGTAACAGCGCTACATAATAAGTTGTGAACTACTTAAGTGTCTTTCCCCTCCCTTATCCCCTTACCAAGCGATGATCATTCTTCGAAGGCTTGTGTTTCAAGGTAAGTGGACATCCCTAATACCTCATGAAAAATCCAAAATTTCGAAACAAGGTCTTCGTTAAACGATGGAACATGTCGAGGTTTTGTTGTGTCCTCGATGTTTGTTATTCATGTTTTTATTAATGGTCTAAAAGACAATATTAGTAAGATCAGTTTTTTTTGTATATGATTTCGCTCTCCCTATCTCTCTGTCTCTCTCTCTTTCTCTGCAGACAGTAGCTGTAAGGCGGACTGGCAGTAGCTCGTCATTCTTCTCGTTCGTCCGCCTGCCGTTTCAGCTCGTAGTATGAAGAATGGTTCATATCCTCCATTACTTGTTTAATGTACTCCAGTATGGGTCTTTCTGTGTAATTTCTGCTTTCTACTGCTCCCTCAGTTATTTTTTTCAATAGACAATCATGTCGAACTATGTGGAGTATCCGCTGAGCCCTTTACCATTTTAGATGTTTCGTGAAGCATCTTTTCTCTCTTGCTCTAGTGAAAACTTCCACGTTCGTGATCATTTCTCTCTCTCTAGCCGATTTTCATCATTCTCCCGTAGCACCGAGTTTCTAATGCAGTGAGTCTCGTGTCCTCCCTCACACCTATCGTCTAAGCTTCCCTGTGGTATGTACTCACCATTTGTTCCTTCACGCCAACGCTTCCATTCTTTGTAATGAATGTGTTTTCCTTCTTATTAAAAGCATTCTTGGCCTGGGCAGTTCTGCATATTATCTCCCTGCAGCTTCCTCCATAACTCGTCATTTCACTTCTCAGGTAATTAAAATCGTTCACTACCTCTGTTGTTTCATTTTTCAACATTACCGCTGTCTAGCATCCTTTATTTTTACTGCAAACTAGAACTTTTCTTTTATGTGTATTTGTTATCATAAGGATTTCCTCTTCAATTATTGTATCCATTGTATTCAGGATGTTTTGAAGGGCCACAATGTCTGTTTGAAATTAGTGATATATCATCGGCAAATTTCAGCGTTTTTAGTTGTTATTTACTTACACGTCAAGTTCCGTAGGACCAAATTGAGGAGCAAATCTCCAAGGTCATGGAATTTGACAGCACATTAAATTACAACATAAAGGCAATAACCAGTAAAAATACAATGTTTATGAACCCGAAAACAGTCTATCCATTAGTTTAAGTAACCGAAATCAACATTACAACAAGAATCAATTTAATTTTTCAACGAACTCCTTGGCAGAATAGAAAGAGTGACCCATGAGGAAACTCTTCAGTTCCCATTTGAAAGCTCGTGGATTATTGCTAAGATTTTAGAATTCGAGAGGTAGCTTACTGAAAATGGATGCAGCAGTATAGTGCACACCTTTCTGCACAAGAGTTAAGTAAGTCCGGTCCAAATGCAGGTTTGATTGCTGCCTAGTATTAAATGATTGAAAGCTGCTTTTTCTTGGGAATAAATTAATATTGTTAACAAGAAATTACAGTAAGGAATATACAGGGTGGTCTATTGATAATCAACGGACCAAATATCTCACAAAATAAGCATCAAACGAAAAAACTACAAAGAACGAAACTCGTCTAGTTTGAAGGGGGAAACCAGATCGCGCTATGGTTGGCCCGCTAGATGGCGCTGCCATAGGTCAAACGGATATCAACTGCGTTCTTTTAAAAAAAATAGGAATCCCCATTTTTACTACATATTCGTGAAGTACTTAAAGAAATATGAATGTTTTAGTTGGAACACTTTTTTCGCTTTGTGACAGATGGCACTGTAATAGTCACAAACGTATAAGTACGTAGTATCATGTAACATTCCGCCAGTACGGACGGTATTTGCTTCGTGATACATTACCCGTGTTAAAATGGACCGTTTACCAATTGCGGAAAAGGTTGATATCATGTTGATATATGGTTATTGTGATCAAAAGCCGGCCGTGGTGGCCATGCGGTTCTAGGCGCTGCAGTCCGGAACTGCGGGACTGCTACGGTCGCAGGTTCGAATCCTGCCTCGGGCATGGATATGTGTGATGTCCTTAGGTTAGTTAGGTTTAAGTAGTTCTAAGTTCTATGGGACTGATGACCTAAGATGTTAAGTCCCATAGTGCTCAGAGCCATTTGAACCATTTTTTATGATCAAAATGCCTAACGGGCGTGTGCTATGTATGTGGTCGGTATCCGGGGCGACATCATCCAAGTGTCCGGACAGTCCGCCGGATAGTTTCGTTATTTAAGGAACCAGGAAGTATTCAGCCACATGTGAAACATCAACCACGACCTGCAATAAATGATGATGCCCAAGTAGGTGTTTTAGCTGCTGTCGCGGCTAATCCGCACATCATTAGCAGACAAATTGCGCGAGAATCGGGAATCTCAAAAACGTCGGTGTTGAGAATGCTACATCAACATCGATTGCATCTGTACCATATTTCTATGCACCAGGAATTGCATGGCGACGACTTTGAACGTCGTTTACAGTTCTGCCATCTGGCACAAGAGAAATTACGGGACGATGACAGATTTTTTGCACGCGTCCTATTTAGCGACGAAGCGTAATTCACCAACAGCGGTAACGTAAACCGGTATAATTGCACTATTGGGCAACGGAAAATCCACGATGGCTGCGACAAGCGGAACATCAGCGACCGTGGCGGGTTAATGTATGGTGCGGCATTGTGGGAGGAAGGATAATTGGCCCCCATTTTATCGATGGCAATCTAAATGGTGCAATGTATGCTGATTTCCTACGTAATGTTCTACCGATGCTGCTACAAGATGTTTCACTGCATGACAGAATGGCAATGTACCTCCAACATGATGGATGTCCGGCACATAGCTCGCGTGCGGTTGAAGCGGTATTGAATAGCATGTTTCATGACAGGTGGATTGGTCGTCGAAGCACCATGGCCCTTACGTTCACCGGGTCTGACGTCCTCGGATTTCTTTCTGTGGGGAAAGCTGAAGGATAATTGCTATCGTGATCCACCGACAACGCCTGATAACTTGCGTCAGCGCATTGTCAATGCATGTGCGAACATTATGGAAGGCTAACTACTCGCTATTGAGACGAATGTCGTTACACGTATTGTCAAATGCATTGAGGTTGACGGACATCATTTCGAGCATTTATTGCATTAATGTGGTATTTACAGGTAATCACGCTGTAACAGCATGCGTTCTCAGAAGTGATAAGTTCACAAAGGTACATGTATCGCATTGGAACAACCGACACTTATTGCCCGAACCACCCGTTCCTGAGCAAAAAATATTATTTTAGAATGGGAAGAGTTGCCCTGAAATATAATGCCATATGACATAAACGAATGAAAATAAGCAAAGTAGACTAATTTTCGTGTTGAACTATCGCTCACTTCAGATACCGTTCGAATAGTAAAAATGACAGCATTATGTCTTTGAACAAGATCCCGAACGTGGGCTTTCCACGACAGTTTACTATCTACCTCAACACCTAGAAATTTGAACTGTTCAGTTTCACTAATCACACGCTCATTCTGTAAAATTAAACGCCAGGTTTAGTTGAATTGTGTGTTAGAAACTGTAAAAACTGAGTGTTACTGTGATTTAGCATTAGCTTATTTTCTACAAGTCATGAACTTAGGTCATGAACTGCACTATTTGAAACCGAGCAAGTGTTACACACAACATCCTTTATTACCAAGCTAGTGTCATCAGCAAATAGAAATATTTTAGAGTTACACATAATACTAGAGGGCATATTATTCATATATGTAGGGATCAGAAGTGGCCCCAACACTGATCCCTGGGGCATCCCACTCAGACCCCACATCACAGCCATTCTCAACATTGTGAATAACGACCTTTTGCTGTTACTAAAGTAAGAGGTGAACCAACTGTGAGCTACTCCCCTTATTTCGTATTGGTCCAACTTCTGGAGCAATATTTTGTGATCAATACATTCAGACGCCTTAGATAAATAAAAAAAATATGCCTAGCGTTCGAAACATTTTGTTTGACCCATCCAGTACCTCACAGAGAAAAGATAATATAGCATTTTCAGTTGTTAAACGACTCCTAAAACCGAACTGTACATTTGATAGCAAATCGTGTGATATAAAATGATCAATTATCCTTACATACACAGACTTTTCAATAACTTTAGTAAACACTGATGGCATAGAAACAGGTCTAAAATTGTCTAAATCATCCCTTTCTCCATTTTTATAAAGCGGCTATACTACTGAGTGCTTTAATCGTTCAGGAAACGAACCATTTCTAAAGGAAAAATTACAAATATGGTTAAATACAGGGCTAACATGTGCAGCACAGTACTGTACTTTAGCATTCTGCCAGGCACTCCGTCATAACCATGAGAGTCCTTAGTCTTCAGCGATTTAATTTTTAGGGGAGTATTTCAGACATCGATCTCGGAAAGGCGTTTGCCTAGAAAGTTATATGATTACCTGTAGAAACTCAATTTTTATTTAATTCACCAGCAATGCTCAGAAAATCATCGTTAAATACTGTACATATATCCGATTTATCAGTAACAGAAATATTTTTACTGCGAACTGACTTTATATCGTCGACCTTATGCTGCTGACCAGACACTTCCTTCACAACTGACCATATGGTTGTAATTTTATGCTGTGAATTAGCAATTCTATTTGCATACCACATACTCTTTACCTTTCTAATAACAGTTTTAAGCACCTTACAATACTGTTTTCAATGGGTTTCTGTAACTTGATTGTGACTACTTCTAATATTTTGATATAAATCCCGCTTTGTTCTACATGATATCCTCATCCCACTAGTCAGCCATCCGGGCTGTCCATTACTGCTAGTACCCCGTTTAGAACGTTCTAAAGAAAACCAACTCTCAAAGAGCACGAGAAATGTTTTAAGGAAAGTATTATACTTGTCATCTATGTTATTGGCACTATAAACATCCTGCCACTCTTGTTCCTTAACGAGGTTTAAAAAACTCTCTATTGGCATTGGATTAGCTTTCCTACACAGTTTGTAATTATATGTGACATTTGTTTCAGTACAAAAGCCTTTTAGTGTTAAAATTTGTGCACCATGGTCTGAAAGGAAATTCACTCTTTTACTAACGGAATGCACACATAATAATGAAGAATGAATAAAAATATTGTCTATGGCTGTGCTACTGTTCCCCTGCACCCTACTTGGAAAAAACAGTCTGCATCACATCATATGAACATGGGAAATTAACCAACATTCTTTTCCTTACACCACCACACACAAAATTTATGTTGAAGTTACCACTTATAACTAATTTCTGGTACTTCCTACTAAGTGCTCTTAAGTCAGAGTTACGGGGACCTATAAACAACAACAATTAGAAGTTTAGATTCACTAAATTGAACTGCCCTGCACAACATTCAAATATCTGTTCAGTGCAGTGTCGTGGTACGTCTATGGACTCAAATGGAATACCGTTCTTTTACGTACATAGCCGCTCCCCCAGCCCGCAAGGAACTCCTTGAAAAACAGCCAGCTAATCTGTAGCCTGGTAATGGAAGCCTCTGAATTATAAAATTATGTAAGTGGTGCACCAACATACCATTAATTTCGGAGTCAACATCTACAAGCAGTTCGCTAATACCTCTTACATTTTAATGAAATATCCTTCTCTACTTGAAAACATGACGTCCTCTGACAGTGACCCGTTAGTTAGAGGGACTTCCTTTAAGATGGTATACCTATCAGCTAATTTCAATGTAAAAAAGGCGCTGCTCTAACGTGAACTACTACAGGAATTTTTCCATGAGTGATCCCACCACCACCCACTACACTGTCATATAAGCTTTGCCAGCCTCCCCTCCCCATACCTATTGAGGTGGAGGCCATTCTTGTGAAACCCGATGTACTGATAGACCCAACTGGCACCATCGAAATGTGACGCATGCCCCCTGCCATCATCGCCCTCCCTTGCCCCATGTTATCGCGCCTGTTGTTGTTGTGGTCTTCAGTCCTGAGACTGGTTTGATGCAGCTCTCCATGCTACTCTATCCTGTGCAAGCTTCTTCATCTCCCAGTATCTACTGCAACCTACATCCTTCTGAATCTGCTTAGTGTATTCATCTCTTGGTCTCCCTCTACGATTTTTACCCTCCACACTGCCCTCCAATGCTAAATTTGTGATCCCTTGATGCCTCAAAACATGTCCTACCAACCGATCCCTTCTTCTAGTCAAGTTGTGCCACAAACTTCTCTTCTCCCCAATCCTATTCAATACCTCCTCATTAGTTACGTGATCTACCCACCTTATCTTCAGCATTCTTCTGTAGCACCACATTTCGAAAGCTTCTATTCTCTTCTTGTCCAAACTAGTTATCGTCCATGTTTCACTTCCATACATGGCTACACTCCATACAAATACTTTCAGAAACGACTTCCTGACACTTAAATCTATACTCGATGTTAACAAATTCCTCTTCTAGAGAAACGCTTTCCTTGCCATTGCCAGTCTACATTTTATATCCTCTCTACTTCGACCATCATCGGTTATTTTACTCCCTAAATAGCAAAACTGCTTTACTACTTTAAGTGTCTCATTTCCTAATCTAATTCCCTCAGCATCACCCGACTTAATTTGACTACATTCCATTATCCTCGTTTTGCTTTTGTTGATGTTCATCTTATATCCTCGTTTCAAGACACTGTCCATTCCGTTCAACTGCTCTTCCAAGTCCTTTGCTGTCTCTGACAGAATTACAATGTCATCGGCGAACCTCAAAGTTTTTACTTCTTCTCCATGAATTTTAATACCTACTCCGAATTTTTCTTTTGTTTCCTTTACTGCTTGCTCAATATACAGACTGAATAACATCGGGGAGAGGCTACAACCCTGTCTTACTCCTTTCCCAACCACTGCTTTCCTTTCATGCCCCTCGACTCTTATAACTGCCATTTGGTTTCTGTACAAACTGTAAATAGCCTTTCGCTCCCTGTATTTTACCCCTGCCACCTTCAGAATTTGAAAGAGAGTATTCCAGTTAACATTGTCAAAAGCTTTCTTTAAGTCTACAAATGCTAGAAACGTAGGTTTGCCTTTTCTTAATCTTTCTTCTAAGATAAGTCGTAAGGTCAGTATTGCCTCACGTGATCCAACATTTCTACGGAATCCTAACTGATCTTCCCCGAGGTCGGCTTCTACCAGTTTTTCCATTAGTCTGTAAAGAATTCGCGTTAGTATTTTGCAGCTGTGACTTATTAAACTGATATTTCGGTAATTTTCACATCTGTCAACACCTGCTTTCTTTGGGATTGGAATTATTATATTCTTCTTGAAGTCTGAGGGTATTTCGCCTGTCTCATACATCGTGCTCACCAGATGGTAGAGTTTTGTCATGACTGGCTCTCCCGAGGCCATCAGTAGTTCAAATGGAATGTTGTCTACTCCCGGGGCCTTGTTTCGACTCAGGTCTTTCAGTGCTCTGTCAAACTCTTCACGCAGTATCTTATCTCCCATTTCGTCTTCATCTACATCCTCTTCCATCTCCATAATATTGTCCTCAAGTACATCGCCCTTGTATAAACCCTCTATATACTCCTTCCACCTTTCTGCCTTCCCTTCTTTTCTTAGAACTGGGTTGCCATCTGAGCTCTTGATATTCATACAAGTGGTTCTCTTCTCTCCAAAAGTCTCTTTAATTTTCCTGTAGGCAGTATCTATCTTACCCCTAGTGAGACAAGCCTCTACCTCCTTACATTTGTCCTCTAGCCATCCCTGCTTAGCCATTTTGCACTTCCTGTCGATATCATTTTTGAGACGTTTGTATTCCTTTTTGCCTGCTTCATTTACTGCATTTTTATATTTTCTCCTTTCATCAATTAAATTCAATATTTCTTCTGTTACCCAAGGATTTCTATTAGCCCTCGTCTTGTTACCTACTTGATCCTCTGCTGCCTTCACTACTTCATCCCTCAGAGCTACCCATTCTTCTTCTACTGTATTTCTTTCCCCCATTCCTGTCAATTGTTCCCTTATGCTCTCCCTGAAACTCTCTACAACCTCTGGTTCTTTCACTTTATCCAGGTCCCATCTCCTTAAATTCCCACCTTTTTGCAGTTTCTTCAGTTTCAATCTGCAGTTCATAACCAATAGATTGTGGTCAGATTCCACATCTGCACCAGGAAATGTCTTACAATTTAAAACCTGGTTCCTAAATCTCTGTCTTACCATTATATAATCTATCTGATACCTTTTAGTATCTCCAGAATTCTTCCAGGTATACAACCTTCTTTTATGATTCTTGAACCAAGTGTTGGCTATGATTAAGTTATGCTCTGTGCAAAATTCTACAAGGCGGCTTCCTCTTTCATTCCTTCCCCCCAATCCATATTCACCTACTATGTTTCCTTCTCTCCCTTTTCCTACTGACGAATTCCAGTTACCCATGACTATTAAATTTTCGTCTCCCTTCACTACCTGAATAATTTCTTTTATCTCGTCATACATTTCATCTATTTCTTCATCATCTGCAGAGGTAGTTGGCATATAAACTTGTACTACTGTAGTAGGCATGGACTTTGTGTCTATCTTAGCCACAATAATGCGTTCACTATGCTGTTTGTAGTAGCTAACCCGCACTCCTATTTTTTTATTCATTATTAAACCTATTCCTGCATTACCCCTATTTGATTTTGTATTTATAACCCTGTAATCACCTGACCAAAAGTCTTGTTCCTCCTGCCACCGAACTTCACTAATTCCCACTATATCTAACTTTAACCTATCCATTTCCCTTTTTAAATTTTCTAACCTACCTGCCCGATTAAGGGATCTGACATTCCACGCTCCGATCCGTAGAACGCCAGTTTTCTTTCTCCTGTTAACGACGTCCTCCTGAGTAGTCCCCGCCCGGAGATCCGAATGGGGGACTATTTTACCTCCGGAATATTTTACCCAAGAGGACGCCATCATCATTTAATCATACAGTAGAGCTGCGCCTAACAGCTGCATTAAGATGAGGCCGATCATGACGCTGAGACACTTGCACGAAATGCACATTAGTGCCACCAGTTTGAGTAGATAGCTTTAGCATGTCACCACCGACATCATATTCCCCGCCCTATCAAGACTGTTCCCTGCTCCACCCCCTTTCACTACCTGATCTCCTTCGTAAAATTCCTACATAACTCCCCTATGCTGTCAGTCGCCTGAGCCAACCCTGCACTAGGCTTCACATTGCTGGTGACCTGGTACTCACTCCTAACACTTCCTGCAACTGCTGGCCCACACCTCTACCGTGAGAACTACCTAGCATCCGAACGTTCTTCTTTCTGTTAGACTTTGTAACTGACCTAGGCCTCCTGACTGCTAAGGATTTCTGTATGTTCCCTACATGTACAGCTACAAGAGGCTCCTCTCCACTCAACTCTGACAGTTGGTCGAATCTATTGCATATACGCTAAGTGTAACTGAATACCTCCTCTTCCTAGCTGCCTTCTTGCCAACTGCCAGTTCCCATGCCCCACTACCCTTCACCCTCCTCACCCTATCTAGTTCCTCCCTTGTGCACTTGAAGGGCACAGATCTTACGCTCCTCCTCCTCTATTAACTTATTTCTTCTACAGATTCTGCATGCCCAGGAGAGTATTTCGATAGAATGCCCACTGGCTTCCCGATTGCATTCCCCCCAATGAAAATACTTTGAACAAATCCCACACTGTAACCCACTACTCACAAACCTGCGACAGACCCCACACTTCTCACTCGGGGTAAAATTTTACAGTTACTTAAAAAGAAACTACACGGCTACGTTACCTTAATTCAGTTACACCAGTAGAACTATTTATAGCATTAACAATAGCGGTCTCGAAATTCTCTGTCTACTAAGAAAGCAACTACTTGTATTAATACTACTACACCACAGCTAATACCAATACCAACGAAAGTCACAAAACTATTAGCTAAAACCAAAAATTCAAGCATCCACTTGGGACACTCAATGAAGTTAGAACACTGAATGAAAATTTTACTGAAATATTTCACTAGAAACAATAAGAAACATTAGATGAAAACTAAAGCACGAAATTTACTAAAAGACTTCAACGCACAGAAAACTCTAAACAACAGCGAGCGAACGTTCCCAAAAGTTTATCAAATCGTTATTTTGTCACAAACAGTACGAAACACCGCTGAAAACTCTTAAATTTAATAACTATATACCACTGCACAAATAACTTTGTCAGTACTTAGCTTTATGACTGCAACAGCTGCAACTCTCAACTACCTTATCTCCATGAATTGTTACTCCTATGTTTACTTCTTCCCTCACCCTGTCGATTGCCATCTGTATGTACAGATTAAATGAGTATGGGGGTGGGCTACTACCTTGCCGTACCCCGTTTTGAATGCTAGCTATTTCTTCTTTATTACCACAACGAACTACTCCGATTTCACGTATGTAAGTGTTATATACAAGTCTTCTCTCACGTAAAGCTAATTCCTGATTGGCGAGGATACTGACATTGTCAAATGCTTTCTCAGGATCGACAAATACTATGAATGGATTCATGCCTTCTTCTTCAGTTGTTTCTCTATCACCTGCCTTAGTGTCAATATTGCTTCTCTTGCTCCCACACCTTTTATAAACTCGTATTGGTCGTCACATAATTTCAGATAATTGTCTCTCTACCTGTTTGTCCAATCTTATGAGACAAATTTTGGCGACTTGTAAATGCATGGCACACCAGGAACAATGTTCGGTGTTATTCACTTGTCTTTGCATCTGGTTTTCTTAGGTAATGGTACTGTTATGAACTTAACGGAAGACTTCTGGTATCTCTCCATCTGTAAATATGACATATCAAGTATTAAGGTGATATCTTCGCTTTATTGACCGACTTTTAAATAGTTCTTCTTGTACGCCATCATCTCCCGGGGTCTTCATTTCTCTAAGGTCCGGCAGTGCTTTCTTGTATTCTTTCATGACAGGAGCCCCTACATCACCCATCTCTACTTCTCCTTCCTTTTCGATAGTCAGATGCTGTTGTCTCCTGTGCATAACTGTCCGAGGTATTCCTTCCATTGCATCACTAAACTTTCTTCATTACATACAAACATTCCATCTTTGTCTTTAATGCTCACTGTTTCTGCCTTTTTTAGTTGCGGAGAACTTCTCTACATCTCTGCATACCACGACAACTTGTCTTGCCTTCATGCTATTATCTATGTGTTCACAAACTTCTTTTAAATGTTGTTCTTTGTCTTACTTTGCCATCTTATTAATCTTGTTCCTTAAGCTGTTGTATTACTGCATTCATTCTTCATCCTTAGTGTTTTTATACCGTCTTCTTTCTTTCATCATATTCACGACTTCCTGACTTATCCATTATTTCCTGTTGATGCAAACGCTGGCAATGTGCTTTGAATGTAAAATTGTACACTTTAAGCAAACCAGAAAAACTTAGTATCCTTTGACAATATCAACGAATAACAATTGGAATCAGTCAACTGCTGAAAATGCCTTGGCGTAACAATTTGTACGGATACAAAATGGAATGGACACAGAGGCAGTCTATGGCACATTGCGAGAATACTAGGAAAATGCAATCAGTCTACAAAAGAGATTGGTTACGACTTACTCGTATGACTCGTAATAGAATAGTGGTCAAGTGTGTGAGACGTGTGCCAAAAAGGACTGACATCGTATGGTGAGCGTGTAAAAAGGAAGACACTACTATGGTAACAGACGTCGTTGATCCACGAGATAGCATCTCGAAAATGATCAAAAACATGAAATGTGAGACTCATCAAGACAGACAACAATTATTCTTCAAAAGCCTAAGTATAAAAACTCAAAAGGAAGTTCGTCTCACGCGAAACACTGTTTTATAGCTTTTTTATTACCCAGATATGTTTCAGCACTATGTGCTTTCTTCAGTCGGATTTTTGCTTATTTTCTTCGTGAAATATTGTTCTTACGCATTAACCTCTTGCGCACTCTGTGTGGATTATTTGGGGCAGAAATATTTGCATTAGTAGAAGGAGCGATTTTCAGATCTCAAATACAGTATTTTATGTTAGTTTACAGATGGTATAGAGTTAAGACATTTCTCACAGAATTCGGACAGTGTATATTTAAAGGTTACGGTCTACGATACTGAATTGAGAAACAATATGGATGTTGTTGTCGTTGTTGTGTTCTTCAGTTCGAAGACTGGTTTGATGCAGCTCTCCATGCAACTCTGTCCAGTGCAAGCCCCTTCATCTCCGAGTAACTACTGCAACCTACGTCTTTCTGGACGTGCTTACTGTATTCATCTCTTTGTCTCCCTCCACATTCTGTAGCCCCACGCTTTAACTCCAGTACTAAATTAGCGATCCCTTAATGTCTCAGAATATGTCATACCAACCGACCCTTTCTTCTTGCCCGGTTGTGAAACAAATTCCTTTTCTCTCCAATTCTATTCAGTACCTCCTCATTAGTTACGTGATCTACCCATCTAATCTTCCGTTTTCTTCGATAGCACCACATCTCGAAAGCTCCTATTCTATTCCCTCCTTGTCTAAATTGTTTATCGTCCACCTTTCACCTCCATGCATAGTTACACTCCATACAAATACTTTCAGAAATGACTTCCTGACACTTAAATCTATATTCGATGTAACAACTTTGTCTTCTTCAGAAACGCTTTCTTGCCATTTCCGCTCTACATTTCTGATCCTCTCTGCTTCGACGACCATCAGTTATTTTGCTGCCCAAATAGCAGAACTCATCTACTGCTTTAAGAGTCTCATTTCCTAATCTACTTCCCTCAGCATCACCTGATTTAATTCGACTATATTCCATTATCCTCGTTTTGCTTTTCTTGGTGTTCATCTTATGTTCTCGTTTCAAGACACTGTCCATTCCATCCAGCTGCTCTTCCAAGTCGTTTGCTGTCTCCAACAGAATTAAAATGTCAGCGGCAATCCTCACAGTTTTTATTTATTCTACCTGAACTTTAATTCATAGTAAAAAAATTTCATTTGTTTCCTTTACTGCTTGCTAAATATACAGACTGAATAATATCGCAACCACTGCTTCCCCTTCATGCCTCTCGACTCTTGTAGCTGACATTTACTTCCTGTACAAATTGTAAATAACCTTTTCATCCCTGTATTTTACCCCTGCCGTCTTTAGAATTAGAACGAGAGTATTTCAGTCAACATTTTCAAAAGCTTTCTCTAACCTACAAATGCTTTAAATGTAGGTTTGCCTTTTCTTAACCTATGCCCTATGACAAGTTGCAGGGTTAGTATTTCTTGGCATGTTCCTACATTCTCCGAAATCCAAAATGATCTTCCCGGAGATCATCTTTTCCATTCTTCTGTAAATAATTCGTGTTAGTATTTTGCAACCGAGATTTATTAAACAGATAGTTCGATAATTTTCACATGTGTCAGCCCTGGTTTCTTTGGAACTGAAATCATTACGTTCTTGTTGAAGGCTTAGGGTATTTCGCCTCTCTCATACATCTTGCGCACCAGATGGAAGAGTTTTGCCACGGCTGGCTCTCCCACGGCTATTATTAGTTCTAACGGAATTTTTTCTACTCCCGGGACCTTGTTTCGAATTAGATCTTTCGGAGCTCTGTCAAATTCATCTCGCAATCATATTTCCATTTCATCTCCATTTACGTCCTCTTCCATTTCCATAATACTGCCCTCAAGTACATCTCCCTTCTATATACCATCATTTACTCCTTCCTTTCTGCTTTCCCTTGTTTGCTTAGGACTGGTTTTCCATGTGAGCTCTTGATATTCGTACAGGTCGTTCTGTTTTCTCCAAAGGCCTCCTTAATTTTACTGCAAGCGGCATCTATCATTCCCCTAGTGATAAATGCTTCTGTATCTTCACATTTCGCCACTTACCATTGCTGCTTAGCCATTTTGCACTTCCCATCAATCTCATTTATTAGACGTTTGTATTCCCTTTCCCCAGCTTCATTTACCGCATTCGTATATGTTCTCCTGTCTTTATCTCTTGTGTTACTAAAGGATGTCTGCTAGCTCTCTTCGTTTTACCTACTTGATCCTCAGCTGCCTTCACTGTTTCATATCCCAAAGTTACCCGTTCTTCTTCTACTGTGTTCCTTTTCCCAGTTCTTGACAATCGTTCCCTAATGCTCCCTCTGAATCTCTCTGCAACCTCTATTTCTTTCAGTTTATCAAGATCTCATCTCCTTAAATGCCTACCTGTTTTAAAGTTCCTTCCGTTTTAATCTACAATTCATTAGCAATAAATTGTGGTCAGATTCCACTCTGCCTCTGTAAACGTCTTACGATTTAAAATCTGGTTCCGAAATCTCTATCTTATCATTATACTCACGTCGAAAAAAGTTTTGTATCACCCCGGTTCCCAGAACTCCTGAAGATAGACGTTGACTGTGGATATTGTATCACAGATACAGTCCCTTTAACTATTCAGAGATGACACTGTACCCGCCCAAAGACGTAAACAACCATGCATAAGCAGCGTCTTCTAGACGGAGGGGGTGCGACAGCCGATCACTTCCAATCATTCTACCAGGAAGGAGGTACACGGCTCGTGTTGTCTGTAGTTCAACCGTGACTAGACGGCCAATAACGCGGTTCGATCACGTTCGCATTGTTACTTTGTGCCAGGAAGGGCTCCCAACAAGGAAAGTGTCCAGGCCCCTAGGAGTGAACCAAAGACATGTTGTTTGGACATGGAGGAGATACAGAGAGGCAGGAACTGTCGATGACATACCTCGCTCGGGCTGCCCAAGGGTTACTACTGCAGTGGATGACCGCTACCTACGGATTATGGCTCGGAGAAACCCTAACAGCATCGCCACCATGTTGAATAGTGCTATTCGTGCAGCCACAGGGCACCATATTACGACTCAAACTGTGAGCGATAGGCTGCATGATATGAAACCAGACTCCCGACGTCCATGACGAGGTCCATCTTTGTAACCACCACACCATGCAGCGTGGTACAGATGGGCCCAGCAGCACGCCGAATGGCCCGCTCAGGTCTGGCATCACGTTCTCTTCACCGATGAGACGTCGCATATGCCTTCAACCAGACAATCGTGGGAGACGTGTTTGGAGGCAACCCCGTCAGGCTGAACGCCTTATACACACTGTCCAGCGAGTGGAGCAAGGTGGAGGTTCCCTGTTGTTGTGGGGTGGAATTAGGTGGGGCCGACGTACTCCGCTGGTGGTCATGGAAGGCGTCGCAACGGCTGTACGGTACGTAAATGCCATCCTCCGACCGATAGTGCAACTATATCGGCAGCGTATTGGCGAGGCATTCGTCTTCATGGACGATAATTAATGCCCCCATCGTGCACATCTTGCGAATGACTTCCTTCAGGATAACGATATCGCTCGACTAGAGCGGCCATCATGTTCTCCAGACATGAACCCTATCGGACATGCCTGGGATAGACTGAAAAAGGCTACTTATGGACGACGTGACCACCAACCACTCTGACGGATCTACACCGAATCACCGTTGAGGAGTGGTACAATCTGGACCAACAGTGCGTTGATGAACTTATGGAAAATATGCCACGACGAATACAGGCATGCATCAATGCAAAAGGACGTGCTACTGGGTATTAGAGGTAGCGGTGTGTACAGCTGTCAGGACCACTGTAACCTCCCCCTCACTTATCGACCTTAATGACAGTGAAAAATTAAACCGCGTGTACCTAATGGAAATTTGGGAAAAGCAATCGTCACCGAAGTTAATCTGTCGGTAAAGAGGGAGGAAAGGGTTACATCTAATTGAAAGGAAAAGTGCTAATGAAACTGGTGGAAATTAATTTTGAAAAGGGGTAAAGTTAATAAAGAAAGTGAATGTGCGGCCGTTACGTTAACAATTAACTAGAGGTAATTAGATATTTGAGATTTGGGGAAAGTTACAGTCGCCAGTCCTATGGACAATTACTGTAGTAACTGAAAAAGAAAGGTTATTACACATATAATTAGCACTAGAAGCGTGGCAGCTGAAGGTTGACACGTGTAGTGTGAAAACTGAAAGTTTGTCAGAAGTAATAAATTTCGCTACACTCTGACTTAATTTAGCAAAAGAATTAATAAAACCGGAAAATTGAAAGTTAATTTAGTGACTGAAATTAATAGTGAGCTTTGTTTCTGAAGCACTACAAAATTCAATAAAATAAGGTTAGTCTTGGGCTACCTCAACAATCATTTCAAAAGCTACTTGAATCTACGTAATTTAGAAATAAGAGATTTAACTTTGAGCTTGAATTTAATGATTCTGAACAATTAACAATAGTAAAATTTAGCACGTACCAAGCTGAGCTGTAGTCACAGGTAAGCTAAAATATGGTAACAAAATTCGCACTCATAATTTGTGCTTGTGTAATCTAAATATTGTAGCCAGCTATGAATACTTTAACTGAACTTTGAAATTAAAGCAGTGAAATGGAATAATATTACTTTAATGCTGGCGTTTGATTTTCAACGACACTCGGGTTCATTCCGCAAAAGGAAGGGACCCTGCTTGGTAATGCAATTGGGACAATGAGCAACAAAGGTTCATGCTAAGTAGCTGTAATTTTGTGATGCAACAATTTTAAAAGTTTGAAAAGCTGAGGTCTGCCATACAGTTCTAAAACTTTACGTGCTTCCTGTCTTCCTTGTTGGTTGATTGAAGGTTTGAAGCCGTCGATCGAGGAGGTGGCGACAGTCACTCATTGTCGGCCGTCGCTGTTGCAGAAGCTGGATGTTGGCGCGCCTTCTTCTCAACACGGTCACCAGGCGAAACGGGCTCTTGATGTGCGCCAGCTAGTGCTTCCCGTCCGCGACACCGTGTCAGAAACTATCATAGCAAGTCGGGCGCAATTACATGCTACCCAACACCGAAAGCGCGGCAACTCGCGGGAGCGTCACACAACGCACCTGCTCCACCGCCCTACCCCAGCCAGACTACCCCTGCCCGCGCTCCATGCGGCAGAGTTAACACTATCAAAGATCTTAAACACTTTGGTTCTCCACACGACCTATCGATGTAATCGTTCGATAGCATAGTTTTCCCTAGGCCAGACCCAGCGTAAAAATACAAATAATCTTTACACAACAAACCAAATATACAGCGACATAAATGCATATATATATACAAATAGTAAAACAATTACAATATACAAAGACACAGAAATGTTATATCTTCAGGTAACAAAATAAGGAAAAAAATTTGCAGTGCAATAGATGGAAATCGGAGGATATGCATTTCCGGCGTTACACCACCGCCTCTGAAATCCTCGCTGTATGCAATGTGTGGCTTTTATGAGCAATAAAAAGGGCGGAAATGATATTTATATTGATCTCTATTCCAATTTTCTGTACAGGTTCCGTAACTCTCGGAACCGAGGTGATGCAAAACTTTTTTTGATGTGTGTATAATCGATCTCAGACCTGCCTGTTGAAAGGGTCCTGTAGCCACCTTTCATTGCCAACTCTCGTAGTGGTCAAGTCGGCAAAGAGGTTTCCGCTACTTGTGAGAAATCCACCTGCGTTAGGTTGGTGGCGGAAATGGCATCCTGGGGTTTTCCGGTCCACACGGAGCGTGGAAGAGGCTGGAGAAGCGGGAGGCAGTCTGCCGTCGGTACGGGAAGCGGACACAGCTGTGCTCCAGTCGAAGAAGGGTGAGTTGGACTGACCGCGTGGCGCGTTTTCACATAGAGAGGGGAGCTTTTAGCTTTCGGTCTCGAATTTCGTCTTATAAAGATTTACTTGCTGGGTTGCAGCAGGGAATGCCAGGCTTTTGTAGACTTTCAGTTTGATTCCCAATGCAGTCTTGACTTTGATCCGTGAGAGGAACGCAGCACAAGGGAGTTGCATATGTTGAAGTGCCCTCGGTTCAGTGTGAATGTTTATGTGCCTCCATCTGTGTATGTATGCTTCTAATCTTTTCCGGATCTTGGTAATTTTTGTGTATTTGTGAATTTTCTTTGTCTCATGTGACACATAGTTAGCATGCAACAGCAGTCTATAGATGCACTACATCAATGTTTTAAGGAATAAATAATTTTGCCTTCAATCTTATCTTGTGTACCGATGTTACGTCGCCGTTACCTTCGCCATTTACCTTATAGTTTTCCTTGTTGGCCCACCTATAGCGTTTCCATGTGCACAGGTGTAGTGATTAGTGTCCCTTTTTTTATCTGAAACAAATGCTCTGGAATAGATCGTGTTTTCACGAATCTTGCTGCAGGCTGCACTTACGCATGGTGTTCACGACCTCTTTACTTTACTCAATATTTGATTCACGGGAAGAATGCCTGGATCATATTACGTAATAACTACATCCCATTCATTATCAATGACTTTACAATGAATGTTCTTTTGTGAGTTTTTCTTATTAATAAATTAAGTAATTTTCCGACTCAGTGCTACCTCTTCTTGTCGTGTGGCTAGAGTCGGTGGCGACCCTATCTTTTATATTGATTTCAGTGTCAAGTAGCATTTTCTTATTCAAAGTGTGCGTGGCTCTTTTAGCTATCAGGATACATTCGAAGGGCGCTTCATGCTTCTTGCACCTACCGTCCTTTTATTCACGCTACTTATATTCACGCCACTTACACATGGCGACCCTGCCAGGATTTCGGTAAACCAGGGAATCTTCTGATGCGCAGTGAGGATTAGTTATTTTCGGTTGGATGTGCTAATTGGTATGTTGTCTTTCTGTGATACAGAATTTACGTGAATTTATGATATAGGTGTGCATTTTCTTACATGTTTTATCTTGTATATGTATTACTGTATAGACATTGTGATTTAGTATTCAATTGTGTTACAAGTGTGGGTTGACTCTTGTCCTGTGGCGTGTATCGGTGTCATATAGTAAATCTTGGGTGCTTTGTGGGGACTGTGAGTCCATTAGGAGACTTTGGCATTATTCTTGTTGTATTTTGGAGCACGGAGTAATCCTTATGATGGAGACGCGTAGCTGTTCAGGGAGCCGCGATCGGAATAACCTGCCAGACAATAACCCTGAACAAGGACGAGGTCAAAACGTCGAGTCCGACCAGGAACGAAACGCGGAAAACGCAAGTACAAGTGTTGTCCATCCTGAGCCCGCCGTAGTGATTTCGAATCATTCGATAGATGCAAATTCATTACAGGCTATGCTACGACAATTACTAGACAGTAATAGGAGACATATCGAGGAGGTGAATAAAAAACAAGCAGAAGAAAATAGGAGGCATATCGAGGAAGCGAATAAAAGATTGACTAGTGAAATAGTACAGGGTGTTGGGGAGAAACTGGCGATCATTGACCAACGCATCTCCGCCTTAGAAGAGGGGCACCAAGTCATTAGCAAGCGGGTGATGGAGCAAGAAGAAAGGTTCGCTGGGAATATACGTGTACTAGCAGAACAATGCCAGAGTGAACAAGCGGCTCTTGAGTCCCGAGTAGGACGACATTCCGCCAGGGATCTCCGCGCGTTAGCAGAACAATGCCAGAGTGACCACGCGGCTCTTGTGTCCCGAATAGAGGACTCTGCGGCTAAGTGCCCGGTCCACCTTAGCGCGCAGGTAGAAACCCTCAGCCAGGCGATAATAGCTCTCGAGCGAGAGCAAGGGCTTACGCAAACAAAGCAAGACACGGCCCACCGAGAGATGCGAGAAGAAATAGCCAGGATCTCAGACGCAGTGGCGCGTAAGTCTGACAATAATAGGGAAACGATTACCTCGTCATCAGCGGATGCAGACGAAATTCGGTCGATAACGAAATGTCGGCGTGGACAGTGTGAAATAAACATACAACAAGGAGGGGTTACCGAGGGAATATGTGAGCGCATTGCCCGTTTAGAACTTCACCTAAAAGGGTTAAAGGACCATGAAGTTGAAAGAAATGAACGAAAGGGCCATTATTCCGACGATGATTCCGGGAACGATGGCGAATTGGATCATCGTCATGATCACGGATCTCGTACCAGGTGGGAACGGCGCGGATCCCCTCAGGAACGTTCGTCAAGGGAAACTCACGAATTTGACTTTAAACATTTTCTGACCGTGAGGAAGTTTGAAGTCTTCCGTAACTCGGCTACGGGGATTCACCCGCGGGCCTGGTTACAGCAGTTCGAGTTCTCCCTCCCTCCTACGTGGCCCAGTGCGCACAAAATAGAGTATATGTGCGGCTACCTCGAAGGTGAGCCAGCGGCGCGGATGAGGTCAATTGCACGCAATTGCTACACTGTTGGGGAGTTTCGTCAACACTTCCTGTCGATATATTGGTCAGTGGCAGCGCAAAGTCGTGTAAAACACGGACTCATTATGCTACCAGAGTTAAACAGGTCAAAATTCTCCAGCCCTGTGCAGATGTTCGAGCACATGCTGCAGGCGAATGAACATCTTGACGATCCTTATGGACCTGCAGAAATTATTCGTATTTGCCTGGGAAAGTTTCCAATGCAGTTGCGGCACGTTATCCTTGCAGGACGATGTAAGGATGACGTAGAGGGGTTTCGCAATTTCCTTTTAGAGCTTGAGTGCGATGCGAATGGCACCACGCAGAATTACGGTCAGAGCGCCTACGAGCAGCGGCCGCGCGAGCGAAGCCGCAGCCGTAGAGACAGGTGGCACTCCAGACGTAACGGGTCGCCTCAGAGTTACAGGGCGCGCGAGCGTTGGCAGCGTCGCGATTCCTCACGGAACGCGGGCAGAACGAACGATGCCAATCGTCATCATTCGCCGAGAGTAAATCAAAGACACCCCCGGGAGTTTAGAAGATATGGTAATGAGCAGAGATATTGGAGTAATTATAGCGGACCTAGGAACGGTAGTCGTGACCGACCCCAGAATAATTATCGAACAAGAAACAACAGGGGTGCCGTAAACAGTACGGGTGGTCCGCCAGTGGGTGTTGAAATTCGTCCCGCAAACCCGCGGCACAATCCGACAAATGCCTCTAATCAAAGGGATCAATGACTGTTGGCTGGCTCGGTTGGCGTCAAACTTAATGAGGACCGGTGCTATTGATGATATTGATGTGCATTTGAATAAAGGAAGACGATATTAGGGAAGATTTGTTGAGAGAGGGCCACAGTATTGGTGTGCCCGCAGTAAACCCAGTCGCCTCTGTTTCGTAAAATTACAGTGTATATTTTCCAATGTTTTGATTCACTCTGGTGTGATTGAAATTAAAGTTTATATTTTCTATAAATTGTAAAGGGTCCCCCAATATGTGTGTAGTTATTTCTTCTTGTCAGCAGAAAGGAGTAGTGTTGTGCAGCTTCATAACGTATGAAAGATTATGAGGCTCATATGAAGCGTTTTCTATTACAGTAAGATGGCTTTCGTTCTTTGATGACTAAAATGGTATCGGGTGTGTTGGCGTGGCGAGTCAATGGTCGTAAGGTAATTCTTGATGATAAATTACAGTTTTAGTGTTCTTATTCCCCTTAGGTGAGCAAGATTCAGTGAGACTTTTCAAATGTACTGCGATGTTGATGAAGCGACTTGGTGACTTGTAGGTGAAGGATTTGTGTATGAAAGGAGATTAATAGTGTTTGATTTTCAGAGTTGCCATCTTATAAGACATTTGGAAAGTGTAACTTGCCGCCACATACTACTAGGTACGGTTGAGGGCACCAGGATGTGAAACCCCAGAAGATGTATATGGAAACAGCTTATAAACTCAAGCAGCTTGATATTTAATAGAGAATCAATGCGACTACCTCCAAGCTAAAATAACATGATGGTAGGTGAGGACCCCTGGGGACATGTGGTGAGTAAGTGTGTAATCATTATGAGTATCTTATGATAGTAGTAAGTTGGGTACTCATGGCCCTGGATAATGGATTTCTTTTGACAGTATTTTTTTATGTACTTATAGGACGAAGTGTTTATGTGTTTGCTAATAGGATAGGATGATTTTTATTTTCATTTTTATGCCCACTGACCTTTTGCATTAGTCTGATGAATAGATGTTGAAACGTTTACCATTCCAGATGTGACTTGAATGAGCCTTCTGTGTGTCATTAATCATAACTTTTATTATGCAATGTCCATAGAAAAGAAGTCTCGAAAATTTTTCACAGATCAGCAAACATGTTCTGCAAACCTTGGAGGAGCAGTCAGTGAACAACGATATGGGTATTGGTGTTGAAAGGAATATTTTGTTTATATGTGGGAATTGTAGTCGGGGTATATGGTGATGGTGACTAGCACGAGCTGTGTAGATTGTGTGTGAGAGCGTAGTTAGGAGCAGGTAGAGTTTTGTGTCTGTAGCTAGCAGCGGCGCCAAATCCTATCCAAATCCTGACCAAACCTTGTACAAGATCTACCCTGAATGATTGACAGCAGATGTAATGCTGGAACTATATTTTATAAAAAGGATTTTTTGTTTGTGTGAATATTGGTTATGTAATTTTCTTCATTGTTTTTTTTATTAGTAGTGTTAAGAAGGCCCTTTTTGTCAAGTTAATTTTGGGCACTATTCCATGTATTGATCAGGAGTGAGAAACTCCGAAGATTTTGTGGTAATTTGTACACATGATATTTTGTAACGATCCCTGTGAGCGCAGTTCTTAAGTGGGTGCAAGGCCGCCTAGGGAGCCTCCGCATCAGAAAGCACAGGGCTTGGTCCACCGGCAGGCGTTGCCGAACCCTGGTATCAGCGGCGAAGCAGTGATGCGGCGAGCGGTCACAGCTGTTTCCCCGTCAGAGGGGAGGGGACGCTGGTCTTCCCCCAGGCGCAGGCTCACACCGGAGCCCGCAGGCGTGTCACCACGGCAGCGCCAGCTGATGGCCGGCGTTCCACCCCATGCGCTAGTCATCTGACAAGCGAAAAGGAAAGTATGACGCACACCAGGCGAGGCCGCCGATCCCTGAGCGCCGCTAGTCCAGACGGCTGCTGCGGTGAGGTAACGCCCACTGCCCGGAGGGACGCGGGTCCCACCACTGACGCATCAGCTGAGACGGTGCAAAGAGGTGATAAGCGGATCTCAAGCCCGACACCCGCACGAGTTTACGTCGACCTCGATGCGACGCAGAAGAGCGCGTGTCTCCCCATTGACACGACAGGAGACGGGGGCGTGTGTCGGTAAAACACATTCCTCCACAACACACGGACGACGACCGCCAAGCCGCCTTCTCGATGATGAGGCAGAGCCCACAAGTGGCGATGTCCTGCAAATCTGCAACGCCGAACCATCCCACAGTATGGACGCAGAGGGTGGAAACGGGCACGAGGCAACGTCGCGGGGTGCTGTCTAGGATGAACAACCTGGGTTACAACGGACGTTACAATCATCGCCGCTGCGAACTCCCCAGTTCAGTGTTGTGGTCCCCTAGTAGCTTATCCTCCAAGTCGCCTTTAGAAAAGACGCCCACCCCAGCACCTAAAGAGAATACCCAGTGAAACAACCATGTGGCGAAACTGAAAAATGACAGCATGTCTACGAGTTGATTTCTGGATGTGTTTTTGTACTGATGTCTTATTTTCCATAGGTGATTATTTACCAGCTGTCATACCATTGGGTTCATTAATGATTTTGTATCACTGTATTTGTTGTGAATATTGTATTTTGCACTTTAACTTGCATGTTTTTATATATGTCAGCACCAGATGATACTGCTTTGGTTCGTGATAATGATTTTGCATCATTGTATTTGTTTATATATTTATATATATTATGTACCTGTTCACCTATGTCTCTATGTTAACTTTTGATAGTTGGTTAAAGCAATTTTAAAATAATTTCTCATGGTTGTGGTCGTAGTAGGTCAGATGACATGATGTTAGAGTAGTATATCACGCTTAATTTAATTTGTTCTGTTTGCTTTGCGGACCGCATGAGGTCACAATTATTGACTAAGGTCAGATAAAGCTCACTTGGATATAAGAGATTAATCAACTCCTTTGTGCTGCTGTTTACTGTTGCAATTGTTACTCGTTAGGGTATGTTTGTTTCGAAGACTGTTGGCGAATCTCCTAGCATGGCGAGAAAATTCGCGGCACAGTCTTCTCCGGGACGTTTGGGGTGATGAAAGGGTCCTGTAGCCACCTTTCATTGCCAACTCTCGTAGTGGTCAAGTCGGCAAAGAGGTTTCCGCTACTTGTGAGAAATCCACCTGCGTTAGGTTGGTGGCGGAAATGGCATCCTGGGGTTTTCCGGTCCACACGGAGCGTGGAAGAGGCTGGAGAAGCGGGAGGCAGTCTGCCGTCGGTACGGGAAGCGGACACAGCTGTGCTCCAGTCGAAGAAGGGTGAGTTGGACTGACCGCGTGGCGCGTTTTCACATAGAGAGGGGAGCTTTTAGCTTTCGGTCTCGAATTTCGTCTTATAAAGATTTACTTGCTGGGTTGCAGCAGGGAATGCCAGGCTTTTGTAGACTTTCAGTTTGATTCCCAATGCAGTCTTGACTTTGATCCGTGAGAGGAACGCAGCACAAGGGAGTTGCATATGTTGAAGTGCCCTCGGTTCAGTGTGAATGTTTATGTGCCTCCATCTGTGTATGTATGCTTCTAATCTTTTCCGGATCTTGGTAATTTTTGTGTATTTGTGAATTTTCTTTGTCTCATGTGACACATAGTTAGCATGCAACAGCAGTCTATAGATGCACTACATCAATGTTTTAAGGAATAAATAATTTTGCCTTCAATCTTATCTTGTGTACCGATGTTACGTCGCCGTTACCTTCGCCATTTACCTTATAGTTTTCCTTGTTGGCCCACCTATAGCGTTTCCATGTGCACAGGTGTAGTGATTAGTGTCCCTTTTTTTATCTGAAACAAATGCTCTGGAATAGATCGTGTTTTCACGAATCTTGCTGCAGGCTGCACTTACGCATGGTGTTCACGACCTCTTTACTTTACTCAATATTTGATTCACGGGAAGAATGCCTGGATCATATTACGTAATAACTACATCCCATTCATTATCAATGACTTTACAATGAATGTTCTTTTGTGAGTTTTTCTTATTAATAAATTAAGTAATTTTCCGACTCAGTGCTACCTCTTCTTGTCGTGTGGCTAGAGTCGGTGGCGACCCTATCTTTTATATTGATTTCAGTGTCAAGTAGCATTTTCTTATTCAAAGTGTGCGTGGCTCTTTTAGCTATCAGGATACATTCGAAGGGCGCTTCATGCTTCTTGCACCTACCGTCCTTTTATTCACGCTACTTATATTCACGCCACTTACACTGTATCTCCTGGTCTCTTCAACATACACAAACATCTATCATGATTCTTAAACCTAGAGTTAGCTACTCTGTGCAAAATTCTACCAGGTGCCTTCCTCTATCTTTCATTTCATTTAGTCCACCTAATATTTTTCCTTCTCTTCCTTTTCCTGCTGTCGAATTCCCGCCCCCATGACTATTACATTTTCATCTCTTTTAGCTATCTGAACAATTTCTTGTATCTCATCATACATTTCTTCAATCTCTTCGTCATCTGCGGTACTAGTTGACATATAAACCTGCACTGCAGTGGTGGGTGTGGGCTTCGTGTCTATTATGGCTAGAATAATACGTTCATTCCTGTTATTTTTATTTTTCGTTATTAAACCTCTCCTTATAACCCCTATTTAACTTTTTATTTATAACTCTGTATTCACCTGACCTGAAGTCCTGTTTCTCCTGCCACCGATATTTACTAGCTCCCACTGTATCTTACTTTAGCCTATCCATTTCTCGTTTCAAATTTTCTAACCTATCTGTCCGGTTCAGTGATCTGACATTCCACGCTCCGATCCGTAGAGCACCAGTTTTGTTTCTCCTGATAAAACGGATATATAGGCGTTCACACTAGAAGTTGTGTATGCTGATATCTTTATATATCCCATGCACTCTACATTTTATCACCTGCAAACAACGGAACATATCCTATTCTTTGTTTATCGTCCATTTCTAACTGAGAATCGCTATACATCGCGTTATTTAGCCTGCTATTTACAGAGTTTTTGATGTTGTGGCCTTTCTTCCCTTCTCTGTGGAGTGTTGAAGCACTTATTTCTTTTGATGTTGACGTTTCTTGAAGTTATGCATGCATTTTGTATAATTCGTCAGCAAAGCACAAGGTTAATGTTAAAGGAAACGTTAAATGAAATATATTCTACCATCATAATTTATCATTTTTATTTATCTATTTCATTGATTGTTTTATTTATCCTCGAACTAGTAGTGTCATAAGGTACTCTCATACTTCTTACAAAACATGATTCACGTTTTGAAATCACATTAATTATGACATAGGTGTTCCAAGAGGTATTTCGTTATATGTGGAACCTAACAGATACAAACATCTATGACTCGAACAGTAAAATCGATAGTAGCTATATCGCAGAAAACATGTAGTTTACATTTTTTTGAAGGGTTGTATAATAAATTGTAATTATAGTTTGTCATCAGAGATAAAGTTACTCCGCTTTGTAGTAGGATATTCATTACTTGGATTAGCCGGGCGGTGTAAGGCGCTGCAGTCATGGACTGTGCGGCTGGTCCCAGCGGAGGTTCGAGTCCTCCCTCGGGCATGTCTGTGTGTCTTTGTCCTTAGGATAATTTAGGTTAAGTAGTGTGTAAGCTTAGGGACTGATGACCTTAGCAGTTTAGTCCCATAAGATTTCACACACACACAACTATTCATTACTGGACCATGAAAGAAAATCTGTATTAGACGAGAAATAAATGTTGAACCTATTACAAACATAACTAAAAAAATACAGACTGAACTGGAAGGACCTTATACAACGTATGTCTAATAGTAGCATAACCAAAAGTGCAATACTATACAACCCAAAAGGAAAGAGAAACGTTGGATGTCCCTCGAAGAGACGTCGTGAACAATGCTGAGGCAGAGCAGGCCAAAAGGACTAATCCTTGAAGATGAGGAGGGCGACGAGTAGATTACAGGCAGAGTTAGACAGTGAGCACCTGGTAGCAATGGAAATAAAAGAAGAGATAGGAGAGAGAGAGGGATGTGGGAATGCGGGAAAGTGGCAGAACACAAGATAGGAGAAAAAGAAGTAATTCGGCGTAACAGACGGAGAAACAAAAAAGAGAGAGAAGTGCAACAAGAAGAAGAACTCAGCATTTGATTCACTACTTGACAGAGAGAAACGCCCATATACAATAATTTTTGAGTTTTCTCTTCACCCTTTGAGTCGCAACAATATGAAAAATATATAATTTAAAATTTTGTACATTATTAACCTTTATTATCATAGTAAGCAACGAATACAAGTAGGAATTGGCAAAAACTAGACACTCAATTTTTTAAATAGGTGGTTGCACTTTCTAATACAAATGTAAACGTTTTCAAAAAAATTAATCTTTATTTTCGTAGTAAGAAAGAAATATAATATGAAATTGGCAAAAGGTAAGCAGTCAGTTGCTTTAAAAGGTAGTGTCAGTTTGGAACCAATGAGACATACAGTTTCCAACTACCGATCATTTCATCTGACGTATCTGAAAGCAAATTCGCACTTTTTCTGGAAAAAATCACACTTCTCGAAACTTCCATGAGCTCTTAACGCCTAAACTAAATTATAATCCTAAATAAAAAATAAGTAATTTAATAAATTTTGTATCACAATTACATACTGTCCCAGTGATTTCATTTCGACAAAAGCAGTAGTATAAACTCAAATTTTCGTTACAATAACTTAGATATAGTTACTTTCACTGTCGATGATCTGCTCAATATGACCACTATAAAAACGCGTGTTAGAATTTCCAACAACCACGTGGCTCAATCTGTTGTTTTGAACGTTGTAAGTGACTGCTGCAATGCACGACGTTCGTAGAAGTACCTCAATCTCTGTCTTGCAGTAGGACCGGTGGTTTTATGTGAAAGGCGGTGGTACTTAAAATAACAACATTAAAATGGTGGTTTCAGGCAGAAGCTACTAGGCTTCAAAGGGTTAAATATAGGAAGATAGTGATTTAGGCACACAGTACAGGGTAGCTTATTCCAGAGGCGAACAGCGGGAATGGAGAAGAGGCCTTTGCTTTACGGACGTTTACAGCTAGCACACTGGATAAGTTATACCTAGTGCTCCGATTGTGACGAAGTGACAGGTGCTTGATCTGTGATTAAAAGTATTGTAGAGAGTACACGTTGTGAAGTTGCTGAAGCAGACACAGCATCCAGTAGTGATGTAACTTAAATGGCTGCAACCATCAAATCGAACGTAAGGGGCGATGACTAGGTCAAACAGGTACATAAATAAAATAATCTCACCGGCCAAAATGTTCGTCACCCCCTTAAATACATAGCTGTCTCTTTGAAGCACTGTACACGGTGTAGGAATGGTACCAGGCTTACGATACTGCATTTGTAAGTACACTGAGGTGACAAAAGTCGTGGAATATCGACGTGCAGGCACAGAAATGGAGGTAGCATCGCGTAAAAGGGCAATGCATTGCGGAAGGTGTCATTTGTACTCGGCTGATTCATGTGTAAACGTGATTATGGCTGCACGGGGGGAATTAACAGACTCTGAACGTGGAATGGTAGATGGAGCTAGAAGTATGAGTAATTCTGTTTTGGAAATCGTTAGAGAATTCAATATTCCGAAATCTACAGTGACAAGAGTGTGCGGAGAATAGCAAATTTCAGGCGTTACCTCTCACCACGGACAACGCAGTGGCCGATTCCCTTCACTTAGCGACCCAGAGCAGCAGCGTTCGCGTATAGTTGTCAGTATCAACAGACAAGCAACAGTGAGTGAAATAATCACGGAAATCAACATGGGACGTACGACTAACGTATCCTGTGAGGACAGTGCGGCGAAATCGGGCTTTGATTGGCTATGGCAGCAGACGACAAGCACGAGTGCCTTTGGTAACAGTACGACATCGCTAGCAGCGCTTCTCCTTGGGCTCGTGACCATATCAGTTTGACGCTAGACGGTGGCCTGGTCAGATGGGTCCCGATTTTCGTTGGTGACAGCTAACGGTAGGGTTCAAGAGTGACGTAGACCCCACGAATCCATGGACCCACTTCGTCTGCAAGACACTGCGCGAGCTGGTAGTGGCTCCATAATAGGGTGGCCTGTGTTTACATAAAATGGACGGGGTCCTCTTGTCCAACTGAAGCGATCATTGACTGTATGGGTTATGTTCAGCTACTTCGAGATCATTTGCAACTTTTCATGGACTTCATGTTCCCAAACAGCACTGGAATTTTTATGGATGCCAATGCGCCATGTCACTGAGCCACAATTGTTCGCGACTGGATAAAGAACGTTCTGGACAATTCGATCGAATGATTTGCCATCCATCGAAAGTTTATGTGACATAATCAAAGGGTCAGTTCGTGCACAAAATCTTGCACCAGCAATACTTCCACATTTATGGACGACTGTAAAGGCAGCAAAGCTCAATATTTCTGCAGCGGTCTTCCAATGACTTGTTGAGTTCATGGCACGTCGAGTTCCTGCACTCTGCTGGGCAAAAGAGGGCCTGGCACGATTTTAGTGTAAGTGAAGCTGCACTTCTAGTGAATTTGCTTGTGTTGTCTCATTCGATTGTATGGAACCAGTACAGCAACAAGGGTCGACCTGGAGACATAACATGAGAGCAAAAAGCACCTGTTGTGTTTGGATGTGCCTATTACCACACTGTGAATAAATTTTCCCGATTTGTTGGTGCATGCACGCGGATTGTCAACATAGTTCAAAAGGCTCTGAGCACTATGGGACTTAACATCTGAGGTCATGAGTCCCCTACACTTAGAATTACTTAAACCTAACTAACCTAAGAACATCAAACACATCCATGCCAGAGGCAGGATTCGAACCTGCGACCGTAGCAGCAGCGCGGTTCCGGACTGAAGCGCCTAGAACCGCGACGGCCACAGCGGCTGGCTACGCGGATTGTCAAACGCCCGTACAAGGAATGGTATATCACTCGAAGGCACGAACAAGGTTTAAGAACAGTGATGGTTAAAACATCCTAAACGACAAGGAACGGAAACGAGTGTCAGTCCTTCTAAGTGACAATCAGTTTCGAAGCCGACATGAATTCTTACTATCAGCGAATTCAGGTCGATAGCAAAAAGTTTCCTATCAAACAGTTCGGAGGGAATTGAATGCAGTGGACATCTTGAAATGGGACACCTGGCAAAAGACCATTGGCGACAGCAGCACATAAGGCTCCATGGCTGTAATGGGCCATCCACGTATGACCAATGAGACGTTTAACGGGCAGTGTGTAGAGAGTGCAGTTTGAGACGGAAGTGGTTCTGTGATGTTTTGATAGTGTTTTCCGTACCATGCCTTTCGTCAACTCATTCAGTTTCCAATGAAGATGAACCAGGATTTTTATTTCACTATTCTTCATCGTGAGTATGCTGTGTCCACTCCCCGACTACACAGATAACAATGGCCGTGATCACAGGATTGCGCCCCTTACGTTCCTACATCGACAAACACTCACAAGGAAACATAATCTGCTTGACCTCATGTTTCAAGGAGAAGGAAGCACACTTATAAGATACCAGACCCCAGACCCCAAAAATTTAGCAAATAATTTTCATAGTAGACACTTATGACTTTCCGAAAGTAAAGCCTTTAAACTTTCGCGAGCACCCAATGTTTGTTACGCGTCCGCCCCACTGCAGCCACTTAATGCCCGGGTGCAAAGTACTGTATCGTGGAGTGGGCAAAAAATTTGTGAATCACTATTTCACGTTTTTAAAATACTTTTCTTACTTTGTCAGCACACAGTTTCTAACATGTAGTTGGTACCAAAGATCTCTTTGCTTTGAATATTTTTATGATGTGATTCAAAAATATAGTTTAAATGGATGAAACATGTTAGTGTGTAGTTAAAGAACTAGCGTAGTGCCATTCAAATATTTATATCGCTGTTATGCGTTGTATTCTTTGGACTTTGCAGCTAACATCGTTACAGTCAAGTGCGTTTGCAAGAGATACTCAATTCTTCGACGTGTTTGGCACCATTAAATTGTAAATCGATACTCATTAACTTATTCTTCAGTTGTGTAGGCTTATTCATTTTGAATTTGAGGTGTATATATGGCTGCACAACACAAGTACAACAATAGTGTTGGAATAATATTACACGTACACACGGTGTCCCAGGAGGGAAGGTCAATATTCCGGTATATAGGAGGAATGATGATTCTAAGATAAAAGTGTGGTAAACATTGGCTCTAAAATGCATACTTTAAGAGCGCTATGAGCACTCGTTCAGTAGAAAAGACGTGTTTCAAAGCGACGAGGATGAACGAGTGTTCATAGCTCTTATGGTATGGAGTTTAGAACCTATATTTTTGTGACATTTTTTCTTGTTTTGGTCCCTAGTAACAACTCACAAAATATGGACAGCAATGAGCTTGCTGTAGACGAGATATGTTTCGTACGATGGAAAACGAAGAAGTGCACATAGTTCTAAAGGTTTGCATTTCGCGGACAATGTTTACTACGTTTCTTCGCTTCGAATGATCATTCCCGTCATATTCCTGGGTACTGATAATCATTCCCGGGACACCCTGTATGTGCGTGAGGTTGACACATTACATACTCATTTTATTTACTATTTTTCACATAGAATGACGTGTGTACTCGAACGAAATTTCAAAACACGTTAGGGACACCTCTCACCTCGTCTTCCCTCGCCTTCAGTACCCCACGAATAGGACGGCACTGGTTGTCACTCTGCTGAGAGTGCAGTACAGTGACAATAAGCTCGCGCTATTAAAAATTTAAAAGCTTTATTTTCAGGAAATTATAAATGAGCACTAGCAGAATTATGGCCGTAAATTTTGTTGCGAGATCAACTTCTGGGACTAATATCTTGCAAGTGTGCTTTTTTCTCCTTAATATACGAGGTGAAGTTGGTGATGTTTCCTTGTCAGGCACCCAACCACACTGCGATTGGCCGTTTCAGTGATCTGATCTTACTACCATAGAGTATGCGTGGGACTACTTCGACCAGCAGGTGGAACGTAGCAGTCGATATCCAGTCAGTATCAAATTGCTCTGAGCACTATGGGACTTAACATCTATGGTCATCAGTCCCATCCAGTCAGTATCCCAGCTCTCTGGGGTCTAATATCAATTAGAGCCGTCGGATGCATGTGACATACATGATGAAACTTGAAGACTCTGGTTCTCGTCGAACTGATGCCACTGTCAGAACTAAGGCCGTGTTACATGTTATTAACGTGATGTTTCCCGTGGGTGTTGGACACCAGTTTTCTGTCGGGTTTGAATATTAAGAAAATAAAATAAATCCATAAATCAGAAGAAAAATGTTGCAGTGACTAGAACAGTCAAGCAGCTTTTTACACGACGCGGTTTCCGTATATTGATAACTGGCGTAACTATCTGTTAAAACGCAACCTGTAACGCTGCGAGTATGAGGTGCATTCAAGTTCTAAGAACTCCGATTTTTTTTCTCCGGACTGGAAAGAAATAGAAACATGTGCATTGTTTTAAAATGTGGCCGCGTTCATTGTCAATACGTCCCAGAGATGGCAGCACTGTACGGCAGATGGAATTTTACCGCCAGCGGCGAGAATGAGAACTGTTTTAAATACTTAAAATGGCGACGTTTTCCTTACTTGAACAGCGTGCAATCATTCGTTTTCTGAATTTGCGTGGTGTGAAACCAATTGAAATTCGTCGACAGTTGAAGGAGACGTGGTGATGAAGTTATGGATGTGTCGAAAGTGCGTTCATGGTGCGACAGTTTAATGAAGGCAGAACATCGTGTGACAACAAACCGAAACAACCTCGGGCTCGCACGAGCCAGTCTGACGACATGATCGAGAAAGTGGAGAGAATTGTTTTGGAGGATCGCCGAATGACTGTTGAACAGATCGCCTCCAGAGTTGGCATTTCTGTGGGTTCTGTGCACACAATCCTGCATGACGATCTGAAAATGCGAAAAGTGTCATCCAGGTGGGTGCCACGAATGCTGACGGACGACCACACGGCTGCCCGTGTGGCATGTTGCCGAGCAATGTTGACGCGCAACGACAGCATGAATGGGACTTTCTTTTCGTCGGTTGTGACAATAGATGAGACGTGGATGCCATTTTTCAATCCAGAAACAAAGCGCCAGTCAGCTCAATGGAAGCACACAGATTCACCGCCACCAAACAAATTTCGGGTAACCGCCAGTGCTGAAAAAATGATGGTGTCCATGTTCTGGGACAGCGAGGGTGTAATCCTTACCCATTGCGTTCCAAAGGGCACTACGGTAACAGGTGTATCCTACGAAAATGTTTTGAAGAACAAATTCCTTCCTGCACTGCAACAAAAACGTCTGGGAAGGGCTGCGCGTGTGCTGTTTCACCAAGCCAACGCACCCGCACATCGAGCTAACGTTACGCAACAGTTTCTTCGTGATAACAACTTTGAAGTGATTCCTCATGCTCCCTACTCACCTGACCTGGCTCCTAGTGACTTTTGGCTTTTTCCAACAATGAAAGACACTCTCCGTGGACGCACATTCACCAGCCGAGCTGCTATTGCCTCAGCGATTTTCCAGTGGTCAAAACAGACTCCTAAAGAAGCCTTCGCCGCTGCCATGGAATCATGGCGTCAGCGTTGTGAAAAATGTGTACGTCTGCAGGGCGATTACGTCGAGAAGTAACGCCAGTTTCATCGATTTCGGGTGAGTAGTTAATTAGAAAAAAAAATCGGAGGCCTTAGAACTTGAATGCACCTCGTAGTAGCAATAAAATGTGTTTAATGGGCGTCTTCTCGTCTCTTCAGTGTACCACTGTGCAGTACGCTGAACTCGTGCTCATCCGGCCTTCGGTAGTCCGGATTCTCAATAATCCGGCCCACGTTCGAAATGGGGCTCAACAATGAATTATCGTGTGCATAAATGTTGTTAGTAAATTACAAGATTACATATCTGAAATTATGTAATTCTTTACAGTTTAGTATCACGTCATCTAAAACTAAATGCATTACGCTAGATCTCAGGCAAAAGCTCTATATTTTCGATAAACTGGACCTAAGTTCTTTGCAGAAAGCCGTTAGTGCTAACTATAGTGTTGGACAAACACCTGTTTATGACATCAAAAATGGAGAAGATGTCATTCGTTAACATTCATCGAAATGGATAGTGAATTACGAAAACGGAAGGTTATGTGAAAGATTCAGAATAAAGAATTGGTCGTAGCTGTTTATAGATGGTTCATACAACAACGCAGTAAAGGAATTCCAGTCAGTGGCCCTATAATGTAGGAAAAAGCAGATGCATTTAGCAAACAACTTGGCGGTAGTAACTTGGTTGCAGCAAGCGAGGGTTGGTTATCAACGAGCAAAAGGCAACTAGGCGTTCGGCAACAGACAGACTCAGGGAAAATCGCAAAGCTACCGAAAAAGATGCAGATGAGTTTGTAAACAAGGTACGAAAGATAATAGAGCAAGAAGATTTAATTGCTGATGCCTTTTACAGTTTTGATGATACCGGACTCTTTTATAAGACGCTTCCTTCAAAAATATTAGCTGCCATGAACAATACGAGGTGTACCGGTATGAAATGAGCGCTAAGATACAAATGCGTCGTTAGGGAACATTTGTTGTGAACGAAACTTAGTTTTTTTTCTTTGGTTGGTATGACATCTGTCAAAGATATTTAGTGTACATCAAGTCATGGAACAAACAACATCATATGTTTTCATCGTGTTAACAATGTCGAATTTTGTACCAGAAAGTGATGATTAGCGGGAAGCATCAATTTTTCGTTTTCATTTGAAAAAAAAAAGTGCTGCAGAGTCGTATAGAATGCTTGTCGAGGCATATGATGATCATGCTCTATCAGAAGCAACATGCAAAAGATGGTTTCAACGGTTCAGAAATAATGATTTTGATGTAAGAAATGAAGAACGTGGAAGACCACCAAAAAAGTTCGAAGACGACGAATTGCAAGCAATATTGGATGAACATGATACTTCGAGTCAGAAGCAAATGGCAGCAATGCTAAATGTTGCAGAACAAACAATTTCTGACTGTTTGAAAGCTATGGGAAAGATACATAAATGTGGAAAATGGGTGCCACATGAATTGAATGAAAGACAGATGGAAAACCGAAAAACCATTTGTCAAATTTTGCTTCAAAGACATGAAAGAAAATCAATTTTGCATCGAATTGTTACTGGCGATGAAAAGTGGATTTATTTTAAGAATCCTAAACGGGAAAAATCATGGGTTAATCTGGGACAACCATCAACATCGACTGCAAAACCATATCGATTCGGCAAGAAGACAATGGTCTGTGTTTGGTGGGATCAGATAGGTGTGGTGCATCATGAGCTTCTAAAACCCGGTGAAATCGCTCCAGACAACAAATGATCAATTTGAACTATGCATTGATCGAAAAAAGACCAGAATGGGCCAGAAGACATGGCAAAGTAATTTTTTTAAACGCCAATGCACCTGCACACAAAGCAAAACTGGTTCAGGATATAATCAAAACACTTGGCTCGGAGATGCTACCCCATCCGCCGTATGCACCAGACTTGGCCCCTTCCGACTACCATTTGTTTTCATCAGTGGGACACGCATTGGCTGAGGAACACTTCGATTCCTACGACGAAGTCGAAAATGGGGTGTCTGATTGGTTTGCTTCAAAAGACGAACATTTCTATTGGCGTGGTGTCCACAAATTGCCAGGAAGGTGGTCAAAATGTATAGAAAGCAATGGTCAGTACTCTGAATAAAATGTTTTTACTTTTCAAACCAAAATTAGTGTTTCATTTTCACAAAAAGATGCTCATTTCATACCGCTACACCTGGTAAACACTTGGGGTACAAGAAATAGCACGTAACATTAACGGCGTGTTGTATGTAACGAGAGTCATATATCTTTGGATTTAGTAAAGTACATCCCTTACGATTAAATAAATTTTACATTCTCTCTCTCTCACCGAGCGAGGTGGCGCAGTGGTTAGACACTGGGCTCGCATTCGAGAGGACGACGGTTCAATGCCGCGTCCGGCCATCCTGATTTAGGTTTTCCGTGATTTCCCTAAAATCGCTCCAGGCAAATGCCGGGATGGTTCCTTTCAAAGGGCACGGCCGACTTCCTTCCCCGTCCTTCCGTAATCCGATGAGACCGATGACCTCGCTGTCTGGTCTCCTTCCCCAAAAACAAACAAACAGATCCTCTCAATAGTCCGGCATCTCCACTAATCTGGCACCCTTGTGTGCAAGAAATGGCCGGATTAGCGAAAGTCTAATGTAGTTCCCATTTTCTGGTGGCGCACTGTATGTGTGGTGCCTCTCAGCTGGGACGGAGGCTGGTGCGCTGGGCCGCAGCAGCGGACCTGCCGGTAGCACGGCCGCATTTGCATACGCGGTCTGGTCCGGTCTGGCCGGGCCCCGCCTCCGCCTCCGCCACTTCCGCCGGCCCGCGGCTCAGCGACAGGTGGGACGGCGGCAGCGGTGGAGGCAGCGGCGGCGGCCAACCGCGCTCCCAGTCTGCCTGTCCGACAAACGGTCCGGTTTCGCGTCTGCAGCGACAGTGCGACGCCTCAGCGTACCGACTGCACCAGAGACACACTGAACGCCAAAGAAACTGATATGCGCATGCGTATTCAAATACAGAGATATCTAAACACGCAGAATACTGCACTGCAGTCAGCAACGCCCGTATAAGACAACCTGTCTCTGATGTAGTTGTTAGATCGGAAACTGCTACTGCATTGGTAGGTTATCAAGATTTAAGTGAGTTTAAACGTTGTGTTATACTCGGCGCACGACCGATGAGACAAAGTATGTCCGTGGTAGCGAAGGAATGGGGATTATCTCGTACGACCATTCCACCACTGTACCGTGAACATCAGGAATCAGGTAAAACATCGAATCTCCAACATCGTTGCCGCTGGTAGAAGATCTTGCAAGAACGGGACCAACGACGACTGGAGAGAAACGTTCAACGTGACGGAAGTGCAACCTTTCCGCAAATTGCTGCAGATTTCAGTGTTATGCTGTCGGCACACGGACCGAGCTTCCGAACGTTAACGTTGAGCGTGCCAAGTTCAACGTGCTGCTGAACGCTGAGGGACGATGCGACTTATGCATACGGTACGTGGGCCCCAACGTGGTATACGCGATCGCAACGCACTCCAGCGGCAGTTGAGAGATGCTTCTAGTTCGTAAATCACACTGTTTACTCAACGGTCGTGCGTAAAATTTCCACGTTAGCTCTATTAAAACGCACATTTCCTCCATCGTCCACGAAAAGGAAAGTACCATATCTAATCAATAAGGACATAGGCTTATAAAAGTTCCATTACAAACAGTGCGGTACAAATTTGGAATACTTCTCAGCATAAGATAAACATTATTTGATCATTCCCACATTTTAGTAAAACCCCAAGGTCAGTCTTACTTGATCACTGTTCCTACCCAGTAGCAGAATCTTTGCAACATGTGAATTGCGAAGCGTAAAGGAAACAGGAGCAAAATATCTTTATACAAGTAGCGCAAGCTGCCCTGTAGATTAAGCCAATCTAACAAAATCACCCGTCAAAAAAAGGTAACTTACATTTACATAACGTCAAATATGGTAGCATATACTTACATTAAACTAATAATAAAGTATCAGAACCTAATAAAAACGAAAATGTTAGGAAGAAAACTTTGGAAGTCTCAAGACGCGAACCACCGCCCTGAAAAAGATTCATTATTATTATTATTTTTAATCTCAGTTTTGTTCGTTGTATCTGCTCGGGGCGGACGTCGTAAGACATCCGTTTAAGTTCGTTGTTGATCGATTAACTCAGTTTCTTTTTATTATTATTATTATTATTACAGAGGGCAGCTAACCCTCTGACCGAACACGCTGAGCTACCGTGCCGGCAGTTATTGGACACAGACGTTACGCCTTACGCTAAACCAACAACAGAGTGTATGTATTTAATCTTATTGTCTTACTCCTTGCTGAAAATGTTAATCGTAGATAATTATGTTACTAAGTGAAAATTAATTATAATACATTGTACCAAGAACAATGCGTTTTGGATGGATCTTCAGTGTGTCGCTGCCTTCTAATAGCGTACTCTCATAATTCGCAAGTTACAATAATTCTTTTATCACGAATATGATGTTTCTCATTATTTTATTGGAACGAATCACACAACTAACTACGAATTTTCCAGTGAGTCTCAATTTTCTGGTGCTCAGAAACGGCATATACACATATAGGCTTGAAATGAATGCCAATATGGCGCCTCACAACTCTGTACTGAAGGGAGACGGCGTGCGTGTGATGTAGGTGGCGTTGTGCCATCTTACTGGTCAACGTTCAGGCGCACGCTCGGAATACCGGAAAGACTCTCGAACGTGCTATTCCACGCTATGACGTCAGAAACTCGGCACGCTCAACGCTCAACGTTCGGATGTACGGTCCGTGTGCCAACGGCTTAAGGCCATCAACAAGTATTCAGCGTGCGAACCATTCAACGATATGAGCTTTCGGAGCTGAAGGCCCACTTGTGTACCCTTGATGGCTGCACGACATAAAGCTTTACGCCTCGCCTGGGCCCATCAACACCGACATTGGACTGTTGATGACTGGAAACATGTCTACATCTACATCTACATCCATACTCCGCAAGCAACCTGACGGTGTGTGGCGGAGGGTACCTTCAGTACCTCTATCGGTTCTCCCTTCTATTCCAGTCTCGTATTGTTCGTGGAAAGAAGGATTGTCGGTATGCCTCTGTGTGGGCTCTAATCTCTCTGATTTTATCCTCATGGTCTCTTCGCGAGATATACGTAGGAGGGAGCAATATACTGCTTGACTCTTCGGTGAAGGTATGTTCTCGAAACTTTGACAAAAGCCCGTACCGAGCTACTGAGCGTCTCTCCTGCAGAGTCTTCCACTGGAGTTTATCTATCATCTCCGTAACGCTTTCGCGATTACTGAATGATCCTGTAACGAAGCGCGCTGCTCTCCCTTGGATCTTCTCTATGTCTTGTATCAACCCTATCTGGTACGGATCCCACACTGCTGAGCAGTATTCAAGCAGTGGGCGAACAAGCGTACTGTAACCTACTTCCTTTGTTTTCGGATTGCATTTCCTTAGGATTCTTCCAATGAATCTCAGTCTGGCATCTGCTTTACCGACGATCAACATTATATGATCATTCCATTTTAAATCACTCCTAATGCGTACTCCCAGATAATTTATGGTATTGACTGCTTCCAGTTGCTGACCTGCTATTTTGTAGCTAAATGATAAAGGATCTATCTTTCTGTGTATTCGCAGCACATTACACTTGTCTACATTGAGATTCAATTGCCATTCCCTGCACCATGCGTCAATTCGCTGCAGATCCTCCTGCATTTCAGTACAATTTTCCATTGTTACAACCTCTCGATACACCACAGCATCATCTGCAAAAAGCCTCAGTGAACTTCCGATGTCATCCACCAGGTCATTTATGTGTATTGTGTATAGCAACGGTCCTATGACACTCCCCTGCGGCACACCTGAAATCACTCTTACTTCGGAAGACTTCTCTCCATTGAGAATAACATGCTGCGTCCTGTTATCTAGGAACTCTTCAATCCAACAACACAATTGGTCTGATAGTCCATATGCTCTTACTTTGTTCATTAAACGACTGTGGGGAACTGTATCGAACGCCTGGTCGGATGAGACTCGTTTCAAATTGTATCGTACGGATGGACGTGTACAGCTATGGAGACCACCTCATGAATCCATGGAACTGCATGTCAGCAGGGGACTGTTCAAGCTGTGAGGTAACGGGCGAGTCGTGGCGCTCTGAAAATATTCTAAGTTCAGAGGTGGCAGTGGCCGCACCGGCCGCTCGGCCAGCCGGGGTCCGGCAGCAAACACGTGGTGCCGAGCGTTAGCCGGACGAGGGGGTAGCCCCAGCGCGTGGTCCAGCCACGTGGCTGGGAATTCCATGGTGACACTGTGTCAACGAAAGAGACTTGTATGCCGAGAGTGCCAAGGATGGCGGTCTTTCTGAAACCTTAATGGCAGACATTTCACAGTTCGTATAGAAATTAATAGTAGGCAGACGAATCGTGGAACCTTAAAAACAAACATGTACACTCTTTGACATAAAACTTGACCGGCGGCCGGCCGCTTCAGAGGCTAAATCCGCGCCGATCGCGACATGGGACAAAGAAACTGGCCAACTCGCTAATTCTCTAAGTCCGGTTATCTGCACAATCTGGCAACACTGTAGACTGCGGCACTTCCTGGAGGAAAACTTGTCCCAAGATAGAGAGACTCTAGGCTGATTACGCCTGTGGTCTAGCGGTAGCGTGCGTTGTTTCTGTTCATAATGTCAGTGGATCGAGAGCAGCTGGCATAAAATATTTTTATAGCCTCTTCTGTCTGAATGCTGAAGACGTGAATGTAATGGTAGCGCAGATTCAATCTATTTCGCTTTGTGACACACCGATATCAAAATTTTATCTAGTAACGATTTTGCGGCAGATTTCCTGCAGACTGTCCTCCTCTGGACGCCGTATGCGGCAAAGCTCCGGGATCCATTTGCTGGCTACTGGCAGCGGCCGTGGCGACAGCAGCGGCGCTGCACTCCCCCGTTCTTTATCGAAAGCGCCTGCTACCGCTCATCGCTTTTGATGATTTGAAACGCTTTATTATTAAATGTTGCTCCACAGAAAATTTCTACAATTTCCATTCACGCTCAAAAGCAACGGAGACAGACGCCCTGATTAGTAGGCGGGTAATCGGCAAGAGCTGAGTATGGCCCGAAATTAATTTTATAGACTGGGACGAAATTAAACCACCTCACTACATTCGATGAATTTATAAATGCTTCATACCTCGTTTCTTTTCCTTTCAAACTTAATTATTTGTGCAACTTTTGGTCAATGATTGGATGTTTTCGTCAAGCCAGAGTGAGCGTCTGTGGTGTAAAATGTATTACAGTTCTTGTTTCATTCCTTATGGTAAGTCTATGCGATAAACTGTGTGAATACCTTGCAATGCATGCTCTGTAGCAGTGCAGGCACACTGCACATTTGGAGTTCCATGTATGGGTTCATGAAGTATTTATTGTTGATCGGAAGTGATAGTTAAGGTCATCAGATTTAATCCAGATAAATTTGTCGTTTTGAAGGTTTCAGAGAACGGAAAGGAATTGCTAACGCCGGTGTTAGAAAACGTCTACAGTTAAATGCTATTGCAAAAATTTAGAAGATGTGAACTATATTAATGAACATGTGCACTTCATAAACAACCTTCTGACATGTTAGACCTATATGACGAACAAAGCTCAAATTTATATCGTTGACAGTCGGTTTGAATCTTTTCAGGACCAATTTTACAGTGAAGCACCTTGGAATTTGCAAAGCAGAAATCCATGATATTAACTTAATTTACTAAGTCGAAATCGGACGAAGATTGATGTTTAAAGGCATTCTTCAGATTTCGCATAAGAAATGTTTACTAGCAGTTTGCAACTCCATTAATTAAAATGGAAAATAAAATGTTTTAGTCAGCGGCTTCTACCGTGATTCGAACTTATAGTACAAGCACTGCAACGCACAAGGGAACCTCTGAGCTAACGACACACTGGCGGCCAGAGGCGGACTATAGTCACTGCGATGTTGCCTGAGCCTCAAAACGCAACCTTAAACACAGAAACAGAGGAGGTGGAGATTACTGTTTTAACGTCCCGTCGACAACGATGTCATTAGAGACGGATCACAAGCTCGGATTAGGGAAGGATGGGGAAGGAAATCGGCCGTGCCCTTCCTAAGGAACCATCCCGGCATTTGCCTGAAGCGATTTAGGGAAATCATTGAAAACCTAAATCAGGATGGCCGGGCGCGGGATTGCACCATCGTCCTCCCGAATGCACACACAAACAGGTGTTACTTATGTGAAGAACGCCGTTCTTGGAGTCCAGAAATTAAATATACTTTCTAATTGTGTCATCTTGCAGCGGATTATATCGTACGAGTCTTCGATGTGGAAAACGAATGTTAAGTGAATTTAGCGAGGTAACGCCGACCTACACCCGGAAGTAAATGCACTATCAGAGTGTTGACAAATACTTGCTACGACGCTGCCATTTCTCGGCTCTCTGACGAGGCAGCTCTTCAGCGAAATGCTTGCCGTGATTCTCCGATACGGTTCTTCAGAGTGGAGACGCGCGCGCACGTTTGGTTTTTATGCGGCGTTCTCCCCTGGTGGTTTCTGACGTCGCCTTGTGGGCTATGTATACATATGAGACATTCAATTATCATTAATCCAGAATGATACAAGTTTCAGCTTCCGGCGTGGAAGAAGGCTGTTGACGCCGACATTATATCATTTCAAAGTAGGGAAAGCAAAACGGATCATTCAATGTTTCTCATTCAACATAAAGCATGTGAGATAAATTTCCGTAACGTTCATAATCATCTAAAAATACAAACGAAGTAAAAATACACCGGAATCTTATTCGAATTGAATATAATGTAAGATACCAAACGCTTTGCACCTCGATGTCGAATTTGTCCACTTGCAATCGTTTGCAGCATGCACATAGATTGTCATGATTACCACGAGAATGAAGAAATATGTTGGTAAGGATGGAAGCAAGAAGAGACGCAGTCAACAAATATTCTATTCCTCATGGCATTCATTTCATTTGACACGTAAGAAGAGGTAAAGCGGGAATTTACTTTCGTTAACACGAAAGATATGCCGCACATATTGATAACGAGGAAGTCTGCGTCTTCATACGTTTCCTCCTTGAAATCTGTATGCTCTATTATATACTAAGTAGCCCGATCATTGTTTCAGTAATGTGACCCTCTTGTTTGACCCCGTAACGATGAACAGATTCCAAATGCATGTCTCTGCGTGAAAGTAGCTGTTCGAACTCTTCCTGGGTTGTTTTTTGTGTTTTATTGCTTGGAATTCCTGAAGCAGACCACTGTGCCTTCCCCCCTCGTGGGTTAGGTCTCAAAACTAAACCGCTTTGTGTCCAATGGCATAATTTATTCATACAGCATCAGCATAAGACTCTTGCGAGTGAGAGAATGACAATAACAATCGTAACAAGAACAAGCAAATAATGAATGATGTTTATTCCAACGCAGAACGAGAATGGCTTTAAATATAAAAATCTATATCTATATCCATATCTATTGATCTTTGAGTTGGCACAATGAAAATATATTCTTAGCATTTAGTTACTGAATTTAGTTCTGGATGTTTGCAGAGAAAAGGAAAAGTCGGTACTTCTCGCTAGTGTAATATAATGTGAACCAGCAACTACCCTTTCCTTAGAACACGACTCAAGCAGGTCCTCAAGTAGGCACTGCTGCACTCTGTTCCCTGACATTGCTCTGATGACGGTTAATGCAGATAGTTCCGATTATGAAATACAAAACGTATTGCAGGGTAGTTCCTGGGATAGTAACATTAAATTTGCGTTGTAGACGGCACATGAACGTGACGACTATCCATATTACTCATCAATATAAAAAGACAATATTTTGGGAATTTAACAGGATTACTCAAAATGAATTCTGAAATTGGGTGACTGACCGCACAGGTGCTAAACGTCGTCAAGAGTATACGATGTCCTAATCGCATTAGGAATATGAAGATCGTCTTCGACAGCTCGCAACTTTCACATTGCTATCCCCACCCTACTCCAGACAGCTCTCGGTGGAGTTGCACTACGTTGCCGATGTTATGGAAGGCCTTCAAACCGACAACAGACCACATATTGAAAAATACAAGCGAATTCTCTTGCAGCGTAAGCTCATTGTAACTAATCTAAAAATTATTGGAGAGGAACATTGTCCTATTCAAAAAAGTAAAATGTTACACACTGTTGACGTCAAACGGACATTATCTGTGTCCTGTCTTGTGTCCTACTCATCTATAATATCAAGTGTACTATGAAAATGATTATATATAATGGATTATAAGGTAATGCATTGATACCAGATGGTGGGGGCCGGCCGATGTGGCCATGCGGTTCTAGGCGCTTCAGTCTGGAACCGCGTGACCGCTACGGTCGCAGGTTCGAATCCTGTCTCGGGCATGGATGTGTGTGATGTCCTTAGGTTATTTAGGTTTAAGTAGTTCTAAGTTCTAGGGGACTGATGACCTTAGAAGTTAAGTCCCATGGTGCTCAGAGCCATTTGAACTATTTAACACAAAATGACATTAAAAATTTAAGTTATTCACGAGCAGCTAGTTGAGAATATGTATGAACATTAAATGACACGACGAACCGTCATGTTCTGCATATGGATTCAAACCCAGCTCATGCAGACTAAGCAAAGATTTCGTGACTGACGGAAACTAACAGTCATTCCTGATTAGGCATACAGAGAGTGATATACCTCGATTTTAGACAGTATCAGTTAGCAAATATCAACTTTAAATTGCATAACGCAAACATTTTTAACAGACGCGAATTCCTACCCAGCATCTATTGTCCCTGTTAACGAACTACGAGAGATGTTAAATATTGCTTCTTCACAAGTAACTTACTTGAAATGCCGTGAGGTAAAGCTGTGTGTTGGACACGGATTCGAACCCGGAACCTAATCGGATTGCTATCGAAGCACAGTCAAATGTGACATATCGGAATTTCGCGGCAGTAACTAGATGTTATAACTGAAATGACGAGACGAAAAATTAATTTTTTCCTTCCCAGGACTCCAACCCGGCACCTATCGCTGTTATATTCTAGAGAAAACTAACGTTAAATATGGGTTTGTTGCACCAGCAGTGACATGTGAGCATGTTTGAACTGAAATAATATGACGAAGAGTTCAGCGCTCACTGGGAATAGAGCCCCACACATATCGTTGTTGACTACACACAAAGAGACGTCAGCTACCGAATTTTTCTCCACCAGCTGTTCAGAATAGCATCTTGAACTTACAGTCATCTCGCAAATAGTTCTGTGTCTCACTGGAAGTTAAAAACGTCAGATATCGTTAGTGTGACAGCGAATGAAAATACATTAAAAATCAAAATTATTATCCACCAGCAGACAGGTGTTCTCATGCTAGAGCTTGATAATACATAATTAAATCTTTAGTGCCGGGCCAGGATTCGATCCCATTCACGCATAATATGTGAAGGTGTTGAGGAATCTGCAGTTTTGAACAAACAACAAATTGTAGCCGAGCTGTATTGCCACGAAGGGATCAAATTCCGCGTTAAGGGCGGTCTGAGTTGCATTCCCAGTTCAGAACCAATTTTATCGACATACAGAAGCTCAAATAAAAGATGGAATAAGTGTCCTGTGACCATACATAGCGTTTGTGTCGTCACTTGAAATAAATAACTAGTATAAGAAAGGTTACTGGTGGTAGAGCTTCTACATGTCGCCACTCCAGACTTTATTGTGGTTCAACCTACCGTCTACTTGGTAAAGAAGGAATATCATCTTTAATGTGAATTTTCTGACCACGCAGCCATTATATCTCCTTCACTTGGTGTATCCAGGAGAGAATGGAATCTGTCTCTCCCTATCTAAAATCATTGACAGAAGTGGGAATCGAACCCAGACCATAGGTATAACAACCTACCATCCGTCCAACAGACCACGAATTCCTCTTCTCTGCGAGTCATTTTTCTATCGTAACGCAGTTGTGCCACACTGGATGAGAATTCTGACACACAGGCTCCCTGTAGTAATTTGCAGCATGTTCAGTAAATTCATTTACTTGGTTGACCGAATCACCATGAACTAGCTGCCTCGGCTACCCAGTGCATACATTCGACTATTTTGTAATCACAGAAATAAAATCACGTTACTGCCACCTACACACAACTGCCAACATTGTAGGATGCAGAAGTTTAAATAAGAAGTGTTCCTTTTCACTTGAGCTATTCTATTGCGCTATCTGTTACTAGAAAACGTCGTTCAGTCCAAAAGAAAAGCTGTAACTGTTTGTCTCTCAGAAGTCAAGACATGGCCATATGCATAATCTCACAGTGCTGTGGAATCCAAAAGTTCTGAAGGAATAGTTGCCGAGCTCTGGAGCTGTTGTAGTTCCGTGTCAGCTTGTAGCATAGATAAGATGTCGCGAGTTCGAATACATTCAGTGCTACATTTTTTAAAACGCAATTCTGCTCTCTGCTGAAGTTATCAATCTAATGGAACTTTGAACAAATTCCCTTCACTTCTCAACCCAAAGTAGTCGCATGTGGAAAAAGGACTAACTACTGTGACATTTTGTCCTATTCAGGTTTAATAGACAGCAGGCAGCAGATGCATCTCGAAGATGTGCAGGGAGAGCGCATCGTGCCATAATATGTCAGAAAAGTATTTTCTACATTAGCCGTCGTGTGGTAGTGATATTTTATTCTTCTTCAAACTTTGATTGACAGCTTTAACTCAGAACAAATTTTCTACATGCATGTAATCAATAAACTGCATGTGCATTGTCAGACTGTCATAGGTAACATCAGAGAATTCGCATATATCGTTGATGATTAATTTCTCTCTCATGTTTACTATTGTTTTAACAACACTAAAGGAAACCTTACGAAAATTGTGCACTGTATTATAAGAAATGAAATAAAACTAACGATGATAACCTTACGACGAAAGTATCTGTACACAAGCATGCCTCTATCGACACGAATTAGGAAAATACTACTCACTTAGATTTTGATAGGGTCTGTGTTTAATTGGTATGCTGTGTCATACTCAAGAGGTATGCAAATGTGGCATTTCATAAATATAGTTACGTATTCCTAGAAACCCAAAATTCGCTTGTCAGCAGCGGAAAGAGGCGTTACCTGTTGTGCAGCATTGTAAGTTTTTCAACATTGCACTATGAGCTGAAAGCATTTTCTTGCGATTTCCGTATTGATGTTTGATCTGACTGCTTGTAGCTCTTTCACAGAAGGGATAAAAACGTTTCAGTCTGTGAGACTGGAACTGCGAACCGTAACAGACGCTGTTTCACAGGTCAGCACGTTACCACAGAGCTGGCGAGGGGGTATGGGTCTCAGTTTCCTATTACGACGGCAATAGTAACTAGAACTCGTAAACCGCTATTTAAAGGTCGAGATTAGTTGCGATTTCCACCTGCAACGCATTTCTTGGGCTGAAAACCGTAAATTTTCAATCTTTTGTTACCCTTCAAGCTATAATAACTCAGATTATTCAATGGAAATGACAGGTAAAATCAAGTGAACTTTGAGGCTTAATTCCGTGCACACCAGGAAGTAACTCGTCGATCACAGAGTTGCCAAACATACGTTGCCTTGTTGCCAAATCTCAGTTACAGTACCAGCAGGAAGAAGACGAACCGATGTGATCCTACAGCGGTCTGGGAAGTGACCATAGCTGGTGTCTCCAAGTCGCGGCTGCTACGGCCTGGAATACGTAATGCGTCTGATTCGCTTTCTGTAACTAGGTTTAGGGACTGGAGCGTAGTTACTAATAATACTCAGAACTGACTGCAAACTGAGCATCATAAATCAGTAACTCTCATTGTTGTTTTTATATTTCTTTCGTAAGTGCACTCAAAACTAAGAAAGTCATTCACAGGCGTTTTCCTGCCTCGCCGATAGTCGAGCAGAACATACAAATAAAAATAAAAAAGAATGTGTGTGTGTGTGTGTGTGTGAGAGAGAGAGAGAGAGAGAGAGAGAGAGAGAGAGAGAGAGAGAGAGAATAAAAAGCAATGAGAGAGTGTGTAAAAAATTGTTGTAAAGAAATTGAATCATGGTATTTAAAGAAATCTTTCATTAAAATGACACGTTCCACATCATTACGAAATGTCTTATTCATGATCTATGGAACAAGAGTTAATCTAATGTAATGTAATCTAATCTAATCACATCATATTGATTATTAGCCATGAAGAGTCATGAACTACCGAAAGTTTTGCCAATACCAGTAACCAAATCTAAACTTGAAAATAAAAGACGACAATTTTTGTAATAAACCGTGACTCCTATCAAGACCCTTTCATCCCTGTTATCTAACCACGAAAGATGTCTGATATACCTCCATTCTGAAGAAACAAAGTGTGCATGCATTTAAAGATGAAGTGCATGATGTGAAGTTCTGTGACGGAGATACGAACCCAACACGTAATCCGATTGTTAACTAAGAAAAATCAAATGTTACGTATCGGTTTTTCTTACGAGCCGCTAGGTGTCTGAATCTAAAATAAGGATACAAACTTTTGTGCCTAAGCGACAATCGAACTGCACACCTACCGCGCATCCACGAATATAGCTTAAGTATCAGTTGCTTACTCATGAACAGTAAGATGTGTGCGTGTTTGACCAGAAATAACGACACCTGTTGCGATTGTTGGCAACACATGAACAGACATTGAAATTGCGCGTTAATTTTCACTAGCAGGTGGGTGTGCACTTGATAAAGCTAGAAATGAAATTATGAATATTTTTGTACTGGATCAGGTTTCAGACCCACATACTTACCTTTGGAAGAGAGCTAGAGAAGATTGCAGTCTTGGGAACAGGAACGAAATGACTGAACTATACTGTTCCGAGAGATTCAGATCCTCGAAAGAGGAGATACGAATTCGAATCACAGTCCAGCACCAAATTTTTAAACGTCTCTAGTTCAATCAAGTACAAGTAAAATAAGAGCCCTGTCCCTTTAAATGGCTATCGGTTCATCAAATAAAATAAAATTTTCTAATGTAAGTAAGTTTACTGGCGACTTTATTTCTGTTTACCATGACTTCCGCTTTGTCATTTCCCAACGAAAACTGGCTCTGCTCAGTTGGTTATGAAGGAACGTGATGTTTAATGCGGATTCTGGATTATAACGTCTTTCTCTTGAGGTTACCAGAGGTAAAATAAATCTGTTTGTGCCTCTTAAAAGTAAATGCCTGAACCCACGCATTGCATCTGTGATAGCTCGTTCCACCAGACCATTGTGGCCACATTACCCAGCCCCAGGAGTGTGCTGTAACGGATGATGTGCTTAGCTTACAAAATTAGTCACGGTGGAAAAAATGCGAGTCTATTAAATGGTCAAGTAGAAGCAAGCTTCTGACGCAGAGATTATGCTATTCTCATGTCAGCAGGATGTAAAGACTCTTCTAGGCATCATAGGCTGGATGTGAAGCCATTTTGATTTTTCACAAATTCAGCAAATTTCTTAGTTCGAGAAAATCCACTGTGAAGTGTGAAGTTGCCGGATAATTCGATTATTACTGTTATTATTAATATCATTTTATTCATACTGCTGCTGTAACACAAGTGCTTGAACATCATTTAGTATCTTTTGGTCACTATAGAAGTAGTTTCCCAAGAACAGGTTCTTTCCCTGTCTACGGAATCCTTTTCATGTTAATATCAAACACCAGCAATTACTCGTAGATTACATTAAAACTAAAGTAATTGACGAAGACGTTACTTGGTAACAAAAACGCACTGCCTTTCTTCATTTACTTTCGCCTAGAAGTGGCTATCGAGTACTGACAAACCAAAAGGCAAGAGATCTTACTGCCTTCCGATATACGTTGCTGTTAGTTCTTCCACATGATTTGGTCGACATGACCTGTTTCAAGTAGTGTATGACAGACAGTGTTTTAGAAAATCTATTGTTTCCCTTTGCAATAAACAGAAGTATTTTCATTCTAAGCTGTCCAAGTACAAAATTTTCGCAATATTAGTGCACATTTAATATTCGCTTCTATAATGTATAAAAGTATTTCACAGTCGCAAAACTCGCATCCGAAACGTTGACCTTACACTTAGTCGCTGACCATAAATTCTAGCTCAGAGTGACACCAGTTTAAATAACCTAATGTAGCGAAGACTGTTTGCCAGTGCTCTTTCTCACCGGAAAATACGCAATTGACTCATTTGGCTCCATAAGTACACTGTAACAGTAATTTCTGTGTGAAATTTGTCAATAAGCTTTCGCCTTCCAACCGGCAAAATACGGAAGAGTACAGCCGGTAAACAAATCACAAATCACGATTTAGTGCCGATAAGACGATTTCTTTAAACATTGTCGAAGCTGAGGGAATTTATTTTCTGCTTAAATCGTCTTAAGCAGCAACGTTCACAGATATCTCAAATAGGAAAAAGCTGAATGTCCAGGTACGAAGGTTGTAAAACAAACTTCCCACAGTTTGTGTCAGGTTGATCTTTTCGTCTGATAACACTGCTTAAGTATTTTGTCTAAGAGGTATCACAAGTAGTATCCCTGTAGCTGTGGGAATCATTGGTTGAAAACGAGTTTAACACCAATGGGTACAGTGCTGCTATATTTTCAAAATTATTATCAACTTAAGTCTGAGTTCATCCACAAACTGAGGCGTATTTATAATATTGAAGCTAGACTGTGTATCCTTGTCTTTCTTGAGTGGTCACTGGAAGGCGTTTACACACACGTATACAATACTATGAATACTTCGAACGCTATGGTTAACGTTGCTCTCATAAACTACTTTTTTTTTTAAATTCTTCTGGGTCTTAAGCGAGCAATATGTGTTGTAGATACAGTCTCAGACCAAAAAATTGACCGCCGAGTCGTTCACGTAAGGTGGACAATACAGTCATGCTCCTCTCAGAATTCTATGTCTGGCAATATGCTCGATCTAGCAACATGTAGACTGCGGCACTTCCCAGAGGAAGTCTTGACACCAGTCTTAGTACATTACTCTAGACTACGACCGTAGTCTTGAGGTTAAACGCGAGACCAGCTAATATGATATTGTAGATTCGCTTGAATTACACTCATAGCTTCAGCACCGAGAGGAAAGGGGCGATAAAAATTCTGTCGATATGTGCTTTCGGTCGCCAGACGTCATATTAGCTGGTCTCGCGTTTTACCTCAAGACTACGGTCGTGTTCCATCAGCGGTACGAATAAAATGATATTAATAATAACAGTAATAATCGAATTATCCGGCAACTTCACACTTCACAGTGGATTTTCTCGAACTAAGAAATTTGCTGGATTTGTGAAAAATCAAAATGGCTTCACATCCAGCCTATGATGCCTAGAAGAGTCTTTACATCCTGCTGACATGAGAATAGCATAATCTCTGCGTCAGAAGCTTGCTTCTACTTGACCATTTAATAGACTCGCATTTTTTCCACCGTGACTAATTTTGTAAGCTAAGCACATCATCCGTTACAGCACACTCCTGGGGCTGGGTAATGTGGCCACAATGGTCTGGTGGAACGAGCTATCACAGGTGCAATGCGTGGGTTCAGGCATTTACTTTTAAGAGGCACAAACAGATTTATTTTACCTCTGGTAACCTCAAGAGAAAGACGTTATAATCCAGAATCCGCATTAAACATCACGTTCCTTCATAACCAACTGAGCAGAGCCAGTTTTCGTTGGGAAATGACAAAGCGGAAGTCATGGTAAACAGAAATACAGTCGCCAGTAAACTTACTTACATTAGAAAATTTTATTTTATTTGATGAACCGATAGCCATTTAAAGGGACAGGGCTCTTATTTTACTTGTACTTGATTGAACTAGAGACGTTTAAAAATTTGGTGCTGGACTGTGATTCGAATTCGTATCTCCTCTTTCGAGGATCTGAATCTCTCGGAACAGTATAGTTCAGTCATTTCGTTCCTTTTCCCAAGACTGCAATCTTCTCTAGCTCTCTTCCAAAGGTAAGTATGTGGGTCTGAAACCTGATCCAGTACAAAAATATTCATAATTTCATTTCTAGCTTTATCAAGTGCACACCCACCTGCTAGTGAAAATTAACGCGCAATTTCAATGTCTGTTCATGTGTTGCCAACAATCGCAACAGGTGTCGTTATTTCTGGTCAAACACGCACACATCTTACTGTTCATGAGTAAGCAACTGATACTTAAGCTATATTCGTGGATGCGCGGTAGGTGTGCAGTTCGATTGTCGCTTAGGCACAAAAGTTTGTATCCTTATTTTAGATTCAGACACCTAGCGGCTCGTAAGAAAAACCGATACGTAACATTTGATTTTTCTTAGTTAACAATCGGATTACGTGTTGGGTTCGTATCTCCGTCACAGAACTTCACATCATGCACTTCATCTTTAAATGCATGCACACTTTGTTACTTCAGAATGGAGGTATATCAGACATCTTTCGTGGTTAGATAACAGGGATGAAAGGGTCTTGATAGGAGTCACGGTTTATTACAAAAATTGTCGTCTTTTATTTTCAAGTTTAGATTTGGTTACTGGTATTGGCAAAACTTTCGGTAGTTCATGACTCTTCATGGCTAATAATCAATATGATGTGATTAGATTAGATTACATTACATTAGATTAACTCTTGTTCCATAGATCATGAATACGACATTTCGTAATGATGTGGAACGTGTCATTTTAATGAAAGATTTCTTTAAATACCATGATTCAATTTCTTTACAACAATTTTTTACACACTCTCTCATTGCTTTTTATTTCTCTCTCTCTCTCTCTCTCTCTCTCTCACACACACACACACACACATTCTTTTTTATTTTTATTTGTATGTTCTGCTCGACTATCGGCGAGGCAGGAAAACGCCTGTGAATGACTTTCTTAGTTTTGAGTGCACTTACGAAAGAAATATAAAAACAACAATGAGAGTTACTGATTTATGATGCTCAGTTTGCAGTCAGTTCTGAGTATTATTAGTAACTACGCTCCAGTCCCTAAACCTAGTTACAGAAAGCGAATCAGACGCATTACGTATTCCAGGCCGTAGCAGCCGCGACTTGGAGACACCAGCTATGGTCACTTCCCAGACCGCTGTAGGATCACATCGGTTCGTCTTCTTCCTGCTGGTACTGTAACTGAGATTTGGCAACAAGGCAACGTATGTTTGGCAACTCTGTGATCGACGAGTTACTTCCTGGTGTGCACGGAATTAAGCCTCAAAGTTCACTTGATTTTACCTGTCATTTCCATTGAATAATCTGAGTTATTATAGCTTGAAGGGTAACAAAAGATTGAAAATTTACGGTTTTCAGCCCAAGAAATGCGTTGCAGGTGGAAATCGCAACTAATCTCGACCTTTAAATAGCGGTTTACGAGTTCTAGTTACTATTGCCGTCGTAATAGGAAACTGAGACCCATACCCCCTCGCCAGCTCTGTGGTAACGTGCTGACCTGTGAAACAGCGTCTGTTACGGTTCGCAGTTCCAGTCTCACAGACTGAAACGTTTTTATCCCTTCTGTGAAAGAGCTACAAGCAGTCAGATCAAACATCAATACGGAAATCGCAAGAAAATGCTTTCAGCTCATAGTGCAATGTTGAAAAACTTACAATGCTGCACAACAGGTAACGCCTCTTTCCGCTGCTGACAAGCGAATTTTGGGTTTCTAGGAATACGTAACTATATTTATGAAATGCCACATTTGCATACCTCTTGAGTATGACACAGCATACCAATTAAACACAGACCCTATCAAAATCTAAGTGAGTAGTATTTTACTAATTCGTGTCGATAGAGGCATGCTTGTGTACAGATACTTTCGTCGTAAGGTTATCATCGTTAGTTTTATTTCATTTCTTATAATACAGTGCACAATTTTCGTAAGGTTTCCTTTAGTGTTGTTAAAACAATAGTAAACATGAGAGAGAAATTAATCATCAACGATATATGCGAATTCTCTGATGTTACCTATGACAGTCTGACAATGCACATGCAGTTTATTGATTACATGCATGTAGAAAATTTGTTCTGAGTTAAAGCTGTCAATCAAAGTTTGAAGAAGAATAAAATATCACTACCACACGACGGCTAATGTAGAAAATACTTTTCTGACATATTATGGCACGATGCGCTCTCCCTGCACATCTTCGAGATGCATCTGCTGCCTGCTGTCTATTAAACCTGAATAGGACAAAATGTCACAGTAGTTAGTCCTTTTTCCACATGCGACTACTTTGGGTTGAGAAGTGAAGGGAATTTGTTCAAAGTTCCATTAGATTGATAACTTCAGCAGAGAGCAGAATTGCGTTTTAAAAAATGTAGCACTGAATGTATTCGAACTCGCGACATCTTATCTATGCTACAAGCTGACACGGAACTACAACAGCTCCAGAGCTCGGCAACTATTCCTTCAGAACTTTTGGATTCCACAGCACTGTGAGATTATGCATATGGCCATGTCTTGACTTCTGAGAGACAAACAGTTACAGCTTTTCTTTTGGACTGAACGACGTTTTCTAGTAACAGATAGCGCAATAGAATAGCTCAAGTGAAAAGGAACACTTCTTATTTAAACTTCTGCATCCTACAATGTTGGCAGTTGTGTGTAGGTGGCAGTAACGTGATTTTATTTCTGTGATTACAAAATAGTCGAATGTATGCACTGGGTAGCCGAGGCAGCTAGTTCATGGTGATTCGGTCAACCAAGTAAATGAATTTACTGAACATGCTGCAAATTACTACAGGGAGCCTGTGTGTCAGAATTCTCATCCAGTGTGGCACAACTGCGTTACGATAGAAAAATGACTCGCAGAGAAGAGGAATTCGTGGTCTGTTGGACGGATGGTAGGTTGTTATACCTATGGTCTGGGTTCGATTCCCACTTCTGTCAATGATTTTAGATAGGGAGAGACAGATTCCATTCTCTCCTGGATACACCAAGTGAAGGAGATATAATGGCTGCGTGGTCAGAAAATTCACATTAAAGATGATATTCCTTCTTTACCAAGTAGACGGTAGGTTGAACCACAATAAAGTCTGGAGTGGCGACATGTAGAAGCTCTACCACCAGTAACCTTTCTTATACTAGTTATTTATTTCAAGTGACGACACAAACGCTATGTATGGTCACAGGACACTTATTCCATCTTTTATTTGAGCTTCTGTATGTCGATAAAATTGGTTCTGAACTGGGAATGCAACTCAGACCGCCCTTAACGCGGAATTTGATCCCTTCGTGGCAATACAGCTCGGCTACAATTTGTTGTTTGTTCAAAACTGCAGATTCCTCAACACCTTCACATATTATGCGTGAATGGGATCGAATCCTGGCCCGGCACTAAAGATTTAATTATGTATTATCAAGCTCTAGCATGAGAACACCTGTCTGCTGGTGGATAATAATTTTGATTTTTAATGTATTTTCATTCGCTGTCACACTAACGATATCTGACGTTTTTAACTTCCAGTGAGACACAGAACTATTTGCGAGATGACTGTAAGTTCAAGATGCTATTCTGAACAGCTGGTGGAGAAAAATTCGGTAGCTGACGTCTCTTTGTGTGTAGTCAACAACGATATGTGTGGGGCTCTATTCCCAGTGAGCGCTGAACTCTTCGTCATATTATTTCAGTTCAAACATGCTCACATGTCACTGCTGGTGCAACAAACCCATATTTAACGTTAGTTTTCTCTAGAATATAACAGCGATAGGTGCCGGGTTGGAGTCCTGGGAAGGAAAAAATTAATTTTTCGTCTCGTCATTTCAGTTATAACATCTAGTTACTGCCGCGAAATTCCGATATGTCACATTTGACTGTGCTTCGATAGCAATCCGATTAGGTTCCGGGTTCGAATCCGTGTCCAACACACAGCTTTACCTCACGGCATTTCAAGTAAGTTACTTGTGAAGAAGCAATATTTAACATCTCTCGTAGTTCGTTAACAGGGACAATAGATGCTGGGTAGGAATTCGCGTCTGTTAAAAATGTTTGCGTTATGCAATTTAAAGTTGATATTTGCTAACTGATACTGTCTAAAATCGAGGTATATCACTCTCTGTATGCCTAATCAGGAATGACTGTTAGTTTCCGTCAGTCACGAAATCTTTGCTTAGTCTGCATGAGCTGGGTTTGAATCCATATGCAGAACATGACGGTTCGTCGTGTCATTTAATGTTCATACATATTCTCAACTAGCTGCTCGTGAATAACTTAAATTTTTAATGTCATTTTGTGTTAAATAGTTCAAATGGCTCTGAGCACCATGGGACTTAACTTCTAAGGTCATCAGTCCCCTAGAACTTAGAACTACTTAAACCTAAATAACCTAAGGACATCACACACATCCATGCCCGAGACAGGATTCGAACCTGCGACCGTAGCGGTCACGCGGTTCCAGACTGAAGCGCCTAGAACCGCATGGCCACATCGGCCGGCCCCCACCATCTGGTATCAATGCATTACCTTATAATCCATTATATATAATCATTTTCATAGTACACTTGATATTATAGATGAGTAGGACACAAGACAGGACACAGATAATGTCCGTTTGACGTCAACAGTGTGTAACATTTTACTTTTTTGAATAGGACAATGTTCCTCTCCAATAATTTTTAGATTAGTTACAATGAGCTTACGCTGCAAGAGAATTCGCTTGTATTTTTCAATATGTGGTCTGTTGTCGGTTTGAAGGCCTTCCATAACATCGGCAACGTAGTGCAACTCCACCGAGAGCTGTCTGGAGTAGGGTGGGGATAGCAATGTGAAAGTTGCGAGCTGTCGAAGACGATCTTCATATTCCTAATGCGATTAGGACATCGTATACTCTTGACGACGTTTAGCACCTGTGCGGTCAGTCACCCAATTTCAGAATTCATTTTGAGTAATCCTGTTAAATTCCCAAAATATTGTCTTTTTATATTGATGAGTAATATGGATAGTCGTCACGTTCATGTGCCGTCTACAACGCAAATTTAATGTTACTATCCCAGGAACTACCCTGCAATACGTTTTGTATTTCATAATCGGAACTATCTGCATTAACCGTCATCAGAGCAATGTCAGGGAACAGAGTGCAGCAGTGCCTACTTGAGGACCTGCTTGAGTCGTGTTCTAAGGAAAGGGTAGTTGCTGGTTCACATTATATTACACTAGCGAGAAGTACCGACTTTTCCTTTTCTCTGCAAACATCCAGAACTAAATTCAGTAACTAAATGCTAAGAATATATTTTCATTGTGCCAACTCAAAGATCAATAGATATGGATATAGATATAGATTTTTATATTTAAAGCCATTCTCGTTCTGCGTTGGAATAAACATCATTCATTATTTGCTTGTTCTTGTTACGATTGTTATTGTCATTCTCTCACTCGCAAGAGTCTTATGCTGATGCTGTATGAATAAATTATGCCATTGGACACAAAGCGGTTTAGTTTTGAGACCTAACCCACGAGGGGGGAAGGCACAGTGGTCTGCTTCAGGAATTCCAAGCAATAAAACACAAAAAACAACCCAGGAAGAGTTCGAACAGCTACTTTCACGCAGAGACATGCATTTGGAATCTGTTCATCGTTACGGGGTCAAACAAGAGGGTCACATTACTGAAACAATGATCGGGCTACTTAGTATATAATAGAGCATACAGATTTCAAGGAGGAAACGTATGAAGACGCAGACTTCCTCGTTATCAATATGTGCGGCATATCTTTCGTGTTAACGAAAGTAAATTCCCGCTTTACCTCTTCTTACGTGTCAAATGAAATGAATGCCATGAGGAATAGAATATTTGTTGACTGCGTCTCTTCTTGCTTCCATCCTTACCAACATATTTCTTCATTCTCGTGGTAATCATGACAATCTATGTGCATGCTGCAAACGATTGCAAGTGGACAAATTCGACATCGAGGTGCAAAGCGTTTGGTATCTTACATTATATTCAATTCGAATAAGATTCCGGTGTATTTTTACTTCGTTTGTATTTTTAGATGATTATGAACGTTACGGAAATTTATCTCACATGCTTTATGTTGAATGAGAAACATTGAATGATCCGTTTTGCTTTCCCTACTTTGAAATGATATAATGTCGGCGTCAACAGCCTTCTTCCACGCCGGAAGCTGAAACTTGTATCATTCTGGATTAATGATAATTGAATGTCTCATATGTATACATAGCCCACAAGGCGACGTCAGAAACCACCAGGGGAGAACGCCGCATAAAAACCAAACGTGCGCGCGCGTCTCCACTCTGAAGAACCGTATCGGAGAATCACGGCAAGCATTTCGCTGAAGAGCTGCCTCGTCAGAGAGCCGAGAAATGGCAGCGTCGTAGCAAGTATTTGTCAACACTCTGATAGTGCATTTACTTCCGGGTGTAGGTCGGCGTTACCTCGCTAAATTCACTTAACATTCGTTTTCCACATCGAAGACTCGTACGATATAATCCGCTGCAAGATGACACAATTAGAAAGTATATTTAATTTCTGGACTCCAAGAACGGCGTTCTTCACATAAGTAACACCTGTTTGTGTGTGCATTCGGGAGGACGATGGTGCAATCCCGCGCCCGGCCATCCTGATTTAGGTTTTCAATGATTTCCCTAAATCGCTTCAGGCAAATGCCGGGATGGTTCCTTAGGAAGGGCACGGCCGATTTCCTTCCCCATCCTTCCCTAATCCGAGCTTGTGATCCGTCTCTAATGACATCGTTGTCGACGGGACGTTAAAACAGTAATCTCCACCTCCTCTGTTTCTGTGTTTAAGGTTGCGTTTTGAGGCTCAGGCAACATCGCAGTGACTATAGTCCGCCTCTGGCCGCCAGTGTGTCGTTAGCTCAGAGGTTCCCTTGTGCGTTGCAGTGCTTGTACTATAAGTTCGAATCACGGTAGAAGCCGCTGACTAAAACATTTTATTTTCCATTTTAATTAATGGAGTTGCAAACTGCTAGTAAACATTTCTTATGCGAAATCTGAAGAATGCCTTTAAACATCAATCTTCGTCCGATTTCGACTTAGTAAATTAAGTTAATATCATGGATTTCTGCTTTGCAAATTCCAAGGTGCTTCACTGTAAAATTGGTCCTGAAAAGATTCAAACCGACTGTCAACGATATAAATTTGAGCTTTGTTCGTCATATAGGTCTAACATGTCAGAAGGTTGTTTATGAAGTGCACATGTTCATTAATATAGTTCACATCTTCTAAATTTTTGCAATAGCATTTAACTGTAGACGTTTTCTAACACCGGCGTTAGCAATTCCTTTCCGTTCTCTGAAACCTTCAAAACGACAAATTTATCTGGATTAAATCTGATGACCTTAACTATCACTTCCGATCAACAATAAATACTTCATGAACCCATACATGGAACTCCAAATGTGCAGTGTGCCTGCACTGCTACAGAGCATGCATTGCAAGGTATTCACACAGTTTATCGCATAGACTTACCATAAGGAATGAAACAAGAACTGTAATACATTTTACACCACAGACGCTCACTCTGGCTTGACGAAAACATCCAATCATTGACCAAAAGTTGCACAAATAATTAAGTTTGAAAGGAAAAGAAACGAGGTATGAAGCATTTATAAATTCATCGAATGTAGTGAGGTGGTTTAATTTCGTCCCAGTCTATAAAATTAATTTCGGGCCATACTCAGCTCTTGCCGATTACCCGCCTACTAATCAGGGCGTCTGTCTCCGTTGCTTTTGAGCGTGAATGGAAATTGTAGAAATTTTCTGTGGAGCAACATTTAATAATAAAGCGTTTCAAATCATCAAAAGCGATGAGCGGTAGCAGGCGCTTTCGATAAAGAACGGGGGAGTGCAGCGCCGCTGCTGTCGCCACGGCCGCTGCCAGTAGCCAGCAAATGGATCCCGGAGCTTTGCCGCATACGGCGTCCAGAGGAGGACAGTCTGCAGGAAATCTGCCGCAAAATCGTTACTAGATAAAATTTTGATATCGGTGTGTCACAAAGCGAAATAGATTGAATCTGCGCTACCATTACATTCACGTCTTCAGCATTCAGACAGAAGAGGCTATAAAAATATTTTATGCCAGCTGCTCTCGATCCACTGACATTATGAACAGAAACAACGCACGCTACCGCTAGACCACAGGCGTAATCAGCCTAGAGTCTCTCTATCTTGGGACAAGTTTTCCTCCAGGAAGTGCCGCAGTCTACAGTGTTGCCAGATTGTGCAGAAACCGGACTTAGAGAATTAGCGAGTTGGCCAGTTTCTTTGTCCCATGTCGCGATCGGCGCGGACTTAGCCTCTGAAGCGGCCGGCCGCCGGTCAAGTTTTATGTCAAAGAGTGTACATTACCATTATTCGCACGACGACTCTGATGATGTAATCAGATTTTCAATATCTGTTTAGTTTAAAGTTTAGTATCTGACGGTAAATTATACAAATAACACTCAGCAACGAATTTCCACAATATAAACGCTTCATCCGAGCCAGCCGAGGTGACCGAGCGGTTCTAGGCGCTACAGTCTGGAACCGCGCGACCACTACGGTCGCAGGTTCGAATCCTGCCTCAGGCATGGATGTGTGTGATGTCCTTAGGTTAGTTAGGATTAAGTAGTTCTAAGTTCTAGGGGACTGATGACCTCAGAAGTTAAGTCGAATAGTGCTCAGTGCCATTTGAACCAGCTTCATCCGATTTTTTGGATCTACGTGTGTTTAGAAAGCTATTGGTGTAAACCTAAATTGCTATAAATTACAGGCATGTAACTTAAGTAGTACATGAGTTATTGGAAGCCAAAGTGGCCGATTACTATCGATCGTGAAGGCCTTAAGTACTCCACAGTTACACGAAAAAACGGTAGTAGCATGCTTATAAATATATTTATTCGTCCATGTCTTTGTTTATATGCGATATATACTAATCATGAAGAAATTTGTTAAATATTTACTGTGTTTTAGAAAGCACAGACACATTAGACTACCGGCCTACCTTTTGTTCTATTCCTTTGATATATGTTTATTTAATTTGTTTGTGTATCTAATAATGTGTGTTAGAGCGTGTTTATGGTCCATCCCTAGGAACATTTATTTAATTTCAAGTTATTTAAATGTAAATCCAATACTTCCAATGTGTTTCTTATGTTGGTGTGGATACGTTGGCTTGGAGACTTGGAGGGAGCGCTCTAGCCAACACAGCGCTCGTTACTATGGAGGTTGGGGAGCATCGTTTCCGGAGGGGACACGGCGTAGATCTGAGCAGGAGGCAGTTCGGGACGGTACGGGACAGAACACACGGCAAGTGCTGGAGGCGACGGCGCGACGGAAGCACAGTCGCAGAAAAGAGACTTGGAGAGTGTGGAGCGGTTTGCGCGTGGTCGCGAGAGATAGAAATACTTCGGAGTGCGGACTTGTGAAGTTGTGAGACTTCCGAGGTTTCTACAGTGAAGACGTAGTGCGCGTTTAGAAGTGAATACCTCGCGAGCTGTGTTGTTGTTCATAACTAATTACGTGCAGTAGGAATCTATTGTTTCCCCGTTATTCAACTTATACTTTATTCAATTGCTGGACCATCGGCACCAATAAGTGTTTTGCAGAAATATACCGCATTCTCGAAAGTACTTCTGCTATCGTACTCATCATTTAAAGTCGTTAAGATAGTACCTGCAGATATTAGTTAATAGAAATCTTTCATTTACGAGGTGCATTCAAGTTCTAAGGCCTCCGATTTTTTTTTCTAATTAACTACTCACCCGAAATCGATGAAACTGGCGTTACTTCTCGACGTAATCGCCCTGCAGACGTACACATTTTTCACAACGCTGACGCTATGATTCCATGGCAGGGCGAAGGCTTCTTTAGGAGTCTGTTTTGACCACTGGAAAATCGCTGAGGCAATAGCAGCATGGCTGGTGAATGTGCGGCCGCGGAGAGTGTCTTTCATTGTTGGAAAAAGCCAAAAGACACTAGGAGACAGGTCAGATGAGTAGGGAGCATGAGGAATCACTTCAAAGTTGTTATCACGAAGAAACTGTTGCGTAACGTTAGCTCGATGTGCGGGTGCGTTGTCTTGGTGAAACAGCACACGCGCAGCCCTTCCCGGACGTTTTTGTTGCAGTGCAGGAAGGAATTTGTTGTTCAAAACATTTTCGTAGGATGCACCTGTTACCGTAGTGCCCTTTGGAACACAATGGGTAAGGATTACGCCCTCGCTGTCCCAGAACATGGACACCATCATTTTTTCAGCACTGGCGGTTACCCGAAATTTTTTTGGTGGCGGTGAATCTGTGTGCTTCCATTGAGTTGACTGGTGCTTTGTTTCTGGATTGAAAAATGGCATCCACGTCTCATCCATTGTCACAACCGACGAAAAGAAAGTCCCATTCATGCTGTCGTTGCGCGTCAACATTGCTTGGCAACATGCCACACGGGCAGCCATGTGGTCGTCCGTCAGCATTCGTGGCACCCACCTGGATGACACTTTCCGCATTTTCAGGTCGTCATGCTGGATTGTGTGCACAGAACCCACAGAAATGCCAACTCTGAAGGCGATCTGTTCAACAGTCATTCGGCGATCCCCCAAAACAATTCTCTCCACTTTCTCGATCATGTCGTCAGACCAGCTTGTGCGAGCCCGAGGTTGTTTCGGTTTGTTGTCACACGATGTTCTGCCTTCATTAAACTGTCGCACCCACGAACGCACTTTCGACATATCCATAACTCCATCACCACATGTCTCCTTCAACTGTCGATGAATTTCAATAGGTTTCACACCACGCAAATTCAGAAAACGAATGATTGCACGCTGTTCAAGTAAGGAAAACGTCGCCATTTTAAGTATTTAAAACAGTTCCCATTCTCGCCGCTGGCGGTAAAATTCCATCTGCCGGACGGTGCTGCCATCTTTGGGACGTATTTACAATGAACGCGGCCTCATTTTAAAACAATGCACATGTTTCTATCTCTTTCCAGTCCGGAGAAAAAAAAATCGGAGGTCTTAGAACTTGAATGCACCTCGTATAATTTTCTACATTACATTCAAAATTGCCGGGTGATAGGAACCTTCGACCATTCGATTCATGTCTATATTCATGTTGTACACTCTAGACTCTGCAGTATGTGGCCTGTAACGCGTCAACTACGTATCTCAGCCCCTAGACAGCGAAACCAGCCAAAACTATTAATATTGCAGCTCTGAGTCGGAGGGTGCGTAGTTGAGGGCCAACACACCCACATCATTTCATCATTTTCATTCATTTAACTTGAAGTCCGCAAAGCTGGTGGAGGCTCTTAGTGGTGTGGGGCGTGTGCAGTTGTACTGATATGGGACCACTGATACGTCTAGATACGAATCTGACAGGTGAGACGTACGTAAGCATCCTGTCTGATCAGTTGCATCCATTTGTGCCCATTGTGCATTCCGATGGACTTGGGCAATTCCAGCAGGACAATGTGACACCCAGTCCAGAATTGCTACAGAGTGACTCCAGGAACACTCTTCTGAGTTTAAACATTTCCGATGGCCATCAGACTCCCCAGACATGAATATTAATGAGTATATCAGGGATGCCTTCCAATGTGCTGTTCAGAGGAGATCTCCACTTCTCGTACTCTTACGGATTTATGGATAACCCTGCAGAATTCATGGTGTCATTTCCTCCAGCACAAGTTCAGACTTTAGCCGAGTCCATGCCACGTCGTGCTGCGGCCCTTCTGCGTGCTCGCGGGGGCCCTACACGATATTAGGGAGGTGTACCAGTTTGTTTGGCCCTTCAGTGTACACGTAGTATTTTTTTTTTCTTGTAACCTTTTTCCGCAGTAGCAGATTCACAAGCAATTTGGGATTGATGTCATTTGAAATTGTGTAAAGTTTTATTGGGATCAAATGCGTTTCACGTTATTTAACCTCCTCAGTCCTTACGTAGCTTAGATCGTATGCTACACTCAACTATTACTTTTCTCTATTTCAGAGGTTTAACTAACTTGATCTGCCTGACGTTTACTGTGCATCATTTGTTTCCGTTTCTGCGAGCTCCCTGTATGTTTCATCACCCAACATTTAATTCATAGCTGGTATTTTCTCAGCAGATGTAGTATATATTTCAGAATGAAATTCAATTGTCACTTCCGCAATCACTTTTATTTAGTTTTACAACAGATTAATCTGCCATCTTCAGAAAACTACAAAATTTGTGTGATCATAAATTGATAGAACTTGACAGTACATTTATGTGAAGTATAAGAAGTGTTTTACAAAGACTTGCCTCATATTTCATAAGCAAATGTCAGTACCTTCTTCGCACAAACAAATGGAATGAAATGTCAAAAAATATACATGTTGCATGTGAAAATTATAAAAACAAATTGGTAATTTACAGTAAATGAACCAAATTTAAGTACAGAGTCAAGTTGTGGTGCTAGCAGCCAGGACAGACTTAGGTGTATAAAGGGAGTTATAAGCAACACATTTGAAAAATTTGCTACTCAGTTCTGTTTAAGCTATCGCTAATCATTCCCTGAGGCGGTAAACGGTTCAGTTTGTAATTTGGTTTTTATGTGTTCCATCGTAGTTTCTGAAAATTTGGTCGTATTTAAAAATTTTGAAACTGCTTCACATAGAAAGTAAAATAATAACCACATTCGATTGTAGCAGTCTTGGCAATATAGTTCTTGTTCGACGATGTCCAGTCCTCTTCATCACTAATGAAAACGTTAACCATCACGTCAGAGCCCTTGGCTCCTTTGCCTGACAAATTGCTTGTTTCGGACAGGGGTTCGGTGACTCCTTTTGTTGATGTTTTCTGAATGCAGATGGTTTTTGATGACGACGTTTGGTTTGTTAAGCGCTCAACAACGCGTTTGTCAGTGCCCGTACAATTCGCAGTCTTGTCACAGTCCAGTCTCGCCATTGTTGCGATTGATGGTGAAACTATGAGGACAACACAAACACCCAGTCCCTGAGCGGAGAAAATTCCCGACCCGGCCGGGAATCGAATCCGGGACCTCATGATTCATAGGCAGCAACGCTAGCTACTAGACAACGAGCGCAATTTTGAGGACACCGTGAAGTCGCTGTAGAATCTGATGGCAGGTAGAGTACAACAGAAACCACACGTGACCGTTCACACAAGCCGACATGGCACCATTCAGGTAGATGGTACATGTATACTCAGAGGGGAGTGGGGATGTGTACTGATGATATGAAATGAGTTCTTGACACTTCTGCCGTCCTCTCTCATCGGTGAACGAGGCAGCAACAAACTGTTCAAATGGTTCAAATGGCTCTGAGCACTATGGGACTTAACTACTGAGGTCATCAGTCCCCTAGAACTTAGAACTACTTAAACCTAACTAACCTAAGGACATCACACACATCCATGCCCGAGGCAGGATTTGAACCTGCGACCGTAGCGGTCACGCGGTTCCAAACTGACGCGCTTAGAACCGCACGGCCACATCGGCCGGCAACAAACTGTCCAAATCCGTTTGTTTCCAACAGTAATCCCATGCCGAATATGTGCTTCAGTTGGACAAGACGTCGTCAGCCCTACACTTCAGAATTGTGACATTACAGCTTTAGAAACAGTCCACAGATATGAGGACGCTTGTGTGCCTTCCGTCAGCCCTCCCTTCCCCACTAATATCACCCGACCTCCGACCTGCCGAGCACACCTGGGGTACCTTCGAGCGAGGCTTGTGCACCTTGCACACAGGTCCGGCTCATATCCATTAATTGTGGATGACGGCTGAATTTTCGTGTCTATAGCTGGTTACCCAAAGCCTCCAGTAAACCTTGGAAGCCATCACGAGGAAAGGGCTGCCGCTCCAGGAAGAAACGCGCTGTTACATAGTCCAGTCGTGTGTCTCTGATTAAATCGCTCACTATCGCTCTTGAGTATTTTACATTCATATAATACAAAAATATTATTCGGATATATTCTTATAGATATGCAGATGTTATAATAGGTTTGTTTATAAATAAATAATCTTCTACCAGTCACGATTTTTTCTTTATTTTATGTCAGTGTTGTTCACCACTCTACTGTAAAATGTGACATAAAGTTCAACCAAAGAGAAAACGATCTACTCCAAAAAGGACTAAAATACAACGTAAAACCTAACCTCAACAACTATACACTGAAACAGGTTATAGCTGCAACAAAAAGTGCAGCAGATGCTGCAAAATTAAATTCAAATACAAAAGCAGCAATAGGTCACAAAGTAAGCAAGCTTCTTGAGACAGAAATGAATAAAGATAAGTTTAGATCTAAATATACAATAAATGATACAAAAACATTAAAATCTATAAATAATAAACTGAAAAACAACCAATCCATAGTTGTAAAGTCAGACAAAAGTAATACATTAGTTGTGATGAAAGAAAAAGAATACATAGACAAAACAAATGAATTTTTTGCTGCTAATAACATTCAGCACATTGAAAAAGACCCAACCAAACAATTCCAAAGTAAAATTAAGGAACAACTAAAGAACACACATTTCCTGTTGACAGAAACTGAAAAGAAATACCTTACATGTATGAATCCAAAAGCACCATGCCTAAGAGCACAGCCAAAAATACACAAAAATGGATACCCGATACGTCCCGTGGTCAACTCTATAAACAGCCCAGCATACAAACTGTCACAAAAACTGAATAACATACTGGTGAAAAATTATACATATGAAACAACATATTCCATAAAAAACAGCATGATTCTAGCCAAAGAACTAAGAACCAGAAAGCTCCCCCAAGATGCACAGTTTATATCACTTGACATCATCAACCTTTATTCAAACATACCCATACAAGAAGCTCTAACAGTAATACAAAAGAACCTTATGCAACACAAGAAACTTTCATACACAGAGATTGTCGAATTTATGGAACTCCTTCAGCTAACCCTAAGTTACAACTACTTTACCTTTAATGACAACATTTATAAGCAACCAGATGGCCTAGCAATGGGATCATGTATATCCGGTACCATAGCTGACATATACATAAATCACTTAGAACAAAAATTATTTGACAGCCATGAACCTTGCCTAAGGAAAATAGAATTTTATAGGAGATATGTAGATGACACACTACTGTTAGTGAAAGGAGATACCAAAGACATCACAGACATTCTTAATCATTTCAATAATCTAAATGAGAAAATCAAATTTACAGTGGAACATGAGCAAAATAAAAGTATCAACTTCCTGGACCTAAATATTACAAGACACAACAACACATGCACATTCAAAATTTATAGGAAAAACACAATGACTGACACCACAATCCCTGCAACCTCATGTCACCCAAATATCCATAAACAGGCAGCATACAGGTCAATGCTGCATAGGGCAACAAAAATACCATTGAACCAAGAAAATATGCAACAAGAAATAAACACAGTGAAGAAGATTGCAGTTGCCAATGGTTACAATGCTTCCATGGTTGACACAATCTTAGACAAAGTGAAGAGAAACCCAAGTACAAACTGCACCACAGAAGAAAAAGATAAAAACAAATATATATCTAGCAATCCATACATAGGAAATGTATCACAGAAAATTGCAAATATTTTCAAAAATCACAGAGTAAAAATTGGGTTTTCTACATCCAATAAACTACACCAAAAACTAATACATAATATAAAGTGTAATCATGATCCATATTCAGACTCTGGAGTATACCAGATAACATGCCAGGAATGCTCCAAGTTCTACATAGGACAAACAGGCCGAAATATCAACACCAGGTACACAGAGCACATTAGAGCATACACACACAACAAACACACTACATCAGCAATAGCAACACACATACATAATACAGGGCACCCAATTGGAAAAATAGAGCAAAATGTCAAAGTACTCCACTGACTAAATAAAGGACATAAAATGGATTTGCTTGAAGAACTGGAGATATATTCACATCACAGAAAATATGAAGATAAAATATTAAATGAAAAACTTGAAAGTGAATCAGTTAATTTCTTCAGATGTTTCGATAATATACTTAAAAAAAATAGTAAAACATAGAAATAAGCACAACTGTAAAATCAATATAAGTAATTCATAAGCCAAATTGTTAAGATAAATAACCTCTGTACAAAAGCATATCATAATCTGTGGAAGACCTATAATGTTATCTCTGTGAACTACATGTAAGAAGATCTTTGTAACTGTTTTGTTTATATAAGATATTTTCGATGTGTAAAGTGTACAAGTTGTGTAAGATGTTACATGTGTGTGAGACTCTACACAAATGGACCATTAGGAAACTGTAAGTACAAATTGTTCTCAAACTTTAGCCACTAACCTCACAGGAAGAATTGATACCCAACTAAAAATCGCGTTTCTTGTGTATTACAGTAAAAGTCAACAAAATGAAGCAGACTCACACACACTGACAACATCAAAAGAAATGGATTAACACACATAAAAAACGCACTTGAAAATGAGAATTATTTCTCGAAACGCGTCGTGCGAATAATAAAATAAAGAAAAAATCTATAATGGATCTAATCAGATGCAGATGTTTGCACTTGCTTAAAGTTCTATGCAGGGTAGTCAGAAACAGTCTGACAAGATTGTAAGGGTTCTGGAGGGTAGTTTGTCCTGAGAAATAAGTATAGTTTCGCCGTTACCAAGTTATATAGCATCGAAGTTAGCCAATAAGGCCGTTGCGCGCGCCAGTTCAAGCAGCCTGCAGGAGGCGGAGTCGTCAAATGTGTTCAGGAAAGTAGTATCACACGAAAGTTGTGAACAAATCAATAAGGATTTCAGAAAATAAGTGGGTGGTGTAATGATTGGCAGTTATCTCTCAGTATTAGTAAGTGTAACCTACCGTGTATAACAAGGCGAAAATCCCCATTAATGTACGAGTACAAAATAAATGCCCAGGCTTTGGAAGCGGTAACATCCGTTAAGTATCTGGGTGTGACTATTCGAAATGATCTCAAATGGAATGATCAGATTACACAAGTAACGGGTAAGGCGAACTACAGATTGCGGTTTATTGGTAGAATCCTGAAGCGATGCAGTCCTTCAACAAAGGAAATAGTTTACAGTACGTTAGTTCGTCCAGTCTTGGAGTATTGCTCGACTGTATGGTTCCCTTTCCACTTAGGTCTGATTCAAGAGATTGAGAAGGTCCAAAGAAGAGCGGCAAGATTCGTGACTGGTACATTTAGCCATCGCGAGAGCATTACAAATCTCTTAGAAAGTTTGAAGTGGGATACACTTGCAGATAGGCGATGCCCTAAACGGAGGGTGCTGTTCACTAAATTCCGAAATCCGATCTTCGCCGAGCATATATTATAAACACCAACTTTCAAATTGCGCAATGATCACCATTCAAAGAAAAGGGAAATTAGAGCTCGTACTGAGGCGTTCAGACAGGCGTTTTTCCCTCGCGCGATCCGCGAGTGGAACAGGAGGGTGGGAATAAGAGTGGCGCTAATAGTATCCTCCGCCACACACCGCTTGGGGGCTAGCGGAGTATATATGTAAATGTAGATGTTTGGTTTCCTCAAACCGAACCAACATAGCTTTCGCTCACCAAACTTAAATTTATCACTTCCGGAAAAGGAATATTTTAACAGTAACGAGCATTTCAACACACGGACAGACATATGTCCGTGCATTACCGCCCTTTTGCACGAGAAAGTGCTTGAATTTGCTCGCGTAACGACCATGTTGGCTAACTATAGTGTTCAGTAACTCGGAAGCTGGGCAACTTATCGAATTTTTTCTTAACAATTATCCTAACACACACTTCCCTGCAACACCCTCCAAACCTTTTCAGACAGTTTCTAACCACTGTGTATACCATGTTTCTATTTGAGCATTTTTTACTTTACCTCAACCAAGCCGTTTTCGATAGAGCGAAACTGATAAATAAGAATGGAATCTAGCTGTTTTCAATAGACGCCATAGTAGTTGGGGAACAGTGCTAGAAGTGACGTGAGCTCTAGAAACCTAAGATATCATTGCATGTACGGCTCGTCCCGAAGTTAAACAAGTACCGTACATTGACGCTCTGGACGAGTAATCAATGCTCAGATACAATGTAGCGAAATACAGAGGTTCCGGAGAAATATGCTCTGGCAATGTCAAACATTAATCCAAGCAACTGAAAAATTTTGTGTAAATTCAACATCCTATCTAGGTTAATTTTGTAGTGTCTGCTATTAATTTATGACACGTCTTCAATATAACCGCAATAGGAATTGCGAATGACAGCTTATTTGTATATAAAGATAAATAAATGTGTTAATTATGTGACATAATGGATTACGCCACCAGTATGATACTTCACAATTTATCAGATCTGTGGTTATTGCAGAGTAATACAAGGCCTTAGTGTAGGTGAACACATTTGATTTTGGCACAACGGGACAATCTGTCTAGCGGCCAGTATAGGTAGCAGTAAAAATCTAGCATACCAATTTGCGTGAAGATGATTACCTAGGGCTAATAATTACTTCAGCGTCAGTATTTTGTTCTCTTGTGAGGCGATGTTTCACGTTAATCGCCGTGGAAAAATTTCAATTGATGTAGTATTCTAGCGGTAACCATAATCTGTTCGCCCGAAAGCTGCTATTCAGCGGGGAGAAAAGTTCACTGGTCACATATCTGCGGAGAATACTACGAAAGGTGACATTTATAGCAATGCGCAGGACGAAGCAAGAATTCTTGTGCTGGTTACACTCGATATCAGACTTCCATTGGTTTTCGTGACCGTTTGGGCAACGGTCTCATTGGGTTTCCACTCCACCCCTGCCAACTGTTGTGCAGGCAATGGAAATACAGAAACTCTCGCAACAAAAAATTACTTAGTCCGTTGCGCGATAACGCACTCGATTCCCCCTCTTCCCACCGCGCAACGTTCGTTATTACCGCCTTGTAACAGGAAGGACATCCGGCCACGCAAATGGAAGACAGCATTTCAGGATATGAAAAATTGTCCTTCACTTACTGTGTAACAATGGAAAAAAGGAGAGAAGAAACACGTTGCTGGGCTGTGAGCACTGCGTGGACAATATGCTCGACAAAACTGAAAAGAATAACAACTGCAGTAAAATATAAAAAAATCGCGTTTTTGAGAATAGGCCTGCAAAGACTGTAAAGGGAAGACTACGCTCGAAAGCAGTTAATTCTATTTCTCAGTGTCGAATCACACAAATGACGTAATTGTCGATTTAGATTTCTTAGCAAGTCTTCATCAGATATTTACCTTTTCTTTCGTTGAGGTCCTTTTCCAGCAGTCTCGCAGATCTTTAACAGTAGCTTGATTTAACAGTTGGTCCATTTTAGCTGTTAACAGCACACTTGCTACTTGCAGGTAGTGTCTGTAGGCGGGTGTCATCTACACTCCTTCTATTGTACGTTTACATTACTAATTACTTTTTTTTTTTTTTACTCGTTTTCATTCTGAGGTCTGGCACAACTGATTTTATATTGTGAATATTTTTAATCTTATACTTTTATATCTTACGATAAAGAGGGACCGATGACTTCGCTGTTTGGTCCCCTCCCCCAAATCAACCAACCAACCAACTATACGGAGGAGGCCGAAGTATTAAATTCTAACTTCCGAAGTTGTTTCACTGAAGGTGATCACGGCACGACCTGGTAGATACCGGCAGTAGCTGTTCGAAAATGTTGAAAAATGAAGCAGCTGTATACATAGAAGTTGCATCATCAAAAATTTATGGTGTCTTATTAAAAAAATAATAAAAATAATACATCGTCTCCGAGCAACAAGTGAAATCTCTTAGAAACGTTAAATCTGTGGGAGCATCCTTTTGCGGAGCAATTAAAAGAGTAACTACCACATAAACCTTGTAACGACAATAGAACTGAAAAAATTCTTGAGCCTAATGTGACAGTATTTAAAGTTTGAGACTTTCGGGGCTATATCGCACATACACTGTCCAGTTACATTAATGTGACCATTTGTCAAGACACTGAGTAACCACGTTTTGCACCGCTCACCGCAGCGAGACGTGCAGAAAGACCGTCAGTGAGGTTTTGGGAGATACTAGGAGAGGTGTGGAGTCATTCGGACGCCTCTGCCTTGGCCAGGTGCTCTAGGCTTCTCGGCTGAGGATCCATAGCAAGAACAACCCGATCGAGGTGGTCCCACAGATTTCCAAATGGGTTCTATTCCGGGGAGTTTAGTGGCCAGGGAAGTACAGTAAACACATCCCGGTGTGAGACGTTGCATTGTCCTGTTGGTAGATGCCATCGTTATGAGGAAAAACGAACTCCATGAAGGGATGCTCGTGGGCCCCAAGGATAGTTGCGTATTTGTCTTAATCCATTGTCCCTTTCAAATTGACGAGATCACCTAGGGAATGCCCTGTGGCCTGGACCTTTCCGACTATTGTTGCAGGGTGTTTTCTTTCGGACGTCTCAAGCCGTACACGTTAACAGTTGTCTGTCCTGTGGAGCATAAAACGTGATTCATCTGAAAAGGGCAACTGTAGCCACTCTGTGGACGTCCAGTTACGGTACTGGCGTGCAGATTCCAGTCCTCGTCGTCGATGAACAACAGTCAGCATGGCTGCACGAACAAGCCGCCTGCTGCAGGCGCCCTTACGCAGCAACGTTCACTGTGTGGTCGTGGAGGAGACGGTGTTGGTGGCCCCTTGGTACACCTGGGCGGTTAGTCGGCCAGCAGTTACACGTCTATTCGTTTATTCGGCTATATACATCTATGCTGTCGTCGTTCACCCCACTCATCTATGACTCAAGCTGAACTAGAGTTACCTCGGCACTGGTATTGTATAGGGTCATTTGCCACTCACGATATACTTTACCTCGGCGGCAGGCAAACAGCTTATAAACTTAGCCATTTCGGAAATTCTACCACCCTTGGATCGAACGTCAATAGTCATGCTATTTTGGTGTCAGACAAATCGCTCCGTTTCCGCATTACACGATTGCACTGCTTTCCACGTCCCCTGATATGCTTCATATACCCTCCACTGCTCCACTGCTAGTGCTGCCACCTGCCTTCTGTGAGTGCTTATTACACGTTGACGTCGAGTATAGTAGGTGGTAACATTAATGTCCATCTCACGTAATGATGATGACGATAAAATTATGTAAATAATTGAAGACATACGGCCCTGTTGACTGAAAGATTCCAAGGGGTTGTTCAGCCACCTAGTCGGAAAGAGCCGGCCGCTGTGGCCGAGCGGTTCTAGGCGCTTCAGTCTGCAACTGCGCGACCGCTACAGTCGCAGGTTCGAATCCTGCCTCGGGCATGAATGTGTGTGGTGGCCTTAGGTCAGTTAGGTTTAAGTCCCATAGTGCTCAGAGCCATTTTGAACCATTCGGAAAGATTTTAGGAAATACATAATACTCTGTAATAATACTTTTTTTATTTTTCTGCCGGTTTCGGTTCTGAAAAATCTTCAATGTCAGCTGTACAACATACAAATGTCGACAATGTCACAATGCAAACGAATTAAGAAAAAACAAGGAAACCGTTAAATCGATCGAAATATTCACGAAAATCATCACCGATGTGTAATATGTCACACATATGTTAACAAATTCTACCACAGAAAACCACAACTGTCAAGAAAAATCTTACATTGTGACTGGATTAAAATATGATGGCACACTGACTCGAGAACAACATATGATGGACAGTAATACAAGTCAACGAACTTCAGAGACAAATTAGACACTCTCGACCGAAACCAAAGAAGTTGTCACTAAATAATTCTGTGATAATCAGTTTACAACATTGAAGTATTAACAGTTGTACACTTCACAGATATCACAAAAAACACCAATAAAACAAAATGTTAAAGTACCAGATGTGGCGTGACATTATTGGTTATTATAAGTCATGACTGGACAGAGTTGTTAGATTGCCATTGTCCAATCAAAACAGAAATAAAGAACTGAATATCCCAAAATACATTGGAACCAAAAACTGTTATGACCCCGAGTTAGTACAGAATTTATATTTCAAAGTGGAGATAGTTTAGGGCAAAAATTACACCACAGCATTCATCAAGAATCAGTTTACAATCAGTCAGGAGTGTATAAAATTAGTTGCTTGAAATGCGACAAAATGTATAGTGGCCAAACAGGAAGGAAATTTAAAATTACATTTAATGAACATTCCTATCCAAGTACTACCTAGAATAAAGCACACATCTAAGATCGAACAATCATACACTGGGTAGAACTGCTGATAAGATAGAGATGTTGCATAGAACTGTGATTATAAACCTTCTAGAAGCAATAGAGTTTTTAATGGGATTATTCATCCAGAAAAAGTTCTCAATGAGTATCTGGAACTGAAAAATAAAAGTTACTTAAACAGTTTCATTGACAGTTTTAAATATTTGAGTGGGCCTTCTTTATCTACAACTCTCCTCAACTATGCCCCCCTTTTTATTATTTCATCTATATCCCCATCTTCCCCTTGCCCTTACCCACTTTCTTGTTTTTCAGCCAACAGGGCTGTTTATGTTTTACTTCGATTTATTATCATCCTGAAGTGCTATAATTTACGAATAATGTTTTTAATTCTTACTTTTATTAATTTTTATGATACTTAATAGCATTAAATAATGTGTGCATTAGTTTGCACATAATTCATGTATCCATGTCATTTTTACATTTATGTTATATTCGTTATTATTTCAAACCAAAAATTGCAGTTGATTAATCCATAGCATTTGATGGACAAATATTGTGTCATCCTTTCAGCCCTTTGCCTCCCTTATTCACCACCCTCACCTCCTCAATTTCGTTTTCATTCTTATACTCTTCACTACTCTTCTCCCAATTTCTAAATTCATTTATTATCAATATTGTTCTTCTCTATAATTGAACTTTATTAACTGTATTCCCAACTTATGCTTAGTATCATGATTAAATGTAAACACAGGCATAAATGATTTGGCTTTCTGCACATTAACACTCATCATATTTCATATATTTGGCATGTATGATCTATTTTTATTTACTTTTTGCTAAGGAATACAATGTTTGGTACACTGTCTATAATTATTATGGCCTTTGTTAACAACATTTCTGCAAGCTCTGTAGCTTCATAGGGGCAATGTCCCGCAGTTCTGTAATTTTGCAACTTTTATGACTGCATTAAATTTTAACATAACGACTTTCTAAGTTTTATCCTACATTTAATTCCTTTCCCTTACCACCTTCCTATAAATATCAGCAAAGCCCTGCAATATATTATTATTTCCACAATATGTTTAAGGTCAGAGTTAAAAGTCCCCTCTTATTTTTTCCCAAAAGTATCCCTGGTTTTGTCAATTAAAAAAAAAAGAAAAATTTAAAAAAAGAAAAATAATTCCTTGTGATATAATTAATTCTCTGTATTTTCATTTTACAGTTGAATATTGTTCTCCCTTAATTAATTTTAGTCTGTATGTTGTTTGGTCTTTTTTAATCTGTCTTATGACAATATAGTACTGTTGATGAAATATTTAACCAATGTGGTAAAGCTTCATGCAATATCACTTTATTAATTTTTATTTGTATGATAAATAGAATTTTAACTTCATTTGGTGATTATGTAGACACTGAGATCACATATTTCAGTATCCATTGTGTAACAGTTTAGATGCATACCATGTTTCTTCATAAAAATTTTTTTGGCTAGATTGTGACATACACATCTAATTTTAGAAGTTGTGCATCTATGTATTCTATCTTCCTTTTTCATTTTTCGTTGCACTCAGAAGTTGCACTTCCTTTGTTTTAATTTAATTTAATGTGTTTTTTGTCATATATGGCTTGACTGATTTTAGTTTCATGGATTGCTTTGTAGCTTGTATTTTACATGCATATTTTTTGACTTGATTGTAAAAGATTCTGTTTTCTTACATTCATCAATCATGTTTATCTCGTAATCTTATATTTTATTTAATTGGTGTTTATATGTAATATCAGTCAAATGTACAACTGTTAATACTTCAAATCTGAAATGTGATTATCACAGAACAACTTAATGTCCTTTGGATTCAATCAAGACTGTCATCTTCGACTTTGAAGTTCTTTTGCTTCTGCTGCTGTGCATCATATGTTGTCCTTGTGTCAATGTGCCATCATATCCGAATCCTGTTACAGTTTAACATTTTTCTTGGCAGTTATGGTTTTCTGTGGAAGAGTATGTTAAAGAATGTATGTCATGTGAGGTGTCTGTCATAATTTTCGTGAGTATTTTGATCTATTTAACGGTTTCCTTGTTTTTTCTTATTTCGTTTGGCATTGTCACATTGTTCACTTTTGTATTGGTATGTTGTACAGCTGCCATTAATGATGGTTCACAACCAAAACCGGTAGCAAAATAAAAAAATAACATCAGCTCAGACAGCAGAGTGTTATGCGTTTTTTTTTTCATTTTGTGCATGCCATTGGCCATCGCCTAAGCAAGATGCTTAGTCGGAAGGAGTTTTCTTTCGCGGACAGTGGTCGCGTCCCTCGCTGATATGTGGAAAGTGTGTCTCGCATGTGTTTGTAGAGTGTAGGTGAATGTAAATCGTCGGTATACGGTGCAGTGTCATTTCTGTGTTGTATGACGGTGATGAGAGAGGGGAGAGGATGGAACCCGGTACCGGCACAAAGCCTACTCCTCTCGAAAAGCACCAACGGGGCCGTCGAGCTTAACGTCTCCATCCGGCGGTCGGATCACCAGCAACAGAGTCACATGCCCTCAGTTTATGAGACACTGCGGAGTGCCCAGGACGTTGACGCAAACGCTGATAACACATGTACAACACGATTTCAAAGATCCGGTACTACAACGCTTCTTCATGTTGATTCTTGCGATATAGTATTGTTTTTTTTCAGGTGTGTCGAAAGAATGAGTAACCTAACAATGTGGTGCAGAGGTGAGACGCTCCTCTTGTTCTAAATTAGAATTCGGACTTGTCCGAAAGAATAGACACCATATTCACATAAGTATATAGTTCTGGCAATACCAGCCATGACCTTCTTCTTCTGTGCGGATGCACACACATTTCGCGAACTCTTACGGGACTTGGTAAGAATGCCTTCCACGAGTAATGAGTGTGTTTGGGTGGGACACTAAGAATGAAGTGTGTGGACATACAAGGTGAGAACGTGGGTCTCGCTGGAGGCGTGCGCGAGATAGTACTATCCTCTGTGCCCTTGGTGGCTCAGATGGATAGAGTGTCTACCATGTAAGTAGGAGATCCCGGGTTCGAGTCCCGGTCGGGGTACACATTTTCACCTGTCCCCGTTGATATATATCAACGCCTGTCAGCAGCTGAAGGTATTAATATAATTCTAATTTCGCTCTAGACGACTGCAGGTCATCAGTGGTGTCCGTTCTTTCGGACATGTCCGAAAGAAGAGACACCATATCTATATAAGTATACTCCTCTTGTTTTCGGGAGGAAGGTCGTTCAAATCCACCTCCGACCATCCAGAATTAGCTTTTCGAGATTTCCCTAAACTCTTAAGGCAAACGCCAGGACTATTCCTCTGAAAGGGACATGACTGATTTCTTTTCCCTTCCGTTCTCAGTCCCTGCTCGCACTATCTTTCTTCCTTCTATTTAAAGAGTGAGCCTTTGCACTTAAGCTGCTCCTGTTTGTTTTCTCATGCCATCTGCCAAGTCTTCCATTAAGTCGTCTTCTCGGTCTTCTCTTATACCTTGGGATATAGCAATTAATGACAGGAATCAAGAATAAGGTTCAATGTCAATAAGATTAACGTCACGTCAACGATGATGTGATTGAGGACGGAGCGCAAGCATCGACAAGATGGAGGGGGGGGGGGAGAAATTGGTTGCGTCCTTTGCAGATTAACCATTGCTGAACTTGCCTTGAGCTATATAGGGACACCACACATCGACATTCCTTGGTACACTTAACGTCCATTCTTCCATATACATGATCTACTCAGTTCCACTTCATTCTCATTTGCAGTCAAAATTACATCTTCAGCTCCAGTTTCGTATTTGCTTCATTTTTTCGTTTCCTTTATTGCTCATCAGGTAATGGGTTGGTGCATAAGTTTGTAGCGCGTTTCTACAGGTTAATAAAGAACATGCGCTTTAGTATCAATAATACATAGGTTGGAAATTAAATAGTGTCAACACTGCTGTGCAGACACTATGCAATGGAATCTAGTATTGTCACTGATAGCACACGTTGTTGACATAGATACCTTACCTCCGAGCAAATGGACTCGCCCGTCGCACGTCACAGGCGTCCGCACAATCGAGGGAAACACAGTCACTGATGAGAGAGCGGTCTAATCTAACGGTGTCACCATGTTTTCGAAACAGGAACAACGGAGATGGATCAAGATTGAATGTGCCAGAGGTCGTACAGCACGGCAGTGTCATCAAGGTCTTCAAGAGGCGTGCGGGGAATCGGCATTGCCGTACAGAACAGTGGCAAGTTGGGTAAAAGCCTTCAACGACGATCGGCAAACTGTGGCAGACATGCATCGGGCAGGTCGTCCTAGCGTCTCTGAAGAAGAACTGCATGCTGTTGCCGCGTTAGTGGACAGTGATGGACGCCATTCGATTCGTGAGCTCGCCCACGAAACCGGATTAGCGCATACGACTGTGCTTCGCCAACTGAAGGAACGCCTGGGCATGCGAAAAATTGCATCGCGATGTGTTCCGCATGACTCATCGGAAATGCAGAAATGGATGCGTTACGACGCTGCTCAGACGCACTTGGAGCGCCGTGAGCGCGAAGGAGAGTCTTTCTTACACCGTATCGTAACACTGGATAAGACTGAAACGCCAATCCAACGAATGGCGTCATTATGGGTCGCCAAAAAAGTCGAAAGTGCGTCAGAGCCCCGGTAAGGTGAAAGTTATGGTGATTTCGTATACGACTGAGATGGTGTTACCCTAACGCATTACGTTCCTCCACGGAAGACCGTCAATGCACAGTATTACTGTTCGTTTTTGGAACATCACCTGCAACCAGCTTTGCAAAAGAAGCGGCGACACTTCCTACGCAACCCACCACGACAATGCGCGGGCGCATACAGCGCAAGCTGTGGCTGCTCTGTTCGGTCGATGGGAATGGGAAGTACTGTACCATCCACCATAATCCCCGAACTTAAGTCCTTGTGACTTTGATTTGATTCCGAAGATGAAGGAAGCACTTCGTGGCATTCGTTTCAGAACAGTTCCAGAGATCTACAGGCAGCAGACCGTTCCATTCGCACCATCAACAGAGCAGGCTCTGCTAACGGTATACTACGCCTTCCACATCGCTGGCAACGGGTTCTACACAACGTTGGTGACTACTTTGAAGGACAGTAACAGGTACACACATGTAACTCTTTTGTATCGGTTGTGAATAAATACTTGCCACTGTGTAAGTTCCAACCATCGTATATTCTCCTTCACTGTTTACAACAGTCAGCCAACGCTGGGGTAAATTTTCTGTCCCTCTATTATAGAAATCATGTGGTTTTGAGGCGAAGAACTAGTCGAGCCATGTTCGGAGGGCATTTTCATCCGGAAAGGAAGTTCCTTGAAGGTTGTTCAATAGAGAGCGGGGAAGGTGAAACGCTGAGGGCGCAAGATTTGGTGAATAAAGTGGCTGCTGAGTGACTTCCAAACCCAACTCCTGTATACTGCTTTTTAATAGTCTAGCAGAATGCGGGCGAGTGTTATCGTGGGTAGCATTACTTAACGCAGTCTTCCTCGAAGGTGTTCTTGCACCGCGACTGGAAAACATCTCACTTGTTGACAATAAATGTCAGTAGTGCTGGGTACACCTCTGGGAAGCGATTCGTAGTACATCACACCGTTGTTGATTCACCACATGCATAACATTAACTTTTGTAGATGTTCGCAGGTTTTCGCACGGGGAGTTGCTGCCTTGGTTGGGCTCAATCATTCCTTTCTTTTTGTTATGTTAGCATAAAGATATCATTTATCGTCACCTGTAATGATACAAGATACGAATGGTCGGTGTTGTTCACGAGACAATTGATGACGAGGAAACAGAGATGCACATATGGCCGCCCGCTAATTTTTGTGATTTTGGGTTAGAGCATGCGATACCCAATCCGATTTTTATACCTTCCCATTGCATGTAAATATCACATGACGGTTGAATGATCATAATTCATCACATTTGCCAGTACACCGACGCAGGTCATATAGTCTATCAACGCGTTTAAACTATCTTTATAAAACTCCGAAGGTCTTCCTGAATGTGGAGAGTCACTAATGTCAAAATGAGCCCCCTTAAAACGAGAACACCGTTTTCTTACCGTGCTCTGTCCAGTGGCATTATCCCCACGACGTTTCTGGGCGCCTCCACTGCTGTCACCCTTGTCCTGAACTCAAACAGAAGAATATGTCGGACATGTTACCGTTCCTCCACTTGGCATTCCATTTTCTAGCTTCAACAGTTCCACTCACTATTACAAAATGACAAAATGACTATGTGTGAACTCAAGCAGCAATAGTCCACTACAATTAAAAAGTGACAGTCGACTGATAAACCCACAGCAACCATAATACCAACACGCAAAACAAAAACCCTACAAACTTATGCACCAGTCTAATAATTCTTCATTATTAGCCGAGTAGATTTAATTTTTGTAATGATTTTTGTAATGAAAGTATATGTTTCGTAGTCGTAAGTCAAGAGTAGTTTTGAAAACTCAATTTACAGTTAGTTTACCGTAAGCACTCCACACAGTATTTACCCATCTATTTATTCCTTTTCCTCGCCATCCAGTGATCGTCTTCAACTGACTTCAGTACGAAATATCGCCGGCCGCAGTGGCCGAGCAGTTCCAGGCGCTATAGTCTGGAACCGCGCGAACGCTACGGTCGCAGGTTCGAATCCTGCCTCGGGCATGGGTGTGTGTGATGTCCTTACGTTAGTTAGGTTTAAGTAGTTCTAAGTTCTAGGGGACTGATGACCTCAGAAGTTGAGTCCCATAGTGCTCAGAGACATTTTTTTTTGCTTTAAGTAAACATTGCAATTGTTGTGAATTAAGGAAGACATTAGACACGGAACGCATTAGTAGAGCCTTTGCTATCATCATAACAACTCATTAGAGATCACATGGTCATGTAGCAGTGCTCAGTGAACGCGAAAGGTAATCTTTGGAAAAAAGGCGACGTATTCTCGTGAAATTCTGTTCCGTATAATAAAACAACAATTGTACGAGGAAGAGTATTGAAAAATATTCCTGGCTCCATTTCATCTACATTTACGTGATTACTCTGCTATTCACAATAAAGTGCCCGGCAGAGGGTTCAATGAACCACCTTCAAGCTGTCTCTCTACAGTTCCACTCTCGAACGGAGCGCGGGAAAAACGAGCACTTTAAATTCTCTGTGCGAGCCCTGATTTCTCTTATTTTATTGTGATGATCATTTCTCCCTATGTAGCTGGGTGCCGACAGAATGTTTTCGCAATCGGAGGAGAAAACTGGTGATTGAAATTTCATGAGAAGAAAGCGGCTTTTTTTTTTTTTAATGATTGCCACTCCAATTTACGTATCATGTCTGTGACACTATCTCCCCTATTTCGCGATGATACAAAACGAGCTGCCCTTCTTTGTACTTTTTCGATATCATCTGTCAGTCCCACATGTAAGCAGTCTCTTTAGCAGACCTGTTGCGCCATCTAAGTGTTCTGCCAGTGAATCGCAGTCTTTGGTTTGCTCTACCCACAATATTATCTATGTGATCGTTCCAATTTAGGTTATTTGTAATTGTAATCCCTAAGTATTTAGCTGAATTTACAGCCTCCAAATCTGTGTGACATCGCGTAATCGAAATTTAGATGATTTCTTTTAGTACTCATGTGGATGAAGAAATAAAAACTTTGAGGTTCGCCGATGACATTGTAATTCTGTCAGAGACAGCAAAGGACTTGGAAGAGCAGTTGAACGGAATGGATAGTGTCTTGAAAGGAGGATATAAGATGAACATCAACAAAAGCAAAACGAGGATAATGGAATGTAGTCGAATTATGTCGGGAGATGCTGAGGGAATTAGATTAGGAAATGAGACAACTCCACACTTTCCCTTATTGAGGGTCGATTGCCAATTTTCGCACCATCCAGATATCTTATCTAAATCATTTTGCAAGTCGTTTTGATCTTCTGATGACTTTACAAGACGGTAAATGACAGCATCATCTGCAAACAATCTAAGACTTCTACTCAGATTGTCTCTTATGTCGTTAATATAGATCAGGAACAATAGAGGGTCTGTAACACTTCCTTGTGGAACGCCGGATATTACTTCTGTTTTACTCGATGACTTTCCGTCTATTACTACGAACTGTGTTCTTTCTGACAGGAAATCACGAATCCAGTCCCACAATTGAGGCTATGTTCCATAGGCACGCAGTTTGGTTAGAAGACGCTTGTGAGGAACGGTGTCGAAAGTCTTCTGGCAATCTAAAAATATGGAATCAATTTGACATCCCCTGTCGATAACACTCATTACTTCATGAGTATAAAGAGCTAGTTGTGTTTCGCAAGCATGTTGTTTTCTGAATCCGTGCTGGCTGTGTGTCAATAAATCGTTTTCTTCGAGGTACTTCATAAGTTTCGGATACAGTATATGCTCCAAAAACCTACTGTAAATCAACGTTAATGATATGGGCTTGTAATTCAGCGGATTATTCCTACTTCCCTTTTTGGGTATTTGTGTGACTTGAGCAATTTTCCAGACTTTAGGTACGGATCTTTCTGTGAGCGAGCGGTTGTATATAATTGCTAAATTTGGAGCTATTGTATTAGCATACTCTGAGAGGAACCTCAGTGGTATACAATCTACACCGGAGGCCTTGGCCTTATTAAGTGATTTAAGCTGCTTTGCTACACCGATGGTATCTAATTCTATGTTTCTCATCTTGGCAGTTATTCTTGATTGGAATTCAGGAATATTTACTCCTTGTTCTTTGGTGAAGGAGTTTCGGAAAACCGTGTTTAATAACTCTGCTTTGGTGGCACTGTCATCAGTGACTTCGCCGTCACTATCACCTATCAAGCAAGGGGGCTGGCTGTACGAAAAAGACAAGCAAAATCAGTGCACTTACGGAGGAGTACTGCGTGTCAACTTTCTTCATTCCACATTCGAACTGAATAGTGTAACGCGTCCCCTTATATTATTATGTTTTTCTATTGTTATTGTTAGAAAAATGTTTATTCAGTCGGTCGTCGAAATTTTGAAATAAAAGTTATTGTGGATGTCGCGTAATAAACATTTCGCGTGAAGCGATGCTGCGACACAGGCAAAGATCAATTGTGTAAACTAAGCCACTGAATATTACAAATAATGTTATCAAAGAACACGGCCGAATGACTACATCAAATAACAGGGCACGTACATTCACGAATGAGTGGTAAAAAAAAAAAAAAAAGCGTTAGTACTGTGCAGGGAATGAGTCTTAAATATAGTTACGCTTGTACACACTCAAATGTATGAGAACATACGAACGGGACAGAGGCACGTACATTTTGAGTGCAGTCATCCCTCCTGGCTTGGATAAAAAGAATTACAGTTAAATGCGTTTATTCATCGTAGAACGTAAATGCCTGGAATTAAATGAAAAGAAAGACTGCAGGTTCTGAACGTCGCGGCAAATATATTGAAATTGTTGAGCAGCGTCGCCGTGAAGATTGTCGCCTCCATCTAAATTCTCTGCGTAAAATTAAAATAATAATAATAATTTTCCCGAATTTCAGGAGCTGGGACCCATGGTGTCACAAAAGACGAAATTGCTCTGCTTCAAAATCACTTTCATTATTTAACCCAATTTTATCAGTAAGAAATGGCACAACACGTCTTAACACTAGGACAGGATAACAACGAAAGGTAACTTATTCTAAAATTAATAAACGAAGAGGGTAAAGCTTCTTTTGTTCAGCAAATGCTTTACGCATTTATCTCTAGTAGTTGAACTAGTGTCTATATGTTCATTAAAAAATTTATATAATTACTTTACAATAGGTTAGGGAACAGCCGAAACTGGCAGAATGCACCCTACATCATATACTGCACAGTGGCTTACGGAGTATGTACACACAAGAAATTAAGATCTTGAGAAATGCGAACGATCTTTTCCCTTGCTTCTTGTTCAGCAGCCACGTCTCGCACCCATCGGTTACCCGTGGCCAACAGTCATTGTTATGGAAATACTATAATAGCATAGCTCAGACAAACTTCATACCGGAAGATGAGTGCCCGGTGATGTATCGAACTCCGAAATGCTTGTCGAAATGTCTTTATCAGGTATGTTCGTTGTTCTGATCTTCAGTCCGAAAACTGGTTTGATGCAGCTCTCCATGCTACTCTATCCCGTGCAAGCCTCTTCATCTCCGAGCACCTACAACAACTTACGTCCTTCTGAATCTGCTTGCTGTAATCATCTCTTGGTCTCCCTCTCCGACTTCTAAAAAGAAAATGGCTTTGAGCACTATGGGACTTCACATCTGTGGTCATCAGTCCCCTAGAACTTAGAACTACTTGAACCTAACTAACCTAGGGACATCACACACATCCATGCCCGAGGCAGGATACGAACCTGCGACCGTAGCGGTCTCGCGGTTCCAGACTGTAGCGCCTAGAACCGCTCGGCCACCCCTAACCTCCACGATTCCCTCCAATACTAAACTGCTGATCCCTTGATGTCTCAGAATGTGTCCTAGCAACCGATCCCTTCTCCCAGTTAGGCTGGCCACAAATTTCTTTTCTTCCCAGTTCTATTCAGTACCTCCTCGTCAGTTACGTGATCTACCCATCTAATCTTCAGCATTCTTCTGTAGCGCCATAGAAATACTTTCAGGAAAGACTTCCTGACAAATCTATACTCGACGTTAACAAATTCTTCTTCTTCAGAAACGCTTTTCTTGCCGTTGCCAGTATACGTTTTATATCCTCTCTACTTGGGCCATCATCAGTAATTTTGCTTCCCCAATAGCAGAACTCATCTGCACTACTGGCCATTAAAATTGCTACACCAAGAAGAAATGCAGATGATAAACGGGTATTCATTGGACAAATATATTATACTAGAACTGATATGTGATTACATTTTCACGTAATTTGAGTGCATAGATCCTGAGAAATCAGTACCCACAACAACCACCTCTGGCCGTAATAACGGCCTTCATACGCCTGGGCATGCAGTCAAACACAGCTTGGATGGCGTGCCCATGATGTTTCAAAACTATACCACAGTTCATCAAGAGTAGTGACTGGCGTATTGTGACGAGCCAGTTGCTCGGCCACCATTGACCACACGTTTTCAGTTGGTGAGATATCTGGAGAATGTGCTGGCCAGGGCAGCAGTCGAACATTTTATGTATCCAGAAAGGCCCGTACAGGACCTGCACCATGCGCTCGTGCATTATCCTGCTGAAATGTAGGGTTTCACAGGGATCGAATGAAGGGTAGAGTCACGGGTCGTAACACATATCAAACGCCACGTCCACTGTTCAAAGAGACGTCAGTGTAAACAAGAGGTGACGGAGACGTGTAACCAGTGGCACCCTATACCATCACGCCAGGTGATACGCCAGTATGGCGGTGACGCAGACACGCTTCTAATGTGCGTTCACCGCGATGTCGCCAAACACGGATGCGACCATCATTATGCTGTAAACAGAACCTGGATTCATCCGAAAAAATGACGTTTTGCCATTCGTGCACTCAGGTTCGTCGTTGAGTACACCATCGCAGCTGTTCCTGTCTGTGATACAGCGTCAAGCGTAACCGCAGCCACGGTCTCCGAGCTCATAGTCCATGCTGCTGCAAACGTCGTCAAACTGTTCGTACAGATGGTTGTTGTCTTGCAAACGTCCCCATCTGTTGACTCAGGGATCGAGACGTGGCTGCACGATCCGTTACAGCCATGCTGATAAGTTGCCTGTCATCTCGACTGCTAGTGATACGAGGCCGTTGGGATCCAGCACGGTGTTTCGTATTACCCTCCTGAACCCACCGATTCCATATTGTGCTAACAGTCATTGGATCTCGACCAACGCGAGCAGCAATGTCGCGATACGATAAACCGCAATCGCGATAGTTTACAACCCGACCTTTATCAAAGTCGGAAACGTGATGATACGCATTTCTCCTCATTACACGAGTCATCACAACGTTTCACCAGGCAACGCCGGTCAACTGCTGTTTGTGTATGAGAAATCGGTTGGAAACGTTCCTCATGTCAGCAAATTGTAGGTGTCGCCACCGGCGCCAACCTTGTGTGAATGCTCTGAAATGCTAATCATTTGCATATCACAGCATCTTCTTCCTGTCGGTTAAATTTCGCGTCTGTAGCACGTCATCTTCGTGGTGTAGCAATTTCAATGGCCAGTAGTATATTACTTTGAGTGTCTCACATCCTGATCTAATTCCCATAGCATCACCTGATTTAATTCGACTACATTCCATTATTCTCGTTTGGTTATGTTGATTTTGATGTTGTACCCTCTTTTCAGTATACTGTCCATTCTATTCAGTCATGTAACTGTTAACAAACTGACGAGATTTGAATTTTTACGGGAAATGCTAACCCTGTGATGGCGTGTATTTGAGGTGTTTTTGCGGCAGCTTAGCTGGTGGTGGTAAGGAGAGAGAGAGAGAGAGAGAGAGGGGGGACAGGTATAGGAGAGGCGGCCCGCTGCAGGCTGCATGCACACAGGTTTCCGGCCGCTGCTGCCGCTCAAGGCTGCTCGGCCCACAGGCGCCGTTGCCGCGTCTCCGCTCACCTGACGGAGAGGCCGCCGCCACTGTGCCACTTACTACACCACGGTACGCACCAAACTGCGACTTTCCGATGTCGCTGATACCAGCGAATGCTGCTTTCTGGTAACTGCGATTTTTATCTGCGATTTCTCACAGTTTAAAATCGCAGTTCACGAACTCTGCCCTCTTAACAACGTCCGAATGCGACTTCTTCTGTTTATTACCGTAGACGTTACACTGCGATTATTCGCAAGTAGCAACTAACGGACACTGGCAAATATACCTGCTAACTGGTATTTCTGGCCAGGTAAACTACGCCAGTACAACGGAAGTGTATATTGTCACCAGTAAAGTGTGCTTAAGCCGTCGGCACACGGACCGTGCATCCGGACCTTGAGCGTTGAGCGTGCCTAGTTTCTGACGTCACGTTCGGGAGTCTTTCCGAACGTGCAGAGCAATATCGGGCATGTCAGATACTCTGAGCGTGCGTCTGAGCGTTGACCAATGAGATGGCACAGAGGTACCTACGTCACACGCACGCCGTCTCCCTTTAGTACAGACTTTCGAGGCGCCATACTGGCATTCATTTCAAGCCTATATGTATATATATGCCGTTTCTGAGCACCAGCAAATTGAGACTCACTGGAAAACCCGTTGTTAGTTTTGTGATTCGTTTCAATAAAATAATGAGAATCATCATATTCGTGGTAAAAGAATTACTGTAACTTGCGTATTCTGAGAGTAGGCTATTTGAAGGCAGCGACACACTGAAGTCCACCCAAAATGCATTGTTCTTGGTACAAATTGTTATAATTAAATTTCAATTAGTAACATAGTTATCTACGACTAACGTTTTTAGCGAGGGGTAACACAATATGATTAAATACAAGGAGCCTACTGTTGGTTTAGCGTAATGAATAGCGTCTCTGTCTAGAAATGAGTCTTTGATGATGCAACAGCACGTTGAACTTGGCACGCTCAACGTTAACGTTCGACAGCACGGTCCGTGTGCCGACGGCTTTAGAGTGAGTACGAGTATTTAAGATGTGCGTCATTGAAGTTGTTATGCGATATGAAAGGCTTGATAAACAAATGTGAAACGGACTGTGGGTGAACAATGAAAATTCACCTCTAACCTCATTGAAGCCGTCCTGTGCACGTGAATTTTCTGCCAAGTAGTTGCTGTTAAAGACTCGTTTATGTGTTTTAAAAATTTGCGAGTGAAACGAGTCGGAAGAACAGATCTTCCAGTTAAAAGCTATCACTGGAAACAGTTTGGATGCAGTACTTGAAGAAACACACAAAATTTCACCCATACAGTGCAGTGTTGAAAAAAAATCTCCATAATTTACGGTAGAGGACACACCTTTGCGTTTTTCTAGTTTATGTAACCTACTGTATTTGTCTATAACACGCATCAAAATACTCGTCGGAGTCTTGTCCATTATCTAATACACATTGTCTGAATATGCCTTGCAGTTCTATCTGTGATGGCGAAAACTGCGTCATATGTGTTTAAACTTGCCACGAACTAAATATTGGGCTACAATATGATCAAAAAGGTTCAAATGGCTCTGAGCACTGTGGGACTTAACTTCTGAGGTCATCAGTCCCCTTGAACTTAGAACTTAGAACTACTTAAACCTAACTAACCTAAGGACACCACAGACATCCATGCCCGAGGCAGGATTCGAACCTGCGACCGTAACGGTGGACGGTTCCAGACTGTAGCGCCTAGAACCGCTCGGCCACCCCGGCCGGCTACAATATGATCGCCGCGAAGGCACTTTGCCACGGTTCGCATGCATGGCTCTCCCCTTCGCAAGTTCGGGTCCTCCCCCAGGCATGAGTGTTTGTGTTGTCCTTAGCGTAAGACAGTTTAATTTAGATTAAGCAATATGTAAGCCTAAGGACCGATGACCTCAGCAGTTTGGTCCCATAGGAACTTATCAAAAATTTCCATATTTTTGCTACACTATGATGAATATGTTGCCACAACATCTTATTTCGCATTCACCGACTCTCAGCAGCATTATCACTTTTCAACATAACCTAGCCCTCGGGCGACATTACTGGTCAGTTTGTCATCACAATCAAGGCTTCAGGGCGACAGATTGCTAACCGAAGGGACCAGGGTTCGATTCTGGGCCGGGTTGGAGATTTTCTCTGCTCGGTGATGAGTGTTGTGCTGTTCTTACATTCGTATCGTCATTACTGTCGTGTCAAACACTCTCTCGTATTGTGTTTCCTCTGCTGAGATGGCTACTTGGGTGCGAACCGAAAGACAATAAAGTGATTTTTTTTGGGGGTGGGGGAGGTGGAGAAGGGGTGTGAAGGATGTCCTGTATCACACACTAGCCAAACATATCATTGTTGCTATGTTCATATGTTCATATGTGTGTGAAATCTTTTGGGACTTAACTGACAAGGTCATCAGTCCCTAAGCTTACACACTACTTAACCTAAATTATCCTAAGGACAAACACAACACACACCCATGCCCGAGGGAGGACTCGAACCTCCGCCGGGATCAGCTGCACAGTCCATGACTGCAGCGCCTTAGACCGCATTGCTGCTACCAGGGGTACGACACCAAGTGTAACATTTTTCTCAGAGCAAGTCAGTTTCTTGGTTCATGTCTTCGAGCACAGTTATGTTATGCATTCACAGCGTGAGACACGAGTCTCTTAAGAGAGAAGTACGAACGTCACTCAACAGATGTCGCGCGGCGCTGAATGTTAATGCTACTTTTAGTTGCCACTTACGACTAATAGTTGTGACTGAAATTGCAGCCAGATACTTTAAAGTTGTTATTGTGAAAACTGTCACTGTGATTTGTAACAGCTACACGATTTTCTGCTCCACCCCTAGTACCCACTCCCCTATCTGCAGTACTGAATTAACTAATGTTATTCGTCGAACCTATTGCGTCTGTTGTTGAGAATTATGCAAAGCTGTCGTTAAGTACTAATCAAAGGTGGGGAAAGTAATAAGTTGTAAGGAATATAGAGAAGGGAAATGAACTTCAGGAGAACATAAAAGGAAGATTAGATGAGATACAGTGAGAAGAATCTGGCAGAGCACTGAAAAACCTGCGTCGAAACAAGGAGTAAATGACATTTCCAGAGAACTTTTGTTATCCTTGAGAGAGCCAGCTATGACAGAACTAGTCCTCCTGGTGAGCAACGTATGTGAAGCAGCCGAAATATTCTGAAACGGCAAGAAGAACGTAATAATTTCACAAGTTGCGACATCGTCACGGATTTAAACAGCGGAAAGTGTAGAATGAATTTTTTTCATTTCCGCCGTTATCAAAAAACTTTTGTTTCTTAGACAACCGGTTTCCGTCAGCAATAACCATCTTCCGATCTGTTTTGTAAAATGTCCTAATAATATCAATTACAATGAAACAGATGCTTACAGGCGTAAATATTTTTATTTTGTGGCATGGTTACAAAATATTGACACGGGCTATTTACAGAAGAATGGAAAAAATCCTCATTCCTGATGAGGATCAGTTTGGGTTCCAGAAAAATGTAGGAACATTCGAGTCAATACTGACCCTACGACTTATCTCAGAAGATGTGTCAAAGGAAAGACTACGTTTGACGCATTTGTAACTCAGATAAAGCGTTTAACAGTACTGACTGGATTACACTCTTTGAAGCTCTGGAGGTAGGAAAAGTAAAATACATGTACTGGAAGGTTATTTGCAACTTGCACAGAAACCAGATTGCTGTTATAAAAGCCGAAGGGCTTTGAAAGAGAAGCAGTAGTTGAGGGGAGTGAGGCAGGTTTGTAGCCACCTCCGATGTTATTCAATCTGTACACTGAGCAAGCATTAAAGCAAACAGCGAATAAATTTGGATAGGGAATTAAAATCCCAGAAGAAGAAATAAAAACTTTGAGGTTTTTCTCAGAGGTAGCAAAGTACTTGGAAGAGCAATTGAACAGAATGGACAGCGTTTTGAAAGAAGGATGTAAGATGAACTAAACAAGGGTAAAGGTATGTAGTCGAAATGAATCAGGCGATGCTGAGGCAGTTAGATTAGGAAGCGAGACACTTCAAGTAGTGGGTGAGTTTCGCTATTTGGGCGGTAAAATAACTGATGATGGCAGCAGTAGAAAGGATATAAAATGAATACTGGCAATGGAAAGAAAAGCGTTTCTGAAGAAGAGAAATTTGTTAACATCGAATATAAATTTGAGTATTAGGAAGTGTCTTCTGAAGGTATTTGTCTGGAGTGAAGCCTAGTACTAAAGTGGACGATAAGTATTCCAGACTGAGAGAGAAGAGAAGGTTTTGTTATGTGATGTTACAGGAGAATGCTGAAGGTGACTGTGCAAATAGTGAAAAGGAACTCGGACGAATTGGAGAGAAAAGAAATGTACGACTAAAAGAAGGTGTCGGGTGATACGACGCATTTGGAGACATCAAGGAATTGTCAGTTTCTTAAAGAAGGAAATTGTAGAGAAAGACCAACTCTCAACTGTAGTAAGAGTTCAAGTGGATGAAGGTCGCATTAGTCATACAGAGATGAAAAGGCACAGAGTGGCCACCTAGAGAGGAAAGAGGCTCTGAGAGTCGTAACAGGGAATCAAAGATGGTCGATACATCTCTCTGGGAAATTAACCCCTCCCCTGCCGCCCTCCTCCAATCCACATAGGGTGCTGGAAATGTGTTCGACGGGCAGCGTGTCAAGTGTTGGGCAGGGAAATTGTGCTACATATTTTTCTTCAAATGAAAGTTGTTTATTTGTCACCACGTGAAGTCAGGCATATCATAAACAGATATGAAAATGAATGGAGGTAGATTAGGTTCTAAGGCCCCGTCGATAGCGAGGTAATTAGAGACAGAGTGCGACCGAGTGATGGATAAGAATGAATAAGGAAATCGTCCGATTCCTTTTCAATGGGAACATCCTGGTATTCGCCTTAATGGGGAATCCAGATATTCATATCTTTTCGTTTTATCTATTCTGACATGGTTGGTAAAAGCCCGTGACTGTAAAAACAATGGTTTTATTTGTTATAAAATTATATTAGCTACTACCAGTCACGAATTTCCTTTATTTACTTTCGGCACAATGCGTTTCGGAAAATAGATCTTATTATCAACAGCGTTTTTTGTGTCCTGTAGTGCTTTTAGATCTAATATTAGCGATGTGCGAGCTGATGCATTGTTCTAGTACCATTAATGGAATATAAACTCCTGCTGTTTCGTAATTACTGATATACATTTCTCTACTGGCAATAAAGAATTTGGAAATAACTTCTATCTACGAGTTTCTCGTTGCCTTCTCCCGTAGAAATTTACACATATCACGTGTTAAAAACAGACTCACACAATAACAAGCAGTTACAAAGATATTTTAAATATAGTTTGCAGATATATGATGCTAGAGGTCGTCCACAAAATTATGTACACACGTCTTCTAACATTCTGCGTGGTGCCTGTTTGTTCTATATCGTGTCTCCCTACCACTTTCGCGCAACGACGCTCTGAGCGTGTTTTTTTAGGGAATTGACTAGTTTGAACCTGGGACCTGTTGCTGGTAAGGAGACGCCAGACCACACATGACATGTAGAGTTCAGAAGAGTTCAGTGAGACTAGCGATGATATAACCAAATACTTAATGATTTCAGCGTCAGCTCCACTACACTCCCTGTAAGAGAATCTTAATACTAACTAAATTTAGTGGAAGGGGTTCAAGGCTTTCCTATTTTTAGTTAGCTGGTAAAATAACGTCGAAAAAGCAGTTAAGTTTACCATTGGAAATTTTATTCTACTCACAAAACATCGTTTATAAATTGCACTATTCATAAAAGGAAATGTTTTAATACAGGATGGTAAAAACCAACCGCGTTCAACAAAAATGTGAACGAATATTCCCTGAATGGGTTTCCAAGTTCTACAATGGATCGAAGGATGACCTATGCCATATCACATCTATAATCTAGGTTTAAATTAAGTTTCACAAAAGAGAAAACTATCAAAATGGTCTACAGTGACCCTCAATTATCTTTAATTACTTATCTAATTTGTCGTAAATTACAGTGGCTGATGTGGCTTCTCAATAACCATATAACAGAAAAATCATCGCGTTTCAGATTTTTACTTCAAGTAGCAAATGTGAACACCATGAGCTTTAATTGACGATCGACGCTAGTATTACGCAAAAAGGGGGTGTAACAGATGAGACTTCTGCAGTTTTGAGTGAAGCTTTATGCGCTCTTATGCGGCATCGCGTGCGTTCATTACCTTGTCGGTGTTCGTCAGGGGACGGCAGACAGCACAGCTCCGTTCACCTCGTCGTCTCGGAAGCAACTCTCTCCTAACTTCTCCTTACTACAATTTACCGAAGTTGGTTTAAAAAAACTATCTGGCTGTGTTTTCATCTGACCAGTCAGGGTCTCAATGTTAACCTTAAGCTCCGCCTACAAAAATTCTGTCTATCCAATGAGAAACGTTATACTTTTCGTGGTGCGACAATGTTTTTAAAGTTTGCAACATAACAGAGACGCGAAAAAGTCTCACACTAAAACTTGCAGCTGGTGTAGTCCTTTTAGTGTCATCGTAAGATATATAGTGTTCTTCTGGAGGGCTCTATCTTTTAACATGGGCTGGGGGGTGGTCCTGACGTAACAGAGACGCGAAAAAGTCTCACGCTAAAACTTGCGGCTGGGGTGTGGCCCTTTTTGTGTTATCGTAAGATCTATACTGTTCTTCTGGAGGGCTCTAGCTTTTAACATGGGCTGGGGGGTGGTCCTGACGTAACAGAGATGCGAAAAAGTCTCACCCTAAAACTTGCAGCTGGGGTGGTCCTAGCGGTTAGCTGGCGACGTGGGTGTCCGTCCCTTATCGTAGGGCCTTCTAGCTTAACACGGTTCTGGTCTCGGCTTCTGTTCTCGTTTCTCCCCTCGGAACTGCGTCTGTCTCACGGTGGGAAGTTATGACATGCATTTAGGCATTCTTGTGTTAGTCTGTAGTATTCCATTTGCTCACTCGTTACTCGTATTACTTTGGTTAATTTAATGTCACGATTTATTCGGAGCTATGTGGCATACTACTGGATTTGCTTATCATGTCAGGGTTTTCATGGAAGGTGTTGGATTTGCCTGACACCTTACAGTCTTTAGTGTAGACAGTATTTCACGTATAAACTCTAAGGCATTGTTTGCTTGTACATGAGTTACAATAGCGCTTATTTCTAAGTATCACTGTTTTATTTGTTTATTTAAAGGTAGGCCTAGTACTTAAGCAGCTGAAGAAATGATTCACTTTCGAGTCTTTCGTGCAGTATTTCATCTTCGTGGCTTTTCCTTTTTTAAATGTGACTGTATTTCCACTTCCTCAAACAGATTCATTTTAAGATCTTTATTTAGTCGACTGAGTACTTCGACATTTTCGTCAATATTTCCAAATTGCTGTCCTGTATGTGTGAGGCTTTTGCTGGTGTATTTTCTTGTGTGCAGACTCCAATGTGCTTTGTATTCCTGGTGTGAAAATTCGGACTTGTTTGTCGTTAGAAAAACACAGAGAATTCCCGATATAAATAATGATAGTAAATATATTCATGTAGCATAGAGATATTTGAAGAATTTCCTTTCCGTGGGTAAGACCAGAAGCCTCGTTGATTTACATTGCGTGTTCTTATTGATGTAGGGTGTTTTGTTATTGCTGTTTACCCAACGGTGTTCCGTCAAACATTTTCGATCGTCAATGGATCATTAAATTTCTTTATCTCATGCCGATATGCTCTGTCTTAGCTTCCCAGATGAGGGCCACTTCATCAAGCCTGTTATTTGTTACTAATTTCTCATATCCACATATACGAAAGAAAACTGCAGAGGCCGTCCAGTTCGTACTTCTATGGGTGTGGCATCACAACATACTGTGCTAATAGCTATCTCTAAAAGACTGAATGGAGTTTAATGTCCGTTGTAGTGGTCCTTATACACGGATCTTACGGGCCCCGTATGAAGAACGATACCAGCCGTGAAGTTCTTTAAGGGCTCTTAACTCAATAATATTCACACAGTTATAGCTTTCGGCCAATAAGGCCTTTGTCAGCAGTGGACAAGCGTACACATAAGCACTCACACACACTCATGCAAACGCACCTTGCACACACGTCTGCGGTCTCAGAGAGCTGAAACCACACAGTTCTCTGAGACCGCAGACGTGTGTGCAAGGTGCGTTTGCGCGAGTGTGTATGTGTGTGTGCGTATGTGTATGCTTGTCCACTGCTGACAAAGGCCTTATTGGCCGAAAGCTATAACTGTGTGAATCTTATTGTTGTGCCTATCGCGACTCAGCATCTCCTCTATATGGTGAATAGCAACTTTCCTTCTCTGGTATTGTTACATTCCATCCTGGATTTTCCATTGTTTGATTTCCCCTTGAGTGATTTACATAAACCTCAGAGGAAAGTCAGCAACTGTGTTTTGAAGGGAATTTGAATCCATCGTCTGTCTTTGCTACTGCGTCCCTTCTTTTGATGTTTCCAGCAAGTCTTCCTAACGTGTCATTTATGTGTGGATCGAGGTACCAAGGCACATTTTAACGAACTCTGTATTCTTTTCTGCTGACGCTGTAAAATATCTATAAGGGCTGGGAGTGCGTAGTGACCGCTACCACAATAGTATCCCACTGGTGCCCTGTACAGTGGTAGAAATTCACGACGAATCAAATGCAGAATCAACTGGCCGGCACGTGATTTGAGAGGTGCCGACTGTTATCTCCAGGACCGCTTGTTCGCTGCTCTGTGTAAGCTGGGAGAAAGCTACAAAAAATGGTCCCGCGGGCAAGCAACGGGATCGCAGCTGCCGGTTCCAGCCCCACCTCCAGCTTCCAACTCCAGCCTCGCTGGAGGACGCGCTGAGACGAGAGATTATCTGGTGTCCAGGGCCGGCCATGCCTCGCGCCGGATAGCTGGTGGCGGCGGCTACAGCAGCAGCAGTGGCTGAACTCAGTCAGCCAATCCGGAGGCCGTTATAAAAAAGCTGGCAACGCCCACGGAGCCGCCGCAGTGCGTGCGTGCGTGCGTGCGTTCCCGGCGGTGTCTGCGAAGCCATACAGCGGCCGTCTCACAAATTCCAACGGTCCGCACAAATTAACACAGCGTATAATATAGTCACAGTATCTGCAACTGCACTCTGGCAATCATTACGAAGTATATGGGAAAGGATACTTTTAGTGCGTCATAAATTAATGCTCCTCCTGTTTCATTCACGGACTGAACAACAGCACTTGTATTGCTCTGTACGAGATGTTATGTCTATCATACACTACTGGCCATTAAAATTACTACACCACGAAGATGACGTGCTACAAACGCGAAATTTAACGGACAGGAAGAAGATGCTGTGATATGCAAATGATTAGCTTTTCAGATCATTCACACACAAGGTTGGCGCCGGCGGCGACACCTACAACGTGCTGACATGAGGAAAGTTTCCAACCGATATCTCATACAATTGACCGGCGTTCCCTGGTGACACGTTGTTGTGATGCCTCGTGTAAGGAGGAGAAATGTGTACCATCACGCTTCCGACTTTGATAAATGTCGGATTGTAGCCTATCGCGATTGTGATTAATCGTATCGCGACATTACTGCTCGCGTTGGTCGAGATCCAATCACTGTTAAAAGAATATGGAATCGGTGGGTTCAGGAGGGTAATACGGAACACCATGCTGGATCCCAGCGGCCTCGTATCACTAGCAGTCGAGATGACAGGCATCTTATTCGCATGTCTGTAAAGGATCGTGCAGCCACGTCTCGATCCCTGAGTCAAAAGATGGGGACTTTTGCAAGACAACAACCATCTGCACGAACCATTCGACGACGCTTACAGCAGCATGGACTATCTGTTCGGAGACCATGGCTGCGGTTACCCTCGACGCTGCATCACAGACAGGAGCGCCTGCGATGGTGTACTCAACGACGAACCTGGGTGCACGAATGGCAAAATGTCAGTTTTTCGGATGAATCCAGGTTCTGTTTACAGCATCATGATGGTCGCATCCGTGTTTGTCGACATTACCGTGAACGCACATTGGAAGCTTGTATTCGTCATCGCCATACTGCTGTATCACCCGGCATGATGGTATGGGGTGCCATTGGTGACACGTCTGGGTCACCTCATGTTCGCATTGACGGCACTTTGAACAGTGGACGTTACATTTCGTGTTACGATCCGTGGCTCTACCCTTCAGTCGATCCCTACGGAACCCTACATTTCAGCAGGATAATGCACTACGGCATGTTGCAGGTCCTGTACGGGCCTTTCTGGATACAGAAAATGTTTTACTGCTGCCTTGGCCAGCACATTCTCACCAATTGAAAACGTCTGGTGAATGGTGGCCGAGCAACTGGCTCGCCACAATACGCCAGTCACTACTCTTGATGAACTGTGGTATCGTGTTGAAGCTGCATGGGCAGCTGTACCTGTACACGCCATCCAAGTTCTGCTTGACTCAATGCGCAAGCGTAGCAAGGCCGTTATTACGGCGAGAGGTGGTTGTTCCGGGTACTGATTTCTCAGGATCTATGCACCTAAATTGCGTAAAAATGTAATCACATGTCAGTTCTAGTATAATATATTTGTCCAATGAATACCCGTTTATCACCTGCATTACTGCTTGGTGTAGCAATTTTAATGGCCAGTAGTGTATATTGTCTGATAGATCCCTACAGGACATAAATGTTATTGTTGAAGCCTACAGCAAGTGGACGGGAGAGAGAGAGAATTTGCTAGGCAGTTTACGTGTATATGATGAATCCCTTCCTTAGAAAATGTCCCTCCATACGTCCTCTGTGTTACCACAGATGACGTGTCACTGATTTTATTTGTACTAAGATTGCAGTACACGCGAAGTGTCTAGTTACTACCGCCGCCATGAGTGGAATGCATAAGATCAGAATAATGTTCATTAACCGCAGTCTTAAATAATTGTTGTCCCCTGCGCATACCAAGGAACGTAGGTAGAGAATCCGTTATCTTGAGGTTCTAATAAACCGTTAGCCAGGAACTGATATTGTATAAATAATTAAAATTTGAAGTGGTTTGTTTGGACGGATACTGCTCTGTTTTCACTAGCAGAATACGAGAAACTGCACAATTACAGTCCACTTTAATAATTATGGATAGTTTTCATTCTTCAGAGTTTAACAGAGAATAATCAAAATAATGAGCTGTGTGTTTGCGTAACTACTATCAAACTAGTTCTCAATAACATGGCCAAAAAGCAGAGATTGGTAACTAAGCTCTTAACTGATCCGACCGCGGCAGACAACACGTCTGTCTTCCGAGGCTGCCGTACCAGCTTTGATCTTACTGCCGAACCACTTCGCCCGCCGTCTAAGCGTCGCGAAGTGCTTCATTTGCCTTTTCGTTTAGCATTTCTTTATTATTCTGCTGGTAATTAACACTTTTGAAATAATGAAATGATAGCCTGATGGCAGTTATAAGACTCGAGTGACACGAAAGGGAAGCAGTGGTTGAGAAGGGAGTGAGACAGGGTTGTAGCTTATCCCCGAAGTTATTCAACCTGTATATTGAACAAGCAGTAAAGGAAACAAAAGATTAATTTGGAGTAGGAGTTAAAATCCAGGGAGAAGAAATAAAAACCTGTAATTCTGTCAGAGACAGCAAAGGACTTCGAAGAACAGTTGAAAAAAATAGCTATGAGCACTATGGGACTTAACATCTGTGGTGATCAGTCCCATAGAACTTAACCTAAGGACATCACACACATTCATGCCCGAGGCAGGATTCGAATCTGTGACCGTAGTGGTCGCGCGGTTCCAGACAGAAGCGCCTAGAACCGCTCGGCCACTGCGGCCGGCAGAACAGTTGAACGGAATGGACAGTGTAAAATATAATATGAACATAAATAAAAGCAAAACAAGGATAGTGGAATGTATTCGAATTAAATCAGGTGATGCTGAGGGAATTAGATTAGGAAACGAGATACTTAAAGTAGTAGAAGAGTTTTGCTGTTTGGGCAGCAATATAAATGATGATTGTCGAAGTAGACAGGATATAAAATGTAGACTGGCTTTGACAAGGAAAGTGTTTCTGAAGAAAAGAAATTTGTTAACATCCAGCATAGATTTTAGTGTGAGGAAGTCTTTTATGAAAGTATTTGTAAGGAGTTAAGCCATGTATGGAAGTGGAAAATGGACGATAAACAGTTTAGACACGAAAAAATAGAAGCTTTTGATATGTGGTGTTACATAAGAATGCTGAAGATTATATGGGTAGATCACATAACGAATGAAGAACTTCTGAGTAGTATTGCGAAGAAGAAGAATTTGTGGTACCAATTGACTAGAAGAAGGGGTCGGTTGGTAGGACATGTTCTGAGGCATCAAGGGATATCGTAGAGGGAGGCCAAGAGATGAATACGCTAAGCAGATTCAGAAGGATGTAGGTTGCACTAGTTACTCAGAGGTAAAGAGGCTTGCACAGGATAGAGTAGCATGGAGAGTTTCGTCAAATCAGTCTTTGGACTGAGGTCCACACCAAGAAACAACAACTGTTATTGAGATCTGCTTTTGTATAAAGTACGAGAAAATTCACTGTTTAGTTTTTCTAAAATTAACAACAGAGGTTTATCATTTCGGCTTGCTACTTCCGAACACAGCAGCCGATCGCGGAGGTGGACCACAAATTAGTCAGTCTGCCTCACGATACGCGTATCGAACAAACCGTCTGTCACTGGTACCTCACACCACATTACGTCATTTTCGACTGCTCTAAGACCTCTTTCTAGCTGAACATGACTGCTGTAAAGCCAGAAATATTACAATTAAATGGTTCAAATGTCTCTAAGCACTATTGGACTTAGCATCTGAGGTCATCAGTCTCCTAAACTTAGAACTACCTAAACCTAACTAACCTAAGGACGTCACACACATCCATGCCCGAGGCAGGATTCGAACCCGCGACCGTAGCAGCAGCGTGGTTCCGGACTGGAGCACCTAGAACCGCTTTGCCACAGCGGCCGGCCTAATTACAGCTCTTCAATCTGTAGACTAGTCTGATGCAGTCTTTGTCTACCCTGCGAAAACTTCTTCACCTATGCAAAAATACTACTTCTCACGTCAACACGAACCTTCTTGCTGTAATCAAGCCATTGTCTCCTTCTACCATTTTACTCCCAAACCTTGACTTACCCAACTTATGAAACTTCCTGGCAGATTAAAACTGTGTGCCCGACCGAGACTCGAACTCGGGACCTTTGCCTTTCGCGGGCAAGTGCTCTACCATCTGAGCTACCGAAGCACGACTCACGTCCGGTACTCACAGCTTTACTTCTGCCAGTACCTCGTCTCCTACCTTCCAAACTTTACAGAAGCTCTCCTGCGCAGGAGAGCGCAGGAGAGCTTCTGTAAAGTTTGGAAGGTAGGAGACGAGGTACTGGCAGAAGTAAAGCTGTGAGTACCGGACGTGAGTCGTGCTTCGGTAGCTCAGATGGTAGAGCACTTGCCCGCGAAAGGCAAAGGTCCCGAGTTCGAGTCTCGGTCGGGCACACAGTTTTAATCTGCCAGGAGGTTTCATATCAGCGCACACTCCGCTGGAGTGTGAAAATCTCATTCTGTACCCAACTTATACTCATCACTGTTTTGTGGCGCCACATTTCAGAAGCTTCTACTCTCTTCGTGGCAGTACTACCCACCATCCACGTTTCACTTCCGCACATGGCTACTCTCTAGAGCCCTGGTCGTGAAACATTTTTGCTCAAGAGCTAATTGCAGGGTGACACCTCCGGCCGCCTACGTACCGGTCTTATTATTAATTGGTAACCTACAGAAAGTAGCATGTTATGAGACCCCAGTAGACTACCTATAGCAAGGGATGAGTTGGCTGCTGGTACGCAAGTACTCATCGTTGAAAGTGGGCACCATTCGGAACACTTCATGTCAACTGTTCTCTGTTTGCGATCGCCGCCAACATCAGCGCCCCCGTAACGTTCTTACACTGTAATTGCCTGGTGGAGATCTGTTGCGTAGTTTGTGTGAGTTGATTATTAACTGATTAACAATATTAATTGTAATCCTACTTATATTTAAATGCATTATACAATACGAAACACGATCACAAATGTTTACTAAATCTTCTGAATATAATTTTTCGTCTTCACATTGTGTTATAGTACAGCATCCTTACTTTACTTCATATTTGCCAGCCGTTGGGGCCAAGCAGTTCTAGGCGCTTCAGTCGGGAACCGCGCGACCGCTACGGTCGCAGGTTGGAACCCTGCCTCGGGCATGGGTGTGTGTGACGTCCTTAGGTTAGTTAGGTTTAAGCAGTTCTTAGTTCTCTGGGACTGATGACCTCAAATGTTAAGTCCCATAGTGCTCTGAGCCATTTCAACCATTTACTTCATATTTCTTGCTACAAATATTTACCACATTTTAAGATGACAGTTTCTGTTACTTCAGCAGCTGATCGGTAAGAGTCGCCCACGGCCGTGAGATGTCAGCACTGCAAGACAAACGATATAGCATTCCGCCTCTCACATCCTCTAGCCCTGCAGTGGCCACACTAGGTACGCCTTTGCCCCTGAGGTAAGTGGCGCACCGAATTCGCCAATGTCAATTAACATTAAGCACATCTTAAAATATCACTGTGTCTGTAATTGTTTTTGTTTGTTACAGATCAGGAAAATTACACTCTTCAGAAGCTCTTAACGTTATTTGACGGCTTTGGATTCGGCTCTCAGTTGCTATATGCTATATTACAAAATGCGGCAAACAACCACGGGCCGTAGGAATACTTGATTCGACATGCAGTTTCACGCCCGCTGCTCCAGACAAACACCTTCAGAAAAGATTTCGTCACACTTGAAGTTGTATTATAAGGTGAAATGCTAACTTCTTTCGTAAAAGCTTATATTAGTAATGCAAATTTACATTTTATATTCTTTTTGCGTCTGCCAGTGTCAGTTATTTTGCTGCCTAAGCATTAAAACTCCTTTATTACTTTTACTCATTTCGTAAGCAAACTCCCTCAGCATCTCCTGATTTAATTCGGCTGCATTGCTGCATTCCTGTTTTAATTTTGTTTGTGGCTATCTTCTAGTCTCTTTTGAAGATACTGTCCATTCCGTTCAAGTGTTACAAGTCCTCTGCTGCATCTGAGACTGTAATTCTATCATCAGTATACGTTTAAGTTAATAGCACTCCTCCTTGAACTTTAATTCCGTTTCTGACTTCCTTTGAATACGTTCACTGCTTGCTGAATGCACAGAGTGAATAACATTGAAGATAGCTAGTCTACATGCAACCTTGTCCCTCTACCTTTCTCGCTAACGCCACCCTTTTTATGCACTGTGTATCATAGTTAATAGCGAAAAGTGACATGGTTAAAAGCATACGATAATATAACTAAAAATATTTCGGTAGACAGGGCTCCGTAAAGGGGCTGTTTTCCAGGTGGTTACGAACGTATGATTTCAAGCTACCACAGGCTGCAGTACGAAATACTGTCACAGTTAAAATAAATGTCTCTGATACGTAAACTGTAACATTTGTAGGATTTGAGGATTATTGTTAATTATTTACAAAATTAAAAAATTACCTGCACAGAAAGATTCTACACGTATTCTTCTGTAATCTTATATGTCTTACGTCATAATTTCGCAAACTGCAATTGAGAACGCATTATAGTTCCGACAGATACGCGTTTCTGGTGTATTGGCAAGCACACTATCAAACTAAAACTGCTACTGAAAAGAAAATAGACGAAATTTGTTATTAGGTTTTTCATTCACTGTTCTGTCTCGGTCTTGCCAAGAACGGCCACTATCATTAGCAATATCTTATCTTTTGTCTTTGTCTGCTTAAAGTAAATTACACTAAATAAGCTGCACCTTCTGAATATATGAGCACATCCAAGGGAAGTTATTGACGCTAGAGAGTAGCTGTTTAACTTTAACACCTTAAGAGTAAGATGTGTGCTGATTCGCAAATAATGCAGTCAATTCCTCGTAGGGTACTGAGAATCCGCGGGAAACAATTGAGCATGAATGTGATTCACCTAAGGTGAACGTTACCTGTGCCATTTCAGCCTATAAAGTTTTTGGTCCTTTTTTCTTAGATGTTGCAACTGTAACTGCGCAAACCTATGTGGAAATGTTGCAGAACTGCCTGTTTTCTGAACTCGAAGGAGAAACACGTCAGTTCATTTTCCAGCAGGACAGGGCACCTCTTCATTGCCACTTAGCCGTTCGTGCCTATTTGAAAGAAAGGTAGCCACAGCAATGGATCGGCCTCCAGGCAGCTCGTGACAGAGCACTTCATCACTGGCCTCGAAGAAGCCCTGACCTCAGCCCCTGTCACTTTTTTCTGTCGGGTATGTTAAAGATATGGTGTTTCGAGCACCTCTACTAGTTAACATTGAGGAACTAATTTATTGTATTTATTTAGCGTATGGCAAGTACAAATCACGTTTATAAAGAAATAAGCTGCTAGAATAACTTTATAACTTTGGCACTAAAAAGCAAGACATAAAGAATTAAATAAATTTATGTCATGAACAACGTATGTATAATTACAAATTAAGATTTAGGTTTTTAATATATTGAACTGCACTTCGAGTCGCATCCAGGAAGTCCGTTGTTTGACCTGAGTAGGCTCTCAGAGGGAACTCTGCAGTGATGTGCCGGATCGTCTGCTTCTCAGCGCCGCAGTCGCACTTTGGGGATGGTGCTCTTCCCCATTTGTGTAGAGAGTCCGCACATCGACCGTGGCCCGTCCTGATCCTGTTGAGGATGGTCCAGGTTTTACGTGGTAAGCCAAAGCCTGGAGGTCCGTTCGACGGTTTCAGTGAGGTGTTTACCTGTGGTGGTGCTGATTCTTCCCATTCCACTTACCAGCGTTCTTCAAGACAGAAACCATCTTCCTCCAGATCTTTAGCCCTTATAAGAGGTGGATGTCTAGAGCGCAATCTATCTCTGTCAGTGCCATTGCTCAAAGCGTGAATCGGAAGTTGCGGGTTGTCTTGTATTTTTTTTAAATTCTCTGAGAAGCGCATGTTTCTCTTCGTAAGTGAGGTGGCGGTATGTGGCTCAATACAGGTAGCCAGTGAATGGGGGTTGATTTTATTGTACCTGAAATAATCCTCATAGTTTGGTTCAGTACTGTGTCCACCATCTTGGTGTGAGCGCTCTTTAGCCAAACAGGGGAACAGTACTCTGCCGCAGAGTAGACAAGTCCCAAAGCAGAGCATCGCAAGGTAGAGGCGGAGGAGCCCCAGCTGGTACCACATAGTTTCTGAATGATATTGTTCCTAGTACGGATTTTTGCAGCAGTGTTGATGAAGTGTTGTTTGTAGCTCAGGGTTCTATCTAATGTCACTCCCAGGTATTTTGGATTTTTATTATAAGGCAGAATATTGTTATCAAACTATATCTTAAGGCGTCTGTTAGCCAATTTATTATTCAGGTGGAAACACATAGCCTAAGTTTTAGTTGGAGTAGGTTGTAGTCTCCATTCACAAAAGTACGTTCCCAGCGAGGACAAGTCGCGTGTCAGGACAGTCTCAGTATGCTCCATATCTCGATGTTGTGAAGCTATGGCCCAGTCATCCGCATATCCAAACTTTTCAGATTTAGTATTAGGCATATCGGCTATATACATGCTGAAAAATAGCGGTGCCAGGACTGATCCTTGGGGCAAGCCATTATTGAGCGGAATAACTGCAGCTATCGAAACTGTAACGTATGAGAGGCTACAGAGAATGTGGAACGGGTTCGAGTATCGGGTTAATGTCTCTCGAGTGTCTGGAGGGGATCGTAGTGAACTTTTCTTCCACTGAAAAAAGAACTTTGTGTAGTACTTTTCACATTGATTACTAACCCAACGTTCCACCACGTTTCTCTTATTAAATACACATTTGCAACGTTGTCGTATTCTTTCTCAGTCATCCTGTATTATGCCATGTTCTGGCCCGTTGACCGACGTCTAGAAGTCTCATCTCTGGTCCACACAGAACAGGCGCCAGCATTCAGTGACTGGTATCCATAGATTTTTGACACAGCGACCACTTCGAACATCACCTGCCTGGCGTAATACATCCCAACACTGGTTACTCAATAAATCAACACTTGGAAGTTTTAGACGGCTGAAAGGTGTTTTGATTTGACATTGTCCTGAACAGCCGTCGTCCCGTAACCATCAGTATAAAGGTGGACATACAGAGTCTTTTTTTACTGAGTCCCATTTACAGCCTGTAGAAGCCTCTAGAAGAAATTGTGGAACACCGTGTGTAGTACCAGTGCGGCAGCTCCACCAGAGCGTCACACTGCACGGAGCGGGCTTCTGGCTGGCTCGGCACGCCGCCGCGGTCGCGTGTCCCCTTCCTGTTCCTCATACTGATCCTGATCCAGTTCCCGCAGGACTGCGGCCGGGACGCCGTTCCCACGGGAGAGCCCACGCCACGCCTCGGCTAGACGCTGACCGAGCGCCAACCGATGCCACGCAGACGGCGTCTGCCGCCCATAGTCCCCTGGCCTTGGCCTTCTGCAGCACACACCCACCACCCACACACACTCCCAGCCACCCAGTCACACACACACACACACACACAGCTCAGAATGGAGCTGCAGTGTCAGGCAAACACTCGAACTGTTGACATTTACTTCCATGCAACATCTCATTGCTTCCAGCACTTTGCAGAATCCGTCCAGTACTATACGATTGCAAACAAATACGTCTGCTGACTAAATACACTACTGGCCATTAAAATTGCTACACCACGAAGATGACGTGCTACAGACGCGAAATTTAACCGACAGGAAGAAGATGCTGTGATATGCAAATGATTAGATTTTCAGAGCATTCACACAAGGTTGGCGCCGGTGGCGACACCTACAACCTCCTCACGTGAGGAAAGTTTCAGACCGATTTCTCATACACAAACAGCAGTTGACCGGCGTTGCCTGGTGAAACGTTGTTGTGATGCCTCGTGTAAGGGGAAGAAATGCGTACCATCACGTTTCCCACTTTGATAAACGTCGGATTGTAGCCTATCGCGATTGCAGTTTATCGTATCGCGACACTGCTGCCCGCGTTGACTGTTAACAGAATATGGAATCGGTGGGTTCAGGAGGGTAATACGGAACGCCGAGCTGGATTCCAACGGCCTCGTATCACTAGCAGTCGAGATGACAGGCATCTTATCCACAAGGCTGTAACGGATCGCGCAACCACGTCTCGATCCCTGAGTCAACAGATGGGGATGTTTGCAAGACAACAACCATCTGCACGAACAGTTCGACGACGTTTGCAACAGCATGGACTATCAGTTCGGAGACCTTGGCTGCGTTTACCCTTGACGCTGCATCACAGACTGGAGCGCCTGCGATGGTGTACTCAACGACGAACCTGGGTGCACGAATGGCAAAACGTCATTTTTTCGGATGAATCCAGGTTCTGTTTACAGCATCATGATGGTCGCATCCGCGTTTGGCGACATCGCGGTGAACGCAAATTGGAAGCGTGTATCCGTCATCGCCATACTGGCGTATCACCAGACGTGCTGGTATCGGCTGCCAGTGGTTACACGTCTCGGTCACCTCTTGTTCGCATTGACGGCACTTTGAACAACAGTGGACGTTACATTTCAAATGTGTTACGACCCGTGGCTCTACCCTTTATTTGATCCCTGCGAAACCATACACTTCAGTAGGATAATGCACGACCGCATGTTGCAGGTCCTGTACGGGCGTTTCTGGATACAGAAAATGTTCGACTGCCGCCCTGGCCAGCACCTTCTCCAGATGTCTCACCAATTGAGAACGTCTGGTCAATGGTGGCCGAGCAACTGGCTCGTCACAATACGCCAGTCACTACTCTTGATGGACTGTGGTATCGTGTTTAAGCTGCATGGGCAGCTGTACCTGTACACGCCATCTACGCTGTGTTTGACTTCATGCCCAGACGTATGAAGGCAGTTATTACGGCCAGAGGTCGTTGTTCTGGGTAATGATTTCTCAGGATCTATGCACCCATATTGCGTGAAATTGTAATCACTTGTAAGTTCTAGTATAATATATTTGCCCAATGAATAGCCGTTTATTATCTGCATTGCTTCTTGGTGTAGCAACTTTAGTGGTCAGTAGTGTAACATGACTTGTGTCCTACTCGTAAGGTGACCCAGGAAAAGTGTTATAAAATTTTTGTTGGAATGGGTATTACAGCAAATTTCTACGTGACGTACCTTAATGGTTCAGAAAATGCAAGAGGTGCTGGAATTGATCTACCACCACCAGTATACACGGCTGAAAACGGCATGTTCGTGAGGTTGCTGACAGAGTACTGGGCGCGAACTGTCTGTATTTCACGGTGGATGTTCTCACGTAATTCGGCGATGGTACGTTGTTTGTTCTTGTACACATTACCTTTATGGAGCCCCTCTGAAAAAAATCAGCGGGAGTCAAGTAGGGTAACCTTGGGCTGCGTGATTCTTTGGAAAACTCTGTGTCAGGAAAAAATGATTCGATCACAGCCATACTGAGGCATGTTGCCCTATTTTACTGGTACCTTTCAAGTGTCAGGTCCTAGCCGTGGAACTGGTTCACAAGAAACACGTGCAGTTCCACAGAATATCGAACACTGTCAGAACCATACATCACTGGAAGAAACATGTAAGCCACACTGAACTGACACATGAGATCAACATATTGCTCGTGGAACCTCACTGTTCCCACACTTCACAGATGCTTCCACAGACACTGCATAAATTACAGAAGGTCAACAAGATGGCTGTAAATGAAGAGCTTGAGACCGTCATAAACAGCTAGCGTGTTGGACAATAGCTACTGAATGTAAAAACCGAATTCAGCTCAGTCAGTCTCTTTACAATTTAGTTTTTTCAAATATATTAATTTATGCCAGTAAAGTGTAAACAGTACTTACCTATCCCACTTCTGCTTGCTATTTTCACGAAATAACCTTTGTAAATAGATTAAGTCCATAATGTAATAGACCGAGCGAGGTGGCGCAGTGGTTAGACACTGGAATCGCATTCGGGAGGACGACGGTTCAAACCCGCGTCCAGCCATCCTGATTTAGGTTTTCCGTGATTTCCCTAAATAACTCCAGGTAAATGCTGGGATGGTTCCTCTGAAAGGGCACGGCCAACTTCTTTCCCCATCCTTCCCTAATCCGATGAGATCGATGACCACGCTGTCTGGTCTCCTTCCCCAAACAACCAATCAACCATAATGTAATAGTATGACTTACAAGTTTCTACTGTGTGGCGTAGTTCTAGGTGTCTACAAATGATCTCGTCAGAGGACAGGGGTAAGATGCTGTTTTACACCGTCCACTCGCCCCAGGCCATAGGCACCGATTAGTTGCCGGAACGATGCAGAAAATCATCAGCTGAGAAGACAGCTCACGCGTCAGGATAGTTGCCTTCACCACTTACGGTGATCTCCGAAAAGAGCTGAGAATTGAGGATGGTACCCGACGACAGACGTCGTTGCTGCCGACAGGGCAGAACTCCTTATTTAATTTTTTATTTATTAACTTTTTTATTTATTAATGTATTTGTTAATTTATTAACAATTAATATTGTATATATTAATATAATATTAAAAATTAATATAATAATATTAATATATAGTATATAATATAATATATATAATGTATATATATAAATAATATATATAATATAATATATAATATAACAAAATTAATATAATAATATTGTATATATTCTACAATAATTAATTAATTTATTAATTTATTTATATTTATTTTTATTTTATTTATTGATTTTATTTATTATATCCAATTATAATAATATTTAATATTAATTTACATATTATTATATATATTATAATACAATAACCTATTTTAAGCTAAAAACATAAGTAGCTATAGCCTAGGTAAATAAATGTATTAAAATAATCATTTAATAATAATAAAATAAACTTATAAGTATTTAAATTTAATTAAATGTAATATTTTAATACGCTCCTGGAAATTGAAATAAGAACACCGTGAATTCATTGTCCCAGGAAGGGGAAACTTTATTGACACATTCCTGGGGTCAGATACATCACATGATCACATTGACAGAACCACAGGCACATAGACACAGGCAACAGAGCATGCACAATGTCGGCACTAGTACAGTGTATATCCACCTTTCACAGCAATGCAGGCTGCTATTCTCCCATGGAGACGATCGTAGAGATGCTGGATGTAGTCCTGTGGAACGGCTTGCCATGCCATTTCCACCTGGCGCCTCAGTTGGACCAGCGTTCTTGCTGGACGTGCAGACCTCGTGAGACGACGCTTCATCCAGTCCCCAACATGCTCAATGGGGGACAGATCCGGAGATCTTGCTGGCCAGGGTAGTTGACTAACACCTTCTAGAGCACGTTGGGTGGCACGGGATACATGCGGACGTGCATTGTCCTGTTGGAACAGCAAGTTCCCTTGCCGGTCTAGGAATGGTAGAACGATGGGTTCGATGACGGTTTGGATGTACCGTGCACTATTCAGTGTCCCCTCGACGATCACCAGTGGTGTACGGCCAGTGTAGGAGATCGCTGGACCATCATTGGCACCAAGGCAGAAGCGACTCTCATCGCTGAAGACGACACGTCTCCATTCGTCCCTCCATTCACGCCTGTCGCGACACCACTGGAGGCGGGCTGCACGATGTTGGGGCGTGAGCGGAAGACGGCCTAACGGTGTGCGGGACCGTAGCCCAGCTTCATGGAGAAGGTTGCGAATGGTCCTCGCCGATACCCCAGGAGCAACAGTGTCCCTAATTTGCTGGGAAGTGGCGGTGCGGTCCCCTACGGCACTGCGTAGGATCCTACGGTCTTGGCGTGCATCCGTGCGTCGCTGCGGTCCGGTCCCAGGTCGACGGGCACGTGCACCTTCCGCCGACTACTGGCGACAACATCGATGTACTGTGGAGACCTCACGCCCCACGTGTTGAGCAATTCGGCGGTACGTCCACCCGGCCTCCCGCATGCCCACTATACGCCCTCGCTCAAAGTCCGTCAACTGCACATACGGTTCACGTCCACGCTGTCGCGGCATGCTACCAGTGTTAAAGACTGCGATGGAGCTCCGTATGCCACGGCGAACTGGCTGACACTGACGGCGGCGGTGCACAAATGCTGCGCAGCTAGCGCCATTCGACGGCCAACACCGCGGTTCCTGGTGTGTCCGCTGTGCCGTGCGTGTGATCATTGCTTGTACAGCCCTCTCGCAGTGTCCGGAGCAAGTATGGTGGGTCTGACACACCGGTGTCAATGTGTTCTGTTTTCCATTTCCAGGAGTGTATAAATTATTATATATAAATTAACCAAATCGAGATAAATTAATCCGGCATAACCAAAATAATACATAACCAAATTTCAAAAAAAAATTAATTTACATATTAAATAAATGAAGTGACTCCCGCTGATTTTTTTCTGAGGGGCACCATAAAGGTAATGTGTACAAGAACAAATAGGACAGGCTCTTATTTGCTCCCTGTAGTGGTTCTAATGGCTCTGAGCACTATTGGACTTAACATCTATGGTCATCAGTCCCCTAGAACTTAGAACTACTTAAACCTAACTAACCTAAGGACATTACACAACACCCAGTCATCACGAGGCGCTCCCTGTAGTGTCTAGGAAGCCTGCATACTCGGTCTGCTGGACAAACAATCAAAGAAGTCGTATTAATGAGTTTTATTAAAATAAGAAAATTACAATACTTTACTTTGGGAACTACACAGATGTGTCGCAAGGAAAAGACGACGTACAAATTAATCAATCTTCTTCAGTACAGACAACCCCAAGTATGTGTTACATAGAGAGTACAAGCGAAGTGACTGGCATTGACGCTGATACACAAGTCGCTAATCTTGAAGCTGCTGGGCGGTTACCAGTCGATCGCGGCGCTTATGTCCTCTTCACATATGGGCTGCTACTGTCACGTTGTCGTCCTGGAGAGAGGTCCGTCGCATTGACGTCCTGGCGGGAGGTCTGGTCAGCGTGTAATTGGCTGACTTCTTCTCACAGCCTTCTTTGCTCTGTCGTCCTCGACTGGCGTGCCAGCACTTGACTTCATGCTGTAACACTCCAGGGCTGGCTGTTTCTGTCACAATGTCAAATACAGTCAGTAAAAATACAGCTGCGTTGAGTGACTGTTGGTCACGAATACATTATAAATGAAACACACCCAACACTGGTGTAATATTCTACAATATTTTTTTATTTCTTACACGAACTGGTTTCCGGCTGTTGCGCCATCATCAGGTACAAAGATAAATATGCGGTTGTAATGAAATTTTGTTTGATGAAAGATTTTAAACTAGTGTATCTACAGAGTATCTCCATTTCCAGAGATAAAAAATTTTAGCGTTAGGATTAGGAATAAAACAAGAGGGATTATTTCAGTGTGACTGCGATTTGAGGTTGTTTAACTAAGATAATATATGTGATACATTAACTAATGAACTATAGACAAATTAGAGCAGTTTTACATAGAAGAAAATAACTGAACAATAACATTGCTGATATATTCCAAAAATATGGCTGAAAAGGATAATCTTGTCTTTAATGTGTCCTAAACTACAAACAGATAAGGTATAATAAAGACATGCAAGTGAGTGAAGCAGCCATGATCATACGAAGAAAATTTTTTAACACTACGAGAGAAAATCATAGTAACTGAAACAAAGGAAAATGGGGCTTTTGACTAAGAAGGGTAATTTACAAAACGGCCTGGATGGGATTATTAGTAGTATCTACAGCTAGAAGTGGCGAAT